>NC_092164.1:35786717-36159217 GCF_045791955.1 Oncorhynchus clarkii lewisi
CAGGTGGACTGGGGACAGCAAGGAGTCATCATGTCAGGTAGTCCTGAGGCATGGTCCTAAGGCTCAGGTCCTCCGAGAGAGAGAAAGCGAGAAAGAGAGAATTAGAGAGAGCACACTTAAATTCACACAGGACACCGAATAGGACAGGAGAAGTACTCCAGATATAACAAACTGACCCTAGCCCCCCAACACATAAACTACTGCAGCATAAATACTGGAGGCTGAGACACTGGGGGGGGTCAGGAGACACTGTGGCCCCATCCGAGGACACCCCCGGACAGGGCCAAACAGGAAGGATATAAGCACAGCCCCCACACCACTAGAGGGATATCTTCAACCACCAACTTACCATCCTGAGACAAGGCTGAGTATAGCCCACAAAGACCTCCGCCACGGCACAACCCAAGGGGGGGGGGGGGGGCAACCCAGACAGGATGACCACATCAGTGAATCAACCCACTCAGGGCATTGGGATATTTCTTTAGACCAGAGGAAAGGGTGCCTCCTACTGGCCCTCCAACACCACTTCCAGCAGCATCTCCCATCCAGGACCGACAAGGACCAACCCTGCTTAGCTTCAGAAGCAAGCTAGCAGTGGGATGCAGGGTGGTATGCTGCTGGCAGTAGTAATGGAATAAAGAATAAAAAAACCTACGGGACTTTTACAATGCAAAGGGGAATTACAGTACCAGTCAAAAGTTTGGACACACCTTCTCATTCAAGGGTTTTCCTTTATTTTTACCATTTTCGACATTGTAGAATAATAGTGAAAACATCAAAACTATGCCTTGATGACAGATTTGCACACTCTTGGCATTCTCTCAACCAGCTTCATGAGGTAGTCACCTGGAATGCATTTCAATTAATACAAGTTCATTTGTGAAATGTCTTTCCATCTTAATGCTTTGGAGCCAATCAGTTGTGTTTTGACAAGGTAGGGGTGGTATACAGACGATAGACCAAGTCCATATTATGGCAAGAACAGCTCAAATAAGCAAAGAGAAATGACAGTCCATCATTGCTTTAAGACATGAAGATCAGTCAATACGGGAAATGTCAAGTGCAGTCGCAAAAACCATCAAGCGCTATGATGAAACTGGCTCTCATGAGGACCGCCACAGGAAAGGAAGACCCAGAGTTACCTCTGCTGCAGAGGATAAGTTCATTAGAGTTACCAGTCTCAGAAATTGCTACCCAAATAAATGCTTCACAGAGTTCAATTAACAGACACATCTCAACATCAACTGTTCAGAGGAGACTGTGTGAATCAGGCCTCCATGGTCAAATTGCTGCAAAGAAACCACTACTAAAGGACACCATTAAGAAGAAGAGACTTGCTTGGGCCAAGAAACAAGAGCAATGGACATTAGACCAGTGGTAATCTGTCTTTTGGCCTGATGAGTGCAAATTTGAGATTTTTGGTTCCAAGCACTGTGTCTTTGTGAGATGCAGAGTAGGTTAACGGATGATCTCTGCATGTGTGGTTCCCACTGTCAAGCATGGAGGAGGAGGTGTGATCGTGTGGGGATGCTTTGCTGATGACACTGTCAGTGATTTATTTTGAATTTGAGGCACATTTTAACTAGCATGGCTTCCACATCATTCTGCCCGATATGGCATCCCATCTGGTTTGCGCTTAGTGGGACTATCATTTGTTTTTCAACAGGACAACGACCCAACACACCTCCAGGCTGTGTAAGGGCTATTTGACCAAGAAGGAGAGTGATGAGTGCTGCATCAGATGACCTGGCCTCCACAATCACCTGACCTCAATCCAATTGAGATGGTTTGGGATGAGTTGGACCGCAGAGTGAAGGAAAAGCAGCCAACAAGTTCTCAGCATATGTGGGAACTCCTTCAAGACTGTTGGAAAAGCATCCCAGGTGAAGCTGGTTGAGAGAATGCCAAGAGTGTGCAAAGTTGTCATCAAGGCAAAGGGTGGCTACTTTGAAGATTCAAAAATATTAAATATGTTTTGATTGAACACTTTTTTGGTTATTACATGATTCCATATGTGTTATTTCATAGTTTTGATGTCTTCACTATTATTCTACAATGTAGAAAATAGTAAAATGAAAGAAAAACATTTGAATGAGTAGTTGTGTCCAAACGTTTGACTGGTTTGACTGGTTTGACTGTATGTCATTTTTAAATCAGGTGAACAATCAACAAACACTTTCACAAAAGTTTCAGTTGAATTTGCTTGTTGGTACACTGTGTATAACACTTGACTTGATTCATCAGATGACCTTAGATGGGCGATACTTGTGCTATGGCAAAGACTCATGGGATTGTCGCATCGCCACAACAAACAATTGGGTAGTTCCTAACAACGTGTAGGTGGTTTTCTTTTGCTGTAAAAAATGAAAGTGAAGTGAACTAGTGATGACATGAGTGGCTGTGACTGTCGCCAGCTTTTGGGAAGGTCATGGGCTTCGTCATGAGTCTGTATTGTCTTTCTATTACCAAAACAAACCAAATGGGCTATCATCATAAGTCTCTATGCAAGCTTGCTCACTGCACCAACCAGTCATGAGTACATTGGTAAACGGGTAAATGGGCAAATGAGAATCCTGTCTAAAATATAGCCCTCTTCAATGCCTCCTCCTGTCCCCTACTTCCATCCCTAAATCCCAACTCCTCTATTTATTCATTTTTTTCCCCCAGGAAAATGGACTCTCTGTCATTTCCCATACTGTACACGCCTATACTGAGGTAACAGAACATTAAGGACACCTGCTCTCTCCATCACACATACTGACCAGTTGAATGCAGGCGAAAGCTATGATCCCTTATTGATGTCACTTGTCACATCCACTTCGGTCAGTGTAGATGAAGGCGAGGAGACAGGTTGAAGAAGAATTTGTAAGCATTGAGACAATTTAGACATGGATTGTGTATGTGTGCCATTCAGAGGGTGAATGGGGTACGGTAGTAGGTGCCAAGCGCACCGGTTTGTGTCAAGATCTGCAGCGCGGCAGAGTTTTTCACGCTCAACAGTTTCCCATGTGTATCAAGAATGGTCCTCCACACAAAGGACATTCAGGCAACTTGACACAACTGTGGGAAGCATTGGAGTCAACATGAGCCAGCATCCCTGTGGAACGGTTTCAACACCTTGTAGAGTCCATGCCCCGACGAATTGAGGCTCTTCTGAAGGCCAAAGCGGATGGAACTCAATATTAGGAAGGCGTTCCTAATGTTTGGTATACCTGTGTAGGAAATGATGCATTATCAACACATTCTAACAGCAAGGCATATAAAGAAAAGGCAATAAACATGTTTGGATGTTGGGCAAAAGGAGAGAACATACTGTGTCTTCTCTTGTCTTTCACTTCTGTTAAGAGTGATGGAAAACAAAATGGTAGATTATGCACATTAACACAACATCAATCCACTATATCCAATGAGGTGTCTAAGGTTGTAAAAAAATATATGGAATTGAGGATCAACTCCCCCTTTTCTTCCTGCTCCAGATGTTCTTTCAAGCATTGCACCAATCACAAGACTCCAATCCTCCAACAACAGAGTCTCCCATTGGCTTACGCCAATACCACATCCTTCAGAGAGGGTTACTGAGACTTAAGAAAATGGAGGGGGATTTGCGTAGAAGAAAACAATTCTTAGCACATGATTCCAATCTTATGCCAGATGGATAACTAATGACTGCTGTTTTGTTTGCTAGCCCCTTATGCAACTGCGCTGGTTGTTTGCCTGCGCTGGTTGTTTGCCTGTTTTAAGGGTTGACAGGGATTAAATGTAAAGTCTAAGATTGTTTTAGTTTGCTTCTGAAGTTATATCTAGTGTAGATTATGTGTGAGATGACCCAATGACCTTCATGGTTGACATAATAAGAGGTAAAGATCAGCGACAGTTCAATTTTCTCAGAGAGGGTGTACTGTTCATTGCTGTTTTCCATTTCAAATGAGCATGCCAAGTTGACAAGTTGTGGATAACTAGCATGCTACATTAAAAGTGTTTTTTTTGTTTGTTTTCTGAGATAAGGTGTGTAATGTTTATCTGCTTGACTATAATGAGGAACTGAAGTTGTTAAGAAGCAATAAGCTGGATATAATTCATTCATTAAGAAATCACCCAAAGGAAGAAAAAAAAAGGATAGAGAATAATTGAATTATACTTCAAGCTACACTGGCCCTCATTTGAGTGATACACCTTATGCAGGCCCCTGCTTAGGCGATGGGCCCAAATAGGCCTATTCTGTATCATCAAGAATGCCATACTAATACAAACCTTCCATGGAGGGTACAAGATGAGAGGGGGGAAACACCATCAACCAGAAAAACAGTAGGCCTCACAAACAAAGAACGTCATAAAAGATATCCCAGGGAAAACAATCCCATTGCACTTTAGTGATGAAAAAGGGAATAATGCAATCATATATATTTAAGGTTAGATGGGGGGATAATCTCCTCGGTAAAAGGGATCTGAGGGCGCACTAAACCGGCCAGAGACGGTAAACAAAGTAGCACCCCCAAAAATGTTGTCACGACAGCAATCTCCATTGTGACCTCCTACAGCTCAACCCCATTCCAATACTCTGACAGGATGGTCTGAAGGCCCGTAACACAGTAGGCGGGGCTGTTGCCGGGTTATCTCTGAGGAACAATGCATAAACAGATAAATTAATCCTCTTTCCCAGTAAAACCAGTATGTGGAGCCCAGCTTAGCTATTTACTGTTTACTACAGTGAAACGCACAGCAAAAGGGAGAAAACAAGATAAGAGAAGGGAAGGGAAGGGAGGGAGAGTCAATGAGGGAGATGGAGGAGAAATTAAGAGAAATAGAGTGAACGAAAGTGGTGGAAATACACATAATATACAAAACCTTAAGAACACCTGCTCTTTCCATAACATTGACTGACCAGGTGAATCCAGGTGAAAACTATGATGCATTATTGATGTCACCTGCTAAATCCACTTCAATGCAACTAGTGTAGATGAAGGGGAACCTTAAGACAACTGAGACATGGATTGTGAATGTATGCCATTCAGAAGGTGAACGGGAAAGACAAATGATTTAAGGTCCTTTGGACAGGGCAAGGTAGTAGATTCCAGGCGCACCCGTTTGTGTCAGGTCCACAGACTCCAATGGTTTAAACGAAGGCTCACTCAATGTGGAACCGTACCATAAGAGGATGAGACCCGTCAATCCCTACATGAAACGCAGAGATCCCTACATGACACACAAGGCCCTGCTCAAAAAAATCTTGCAAGAACATTAAAATGCTCACCAAAGAGCTCTGAAAAGAAGGAACCCCTTAAATAAATCCCTCTAGAGTCTAAGCCCTTTCTAAGTCGGAGGGGGGGGGGGGGGGGGTTGTGTTAAGATGGTCATCATTTAGCTATTCCATTTTTTATTTTAAGCCCCCTTAAGGTATCAAAAAATATATATAATTCGATGAAGCGTTGAATTTGGCCTGACTGCTATTAGCCCATAGAAACGAATTGAATAACAGATTCACTACATGGAACAACAGATATTTTATTTACTATCAAAAGGAAGTTTGTTGTGAAGTGTCCTATATCTGAGAGATATAAGAAATAAATTACAATTTGGACACCTATTTAACCCCTTATTTTAGCCACTAAACTACTTCCATATTTACTTCTATTTTTTTTTTTACTTGTAGCTTCAGACGAGTCTTGTGAGACTTGTGTTCGTCCCAGGAAAACAACCAACATGTAAGTGTTCGTGAGGGCCTCATCTTTCCATAGAGGAGTCATATTAGTGTGTAGTCCAAACTGTTTGGACAATACAGACAGAAATGGGCAGATCCGTGGGGGCCATAGAGCAAAACGGAGAACACCATCGTGTTCGTGAGAGTTACATCTTTCCATAGAGGTGTTTTGTAGGCCAAACAGTTCAGGCACCACATACTTTTTTGTGAGAAGACCGATTTTCAGGATGTCTCATGGTCTTACAATCATTGCTGTAGCTCTGCCACCTTTCACAGAGGTGCGGAAGGGTTACGTCGATGGATGCTGTGGATTGAGACGCATCCACCGATGTCACCCTTAAGCTCGATATCTCTAGCTTAAACAGGCAGGTTTTGATGGGGATTTTGTATTATGCTAATTAGAATTCAGCTCTATGGGGTGTGAACCTGACACCAGACCTCAAACGCCACTTCTATGTATACACACGCGCCAACTGTATAGACGTAATCACGTTTGAGGGCAAACCCCTAGCCGTCAAATTCAACCTTTCAGGGTCCAAACCCACCAATCCATATCGGCGGTCCAACAACAGACCCTCCTGATGGACCCTCCCCTCCACAGTTGCCTGAATCAGGTTCACCAGAGGAAACGCATAGAGCAGGGTTCGAGGCCACTGATATCCCAAAACATTTGTTCCCAACAGAATGCACAGATCCTTGATTGAGAATAACAGACAAGGATGCATGTTTTCTCGCAATATGTAAAGATCTACGTAGGCCCTGCTGAAGCAGTCCCACATCTGGGCAACCACAGAGGGGTGCAGTCTCCTCTTTGTAGAGATAGGACCCCCCTGGAAAGTAGATCCCGCACCCACATTGAGTAATCCAGGAAAATACGTTGACCAGAGCGACAGGCAATGCGCACTGCTCCATAAGAGCAGATAACCGGCCAGGTTCAGGAGTCACCCCCTGCCTGTTGATGTACGCCACGGCACTCCTGTTATTGGACATTACTAACATATGCAGGCCCTCCAACATCAGAAGGCCCTATCGCATGCCGGGCATACCTTGAGCCACTGATTGCAGTGGCGAGATGCGTTCAGACGAGTAGTAATCACCCAGTGCTGAAACAGACGCATCGACCAAAGTCCCAGAGGCAGCACATCTATCAAAGAGGCGAACAGACCCAATAACCGCAGCCACAAGTGAAAAGGCACCGAATGCCCCGGCTGAAACCGTGACAGATAGAGCCGGAATGCGACCTTCCTCTGTTTGGGACAAAAACTCATGATTCAGAACTGAATACAGAACGAGACCCGGAAACTGAACTTTGCTGAGTCGGAGTCAAACAACTCCTCTTGTGATTCACTATGAGACTGAGACTGAATATGGGAAATCAGTGTTTCAGTGTGGAGCTCCACCAGGGCGTCATGGTACCGTGGCAGTTATTTAAGATACTCTACAAAGAGGTAGGGTTTAAGATGTTTACAAAAGATGGGCAGGGACTCCGCTGTCCTGACTTTAGGGGAAGCTTCTTCCACCATTGGGGTGCAGGGACAGAAAATAGCCTTGACTGGACTGAGCGGGACTTGCCCTCCTGTAGGGGTGGGAGGGCTAAGAGACCAGAGGTGGCGGAACGGAGTGCTCGGGTTGGGTTTGAGCATAGGGTTTGAGCATAGCCTGAAGGTTAGGTGCAGTACCCCTTGTTGCTCAGTAGGCAAGCTCCAGGGCCTTGAAGATGATGCGATGATTGACTGGAAGCCAGTGGAGTGTTCAGAGCAGCGGGGTGACATGGGAGAACTTAGGAAGGTTGAACACCAGTGGGCTGCACTATTCTGAAAAAGTTGCAGGGGTTTGAGCCCAGCCAACAGAGAGTTGCAGTAGTCTAGACAAGAAATGACAAGTGCCTGGATTAGCACCTGCGCCGCTTCTTGAGTGAAGAAAGGTCATACGTTATGGATGTTGTAGAGCATGAACTTGCAGGAGCGAGTCACTGCTTTGATGTTTGCAGAGAGCGACATGGTGTTGTCCAGGGTCATGCCAAGGTTCTTTGCACTCTGGGAGGGGGACTCCGTGTAGTTGTCATCCATGATGGAGAAATCTTGGAGAGGGCAGTTCCCCAAGACATCCAACCAGAACCAGAACAAATAGCAGGCCAAACTATCCCTCTCAGCACTGCCTGGACTGCGCAAAAATGCAAATGCTTTCCGTTTGAGTTATGTTAGGTTTTATTTTAATTTTGTGAGTGCCCTACTAGCGTAAAACTCCAGGCTCTCAGAGCTGTGGCTACATCTGAAACGGCACTATTCCCTATATATAGAGCACTACTTTACAAAGCCCACCAGTCTATGGTTCCATAGAGGTGTTTTGTAGGCCAAACAGTTCAGGCACCACATACTTTTTTGTGAGAAGACTGATTTTCAGGATGTCTCATGGTCTTACAATCATTGCTGTAGCTCTGCCACCTTTCACCGAGGTGCGGAAGGGTTACGTCGATGGATGCTGTGGATTGAGACGCATCCACCGATCATCTTCAAATAATATTTTTGCAGGAATCTCCTTGCGAATGATTTTGTCGAAGATTGTATCACCGCCGGGCAGGGCAACCTGAGCTTTTGCAAATGTCACTCCACAGACAACTGTAAAAATGCTGTCATCTCATTAACGGCTTAATAGTAAATACACTTAATTATTATTTTACTTATTCTCTCAGCAATATAATATAAAAATAATAATAATAATAAAAGTAAAATAATGACGGAATTTTGGAAAGTTGTGGGACGTTCATTTGGTCTTAGACGGATGTCCCTTCCTTTGATTGCTCGGGCGCTTCCATCCCAACAAGTTGGCCCCACTCAGTTTTGTTGAGGTTGATCTTGTTGTGGTCCCACATCCACACTGAGACGTCTGCCAGGCACGCAGAGATTCGTGTCACCACCTGGGTGTCAGAAAGGGGGAAGAAGAAGTGTAGTTGAGTGTGATCCGCATAGCAATGATAGGAGAGACCATGTGAGGATATGACAGCGCAGAGTGACTTGTTGTAAATAGAAAAGAGGAGAGGGCCTAGAACCGAGCCCAGCGGGACACCAGCAGTGAGAGCACGTTGTGCAGACACATATCCTCTCCACACCACCTGGTAGGAGCGAACTGCCAGGATGCAATCCAGGAGTTTTCAGAGCCTGAGACGCCCAACCCTGAGAGGGCGGAGAGGAGGTTCTGATGGTTCACGGTGTCAGAGGCAGCGGATACATCTAAGAGGATGAAAAGCGAGTTGAGAAAGTCAGCAGAGATCCTCTGTGACACAGAGGTGGGCAGTCTCAGTTGAGTTAGCCATCTTGAAGCCTGACTTGTTAGGGTCAAAACGATCATACTGAGAGAGATAACGAGAAGGTTGGTCTAAGACAGCACTCTCAAGTGTTTTGTAAAGAAATTAAATAAGTCATTTTTTGACGACAGAGGGGTTGAGTGTTGGTTTATAGAAGAGGGGAGTGACTCTGGACATCTTGAAGTCAGAGGGGATGTAGCCAGTGGTCAGGGATGTGTTGATGAGGGAAGTGAGGAATGGGAGGTCTCCAGAGAAGATCTAGAGAAGGGAGGAGGGGATGGGGTCAAGTGGGCAGGTTGTCAGGTGGACTGGCCTTAACTAGTCACAGGATTTCAATGGGAGAGAGGGGAGAAAGAGGTCAAGGCGTAGGGTAGTTCTGTGTGAATTGGACCAGGGGACTCCATAGGCTGAGTGAAAGAGGAGTGGATGCCGTCAACCTTTTTTTCAAAGTGGTTGACAAAGTCATCCGCAAAGAGGGAGGAGGGAGAGGGAGGAGGTGGAGGATTAAGGATGGAAGAGAAAGTGTAGAATAGTTTTACAGGGTTGAGGCAGAAGCTTGAAATTTTGAGTGATAGAAAGCGGCATTAGTAGCAGATACAGAGGAAGAGAAGAGGAGGGAGGGGAAGGATGATAGGTCCTCTAGAAGTTTTGTTTTTCTCCATTTTTGCTCTGCTGCCCGCAGCCCTGTTCTGTTACCGCACAGTGAGTCACTCACTCACTATTTTACAATTACATAGGCTAAAACAAATATGTTGTTGACAAAATAATGAAAAGGGCTGTCTGGTAGCTTAAAAAAATAGACAACGATTTGTAGTCGAACAAGTTGTTGCATGAATAGATTTTTTTTTACTTGACTTGAAAACTTGTGACTTGACTTGACTTGCTCTTAGAAGTCACGACTTGAACCATGCTTGTTTAGCTCCACCTGTTTTTGCCTGTTTTGCATGTTATTTTGGCATTAATATGTGTCAATTGTCAGTTTGCAAACAATGTAAAAAAGCAAACAAACATTTCTAAGTGACCCCAAACTTTTGAACGGTAGTGTAACGGATTTCCTCCTCTTCGTCTGAGGAGGAGTAAGGATCGGACCAAAACGCAGCGTGGTAAGTGTTCATGATGATTTTTAATTCAAACTCAGAACACTAAACAGAAAATAACAACGTGAATTTACAAAACCGAAACAGTACCGTGTGGCCAAAACACTCACACGGAAACAAACACCCACAAACCAAAAGTGAAACCCAGGCTACCTAAGTATGATTCTCAATCAGAGACAACTAACGACACCTGCCTCTGATTGAGAACCATACTAGGCCGAACACAAAAACCAACATAGAAAAACAAACATAGACTTCCCACCCCAACTCACGCCTTGACCATACTAAAACAAATAATAAATTAACAGAACTATGGTCAGAACGTGACAGGTAGAGTATATGCACTGCTCAAAAAAATAAAGGGAACACTTAAACAACACAATGTAACTCCAAGTCAATCACACTTCTGTGAAATCAAACTGTCCACTTAGGAAGCAACACTGATTGACAATACATTTCACATGCTGTTGAAATTAGGTTGAAATTATAGGCATTTAGCAAGACACCCCCAATAAAGGAGTGGTTCTGCAGGTGGGGACCACAGACCACTTCTCAGTTCCTATGCTTCCTGGCTGATGTTTTGGTCACTTTTGAATGCTGGCGGTGCTTTCACTCTAGTGGTAGCATGAGACGGAGTCTACAACCCACACAACTGGCTCAGGTAGTGCAGCTCATCCAGGATGGCACATCAATGTGAGCTGTGGCAAGAAGGTTTGCTGTGTCTGTCAGCGTAGTGTCCAGAGCATGGAGGCGCTACCAGGAGACAGGCCAGTACATCAGGAGACGTGGAGGAGGCCGTAGGAGGGCAACAACCCAGCAGCAGGACTGCTACCTCCGCCTTTGTGCAAGGAGGAGCAGGAGGAGCACTGCCAGAGCCCTGCAAAATGACCTCCAGCAGGCCACAAATATGCATGTGTCTGCTCAAACGGTCAGAAACAGACTCCATGAGGGTGGTATGAGGGCCCGACGTCCACAGGTGTGGGTTGTGCTTACAGCCCAACACCGAGCAGGACCTATGGCATTTGCCAGAGAACACCAAGATTGGCAAATTCGCCACTGGCGTCCTGTGCTCTTCACAGATGAAAGCAGGTTCACACTGAGCACATGTGACAGACGTGACAGAGTCTGGAGACGCCGTGGAGAACCTTCTGTTGCCTGCAACATCCTCCAGCATGACCAGTTTAGCTAGTGGGTCAGTCATGGTGTGGGGTGGCATTTCTTTGGGGGGCCGCACAGCCCTCCATGTGCTCGCCAGAGGTAGCCTGACTGCCATTAGGTACCCAGATGAGATCCTCAGACCCCTTGTGAGACCATATGCTGGTGCGGTTGGCCCTGGGTTCCTCCTAATGCAAGACAATGCTAGACCTCATGTGGCTGGAGTGTGTCAGCAGTTCCTGCAAGAGGAAGGCATTGATGCTATGGACTGGCCCGCCCGTTCCCCAGACCTGAATCCAATTGAGCACATCTGGGACATCATGTCTCGCTCCATCCACCGACGCCACGTTGCACCACAGACTGTCCAGGAGTTGGCGGATGCTTTAGTCCAGGTCTAGGAGGAGATCCCTCAGGAGACCATCTGCCACCTCATCAGGAGCATGCCCAGGCGTTGTAGGGAGGTCATACAGGCACGTGGAGGCCACACACACTACTGAGCCTCATTTTGACTTGGTTTAATAAGGACATTACATCAAAGTTGGATCAGCCTGTAGTGTGGTTTTCCATTTTAATTTTGAGTGTGACTCCAAATCCAGACCTCCATGGGTTGATAAATTTGATTTCCATTGATAATTTTTGTGTGATTTTGTTGTCAGCACATTCAACTATGTAAAGAAAAAAGTATTTAATAAGAATATTTCATTAATTCAGATCTAGGATGTGTTATTTTAGTGTTCCCTTTATTTTTTTGAGCAGTGTATATATATATAGTTTTTTTTCTCCCCAATTTTGTGATATCCAATTTGTAGTTACAGTCTTGTCCCATCGTTGCAACTCCAGTACGGACTCGGGAGAGGTGAAGATCGAGAGCCATGCGTCCTCCGAAACATGACCCTGCCAAGCCGCACTGCTTTTTGACACACTGCTCAATTAACCTGGAAGCCAGCCGCACCAATGTTTCGGAGGAAATACTGTACAGCTGGTGACCGTGTCAGAGTGGATGCGCCCAGCCCGCCATAGGAGTCACTAGAGCATGATAGGACAAGGACATCCCGGCCGTCCAAACCCTCCCCAACCCAGACGACGCTGGGCCAATTGTGTGTCACCTCATGGGACTCCCTGTCGCGACTGCGACACAGCCTGGGATTGAACCCGGATCTGTGGTGATGCCTCAAGCACTGTGGTGCCTTAGACCACTGCACCACTCGGGAGGCAAGAATGCCAGACTTTGTGACAATGTTTGATGACAAAATTTGACACAAAATACCGCCGCACCACCTTCGTGTTCAAATGAGCATAGCACAAAAAGGTGAGTCCAAAAATATATAGTTATGCTGCTGCATAAATGATGTAATATACCAGGGAGATATGTATACTCTAGCTAAGAAAGTAATACTAAGTGTATGTTGTGTAGTAAGTTGTTAGTAGCCCATGTGCCTCACCCTAATATTTTGCTCCCTTTTCCCATCATAATTTAGCCTACTATTCTGACTTGGTGGTGCACATGTAGCCTGTGGCCTGTTTTAGAGAATATTGTAAGAGCTTTCATTGTCTGCTTATATGCTCTCTTTATTTATCCTACGATTCTGACTTGGTGTACAGGGAGAATACTGTAAGAACGGCCCATGTTTTGAATTTGGTATTTTATTAGGATCCCCATTAGCTGTTGCAAAAGCAGCAGCTACTCTTCCTGGGGTCCACACAAAACATGAAACATAATACAGAATGACGTAATACAGAACATCATTAGACAAGAACAGCTCAAGGACAGAACTACATACATTTAAAAAAAGGCACACGTAGCCTACATATCAATGTATCACTAGCCACTTTAAACAATGCCACTTTATATAATGTTTACATATCCTACATTACTCATCTCATATGTATATTCTGTACTCTATACCATCTACTGCATCTTGCCTATGCCGTTCGGCCGTCACTCATTCATATATTTTTATGTACATATTCTTATTTATTCCTTTACACTTGTGTGTATAAGGTAATTGTTGTGAAATTGTTAGGAGGTATGTAGCTTCACAAATAACTATACAGCACTGCTATCTGCAGAATCCTTGTCTTGTCTACATTTGTAAGACCGTGCACCTGTGCTAGCATAACCTAATGACATTATCACTGCAAACAATTACAAGTAATACAACAATGGTCTGCGATAGCAAAGCTGTGATTGGGATGTAAGTATCGCTCATGTTGCACATCTACAGCTAAAAGCTATTCATGTGGTAGCATAGCTAAAATCTCTTTGTCTGAGCTTAGTTACAGTAGTTGGAAACAGCATGGCACAAGTTCATTCACTTACATTTTTATAATAGACCTGGGCCCAGATTCACAAAACCTTCTTAATTAAGAAGAAATGTCTTCATAACTGCCAGGTCTAGATTTAAGAAGAAAGTTAAGCAAAGTTGCTATTCCTTAAAAAGGTTATTGGAATGTTTCTTGTGCTATTTCTTATGTTTCTCTTTAAGCAAAAAGTGAAGAAGGAATTAGATTCTTTAAGTTATTGGAAATGTGCTTCATTCCAATATAGCTAAACCCTTGTCTTAAACTCAGGGCAGTGAGAGAAAAAGCTCATGAAAGCAATTGAACATGTTTAATTCACTCACAAACTTAATCTGAAAGTTTCCGTATTCATACGGAATCCTGTTCGTATCCTCGTATCCTGTTAAGAAATATGCTAACATGATTGACATTGCTAGCTAGATAACTAGCTAAAACGGTTGCTTGGCAACACACATCTTAAGAAGATTTTGTAAAAAGATATTTGAGAAGTTCGTAAGAAAAATAAGAACATTTTAGGATGTTGTTGAGGAATTGCACTTACAAACTATCTTATGAACTTCTTATTTTCTTTCTTAGGTGAAAAGTGTGAGAAGTGTTTTGTTTTGTACCTGTATGTACAGTGTATCACGCTACTGACTGCCTTGTGGGATACTTCTGAGAAGAGAGGTGTAAACCAGCTTTTAAAGGGAATATCTTCAAAGAGACTGAGCTAAAGTCTGAACGATCTGATTTTGAGGCTGTGAATCTATGTAAAGATGTAAAATTCTCTCAACTCTCTAATAATTATTTTAGTACATAGGAAGTAGTGGCAGGGGATGTTGCATGCTGTCTGTGCCCTGGACTGTGGTTAGCTCACGCTTGTTACTGTAGCTTTTTTTGTTAGCTGGCTAGCACACACTACCAACACAAGTTATCATACTTCCCGATTTTAAAACCATTAGGCCTAGATTTTTGGTAGCTTAGGCAAGCACACGGTAACTTGCTATCTAACTTTAATTCTTTATTGATGTGAACCATTACATTTGTGTTTAATGTAACTAGCATGCTCAGTCTAGCTAACTTTCCTTGTTTTTACTATGTTTATTCTGTTTTGGTTAGCTGGAGCATGCACATGCTAATACAAGCTCCTTAACTTCTGTTTTTTGCTATGTGACGAAACTATTTGTTTTGTCTTAGCTGGGGCCAGCACTTACTAACTCATGATAGCAATTTTATTTTTTAAATTGGGACAAGCTAGTTTTTTAATTTGACTATAGATCCACATTATAATCGATTTTTGGGAAGATTTGTCATCATGACAGTTGTAGCTTATCCCCACACTAATTAGAAAACTTGCTCAATTCCACAATCGACAAACACAGGCTTTATCCACATGCCACATACGTACAACCTCCAAAATACCCCCTCAATAGTGGATGAGGGTTGTTACACTGTCTGCGTGGGCTAGGGGTTAACAGGTGGGCTCGTCTACAGGGGCGCCCACCAAAACCCCCCAGAGCGACTTTGCCACAGATCCGTCTACCAGACATGGAGGATTTGGGCCCAAATCCCACGGATCAATAAAAGTGTCTGCTAATTACGCTGGTAGCGAGAGGGGAAAAAGAATGAGAGGAGGAGGAGGAAGAGTTGAGTAAAAACAAATAGAACATCCTATGCTGATTCAGTGGTGTCTAGACAGTGGAAAAACCCCAGACAGACACGCCCAGAGAGCAAAGCAGGAGAAGTACAGTGGATGAGGTTACCTGACTCACACATCACTAGGCAATAACATATCTCTTAGTCCCATTAGAGTCTCTCTCTCTCTCTTTCTCTCTCTCTCTCTCTCTCTCTCATTACATAACAATGTACATATTGCCAAAGCTTACTTTTGATATTTACAATATGAAATAGTAAGAATCAAAATTGTCAACTGGCAACAGTAACAACAATAACCAAGGGTCAAAATAACCATACGTTGAACAATAACAATGAGCATACAGTAGAGTACATGGCCCTCATCTGTCCCTCTTCTTATGGCAGGCAGCAATGTATTGCGTTGCCAACCCACAGCTCTCTGCTTCATCCCCCAACAGGACGGGTAGCCTACTCTCATCAGAGAGGTCTTTGAAACCTTGAAAAGGGTTTCACATTTTGGGAAATTACAGTCTCTAACTGTTTTATATTTTGTACATTTTATCAGGAAATCTCTCTCTCTCTCTCTCTCTCCACTTATTTCTTGGCACTCTTCAGTTCAGTGTTACCGCAATCGGTTTCTCTGACCTCAACACCCCCCCCCCCACACCTCCTTCTACTCCCGCCTTCTTCTATCCATCATCATCACTTTGACCTAATTCTCCATATTTAATCTGCTTTTGCTCCCCTTTCTGACAACAATCAACCCCCTAATTGTCTTTAATCCTGCTAGTCTTTAACTGTCCCTCTAGGCCCTACGTGTGCTCTGCCGTAGGGATGGAAAACAAATATGATAACACGACTGTATATCTGGTATATTGCCACCACCACCACTCCCTCCTCATCCCATCTATTACAACTGATTCATGATACATGGGAATTGGACCGGCGTGTTTCATGTAATGCAAGAAGAGGGAGGAGATGGTTAATACTTAGCGTATAATAACATTTTAGTGGTGTTTCGATTGATTTTGTGATTTGACAGGAATAGAAATGCATGAGAATATGGGAACATTTTTGATAGAGTGGTAAAAATGTCATGAATTATTTCAGGTGTGTATTCCGTGGCAGTCGTGAGTGAGATGATGTGAAAAGGAGGTGAGACATATCGTTCAAATCGAGCTCTTGGTACTAAAAAAGGCAGAACGTTGTATTGAAGTGAAAAACAGAATTATCATTGCAGTAAGGTAAGGAATAATAAATGTACCTTCTGTTGTAGTAATGGACATCTAATGTATGGCATGTCTGCCAATGTCCATGAAATGTAACAATAAGCCTAACCAGATGTAAACACATTCATAAATACTCCCAAGCCTGACTTTATATGATCTCTAAAGGCTACAAATCTGCACATTGTCAATTTCTATATGAGGAGTTCATAAAAGCACCACGCTCAATTGTAATATGGCTTAAAATCTAGCATTTCTGAGCCAAACATATTAGCTTTGACTACTAAGCAGATGATCACCAATGGAAAGGTTTGTGAGGTACATCCGATTTTGAATTTACAACCACAATGATAATCAAAATATTCTATATAATATGTAATCACAGATTATCGCTTGTCAGTCCCTCATCCTCCTACACCATCTGTTGAGGAGGGGGTTGATCACAATGCTCCCCTCACAGTGTGTGTGTTTGAGTTCTGCAATTACCTGACAGTGTAATGAGTGAACGCATCATATATGCTCTGAGCTCTTTCTGTCCCTCTCTCTTTATCTATGTGTGTCTTTTTCTGTGCCATAACAAGGTCTCCACATCATCCCTTAATTTGGCAGTGAACAGAGAGCAAGTACAGTTCCAGCCACCACCAAGTCCTCTCCCTCTCAGGCTGTCTGCACACTGTGCACTGTACACTGGGGCAGTCTCGTGGCTTCTCTATAATCTTGACGGGCTAATCCCAGTGCAAATTGGTAGGCTACCTGACTGTATGTGTTAGTCCATTAGCCCATATGCACGGAGGGAGGGAGGACCACTGTCTCATCGGCCTGTCTGGCTCTGGCTGCTTTCATTACCACCCATCTGTCTGTGGCCTGGTCTGCTTTCCTCCCCACTAAACGCAGCCACACCACACTTTAGTTAGAGCAGGCCAGGTAGGGCTGCATGTGTGCTGACTGATCGATCAATCAGCTTACAGAGTTACAGTATGGTGGTAAGGTAATGGACCCAGAAGGGTTCTACTTGGAACCAAAAAGGGTTCTTCAAAGGTTCCTCCTATCGGGACAGCTGAATAACTCTTTTAGGTCCTAGATAGCACCTTTTTTTCTAAGAGTGTATTCCCTCAAAAGTAATGCACTATATAGGAAATAGGGTGCCATTTTGGGACACAATCTTGCTTTTCACTGCAACACTAATTAGACCAGAATTAGCCTTCTGTATGACTGAATGATTATCTTCCCTCACCCCTCCCTCCCTCCCTCCCTCCTTCTCCAAGTCATTTTCACAGCTTTATGGATTAGACAGATTAAAACGTCTGAAACTCAAAACCTGTTTTTGTTCTCTCCAACTTTAGGGCTAATCCATGATGCGCTACGGCTGCGCCACATCACAACAAATGTCTGTTTACACAAAACCCTTTTATTCCTCAGTCAATTAATATATGAAACCGCAATAGAGAAATAACAGTACATCGTGGAGGCTCACAGCCTCACATTCATACTAAGCTGAAAAAGAGTTTGTGTAAAGTATGCACTCTTATGACTCAAATGATGTTACTCCAAAAGTTGAACTGTTTACAGCATCTTGTTTTTGAAAGTTTACAGCATTCTTGTTCGACTGTTTACAGCATCTTGTTTTTGAATGTTTACAGAATCTTGTCTCTGGCTGTTTACAACATCTTGTTTTTGAAAGTTTACAGCATCTTGTTCGACTGTTTACAGCATCTTGTTTTTGACTGTATCTTGTATGCTTTTTTGTGCTTCACAAACAATGTTTCTGTTTCACAAAATCATATGGAAGCATGCAACACAGACCTCAAGCCTTAGACACATGAAAAACAAGCATATCACTAATAGTCTACTATGGAAAAGTAGTAGTAGCAGCAGTTGTTTATGACCACAAAAACAGTGAAGCAATCAGTCTGCTTGACAGGCTAATTTCTCTAAAAACGCTCTGTGGGGGGGGGGGGGGGGGGGGGGGGGGGGGGGGTGGGCACTGTCAGAAATCCCTCCAATCTCCAAGTTAAACATCCACTCTCTCTCAAGACCATACACAGTAATCATTAACCTCATAAACGGAATTAGGCATCATCAGACTATTTCAATACAAAGCACAGTAGATGGCAAACATGAGTCACCTCAGAAAAGTGATCTGCGCCAGAAACGTAACAATGTAAAGAAATCATGCGCTTATCATCTAATGTATTTGTATCATTTGGCAGTGAAACTGTGACGGTGGATTGTTGACATCAACTTTTTTTTAGAACCAGATTGTGTTGAGTTATAAGGAAAATTGTCTAGCAGAATGGGGAGTTGTGAATCGGGAAAAAAGTTGATTGGCGACATAATTTCCTTTTGGGTATGACTTGCTGAATGTCTAATAGTCAGGTGACTTTAAAAAAAAAATCAGAATCTGTTCTCTTTTATCATGTTAATCATGACACATACTGCATCAATAACAACACTATGGTCTATGAAAGGATGTACTGTATTATCCTCTCCCATTCTTGTGAAGTGTGTCTGCATAGTGCACAGTAAGTATATACATCTACGATTGTGTCTGTGCATTCAAGAGAGTGTGTAGGTATTTATTATACGAGTGTGTGTCCAGGCATGTATGTACTTCTATACAAATCTATACGTCTATAATCTGTGTGATGCTCCTGTCACGTCTACCATGTTGACGCATGTCTGTCATCCTGCCCTCTAAGGTATGGCTAATGTGGGGGTGTTGTAGTTCCGGAATGGAAGGAGACAGACAGGGTGGAGAGACTTCCGAGCAGGATGGGCCAGTGTGTTTGGGCCTGAGGTGAGGACGGATAGCCAACCCCTGAGGACACAGATAGGTGAGTGCTGTCAGGACACAGGATGAAACAACACCACAGGAAAGGTAGTGTTGCTAACGCAGATCTGTCCACCTCTACTGTGTTGCACAACAGGATCCTGGAACAAAAGCATCATACACAAATGTAATACTGCAAAATCCTGCTGAGAGAGGGAGAGAGAGATAGTATATTGTGTTTGTTCATAAATGCTTGATATCCAGGAACAGGCTTCATAATTTAATTTTAAAAACATTTGTTGGGACAGTTTGTCTTATCTTAATGTCTTCGTTGTTTGTTGCTATTTTTGTTTGCCCAATACAAACCTCTGCTGAAATTTGGGAAATTACAAGACATGACATCGCTGCCAGAAAAATGTCCCTGGATCTCTGCCAAGTCTCTGCCAACTGGCATTTAATTGACTGCCTCAATGGTGTGTGTTTTTTGTTGGGTTGTTTGTTTTAGTGTGCGAGGGTATGCACTTTCCAGGCAGTGGTGTAAAGTACTTCAGTAAAAATACTTTAAAGTACTACTTAAGTTTTTTTTTTGGTATCTGCACTTCACTTTACTATTTGAATTTTTGACAACTTTTACTTTAACTTCACTACATTCCTAATGAAAATAAGGTACTTTTTACTCCATACATTTCCAAAGTACTCGTTACATATACATACAGTTGAAGTCGTAAGTTTACATACACTTAGGTTGGAGTCATTAAAACTCATTTTTCAACCACTCCACACACATCTTGTTAGCAAACTATAGTTTTGGCAAGTCGGTTAGGAAATCTGCTTTGTGCATGTCACAAGTCATTTTTCCAACAATTGTTTACAGACTGATTATTTCACTGTATCACAATTCCAGTGGGTCAGAAGTTTACATCCACTAAGTGTACCTTTAAACAGCTTGGAAAATTCCAGATAATGATGTCATGGCTTTAGAAGCTTCTGATAGGCTAATTGACATAATTTGAGTCAACTGGAGGTGTACCTGTGAATGTATTTGTCACGACTGTTGTAATGAGCGGACCAAGGCGCAGCGTGATTGAAGTTCCACATCTTTATTACGGTGAAACTTTAAACAAAAAACAATAAACCAACAAAGAAACGGGAAAGTAGTGGTGCATATGCACAAAACAATATCCCACAACCACAGGTGGGAAAAATGGCTACCTAAATATGATCCCCAATTAGAGGCAATGATTACCAGCTGCTTCTAATTGGGAACCATACAAAACACAAACATAGAAATTGAACTAGAACACCCCCTAGTCACGCCCTGACCTACTACACCATAGAAAACCAAGGGATCTCTATGGTCAGGGCGTGACAGTTTTCAAGGCCTACCTTCAAACTCAGTGCCTCTTTGCTTGACATGGGAATATCCAAAGAAATCAGCCAAGACCACAGAAAAATAATTGCTGATCAGCAAGGAAGAAGCCACTGCTCCAAAACCGCCATTAAAAAGCCAGATTATGGTTTGCAACTACACATATGGACAAAGATTGTACTTTTTGGAGAAATGTCCAAAAGGACATTTAAAAAAAATACAAAAACAGAACTGTTTGGCCATAATGACCATCATTATGTTTGGAGGAAAAAGGGGGAGGCTTGTAAGCCGAAGAACACCATCCCAACCGCGAAGCACGCGGGTGGCAGCATCATGTTGTGAGGGTGCTTTTCTGCAGGAGGGACTGGTGCACTTCACAAAATAGATGGCATCATAAGGAGAAAAAATATGTGGATATTTTGAAGCATCTCATGGCATCAGTTGGAACCACCCATCCCGGATCCGGGATAATTGTCATCAACTATGCTAAATAGCATAGCGCAACGGTCAAATAATCTTACTAGAAAATATTCATTTTCGTGAAATCACAAGTGAAATATAGCGAAACACAGCTTAGCCTTTTGTTAATCACCCTGTCGTCTCAGATTTTGAAATTATGCTTTACAGCGAAAACAATACAAGCATTTGTGTAAGTTTATAAATATACTAGCAAAACATTATGTACACCTAGCGGCAGGTAATCCAACAAATGCACTTCTATTATATTCATACACTTATTAACACCAAACAAAATCCCTTGTTCATACACACTCAGATTTCCCCCTGGGTTTAGATATGCCAGCGCTACAGAAAGGCTTTAAGTGGTGTACTGGTGGGTCTGGGTAAAGTCATGTCATCCAAGAAAAGGAAAAGATGATGCCATTTCCCCAAAACACTGCAACAACTTTTTAATAAATAAGACCACTTATGTATTGAAAAAAAGTTATTGTTGCAAACTTTTTGGGAGATGCCAACATCTTTTATTTTATTTTTGGACAATGTAGATTTCCACACCTGTTCTTTGCTCTTGTCATGCCCCCACTGACTGAATCAACGATGGCATCATGTTATCATTGGAGTGGCAGGTAGCCTAGTGGGTAGAGCATTGGGCCAGTAACCGACAGGTTGCTGGTTCGAAACCCTGTGCTGACAAGGTCAAAATCTGTTGTGCCATGCACCCCTGAACAAGGCAGTTAACCCACTGTTCCCTGGTAGGCTGTCATTGTAAATAAGAATTTGTTAAAAAAAATTGTGGGACTGTAGCGTCCCACCTAGCCAACATCCAGTGAAAATGCAGAGCGCGAAATTAAAAAATACCAAATTCAAATAAAATATATGTGTTATACATCAAAATAAAGCTTAACTTCTTGTTAATCCAGCCGCTGTGTCAGATTTCAAAAAGGCTTTACGGCGAAAGCAAACCATGCGATTATCTGAGGACAGCGCCCCGCATTCAAACACATGAAAATCATATTTCAACCAGGCAGCTGCGCCACAAAAGTCAGAAATAGAGATATAATTTATGCCTTACCTTTGAAGATCTTCTTCTGTTGGCACTCCAAAATGTCCCAGAAACATCACAGATAGTCCTTTTGTTCGATAATGTCCTTCTTTATGTCCCCAAAATGTCAATTTATTTGGCACGTTTGATTCAGAAATACACCGGTTTCAACTCGCCCAACATGCCTACAAAGTATCTAATAAGTTACCTGTAAACTTGGTCCAAACATTTCAAACAATGTTCCTAATCCAACCTCAGTTACCCCAAAACGTAAATAATCGATAAAATTTAAGACGGAATAAATTGTTTCTAATACCGGATAAAATCAACGTGATGCACGCTCCAGTTCACGCGCACCAAAACAGTCCACCTGGAGTGGCACTTACAATGAATAGGACTACTTCTTAATTTCTCAAAATAAAAACATCAAACATTTTCTAAAGACTTTCTAGTGGAAGCCATAGGAACTGCAACTAGGTTCCTAATAATAAGGGTATCCCAAAGAAACCCATTGGAAAATCCTATGACCTCAATTTTTTCCCCTGGATGGTTTGTCCTCGGGGTTTGGCCTGCCATATCAGTGTTAGAGTATTAGAGTGGTTTCTATCCAAATCTACCAATTACATGCATATCCTAGCTTCTGGGCCTGAGCAACAGGCAGTTTACTTTGGGCACGCTTTTCATCCGGAGGTGAAAATACTGCCCCCTACCCAAGAGAGGTTAACTGACTTGCCTAGTTAAATAAAACATTTTTTAAATAACTTGTTTGGAGCCGGGCAGACCCATGTTGTAGGTGTGTCAATCCCATAGAGATATTTAGAGGTTGCAACATTGTATCTAACCCATTATGGTGTCTGTGAGAGCATGGGTGGTGCCATTGAGGCCATCTCCATTTTGAAGTGGTCCATTTACTTCTATGAGTTGGTAAACAAACTGAAAGGGTGCCACCTGGAGTGTGTTGTTTGAAAAGGTACAAAGCCAAGGTTGCCGATTTACTGCCACCTGGAGTTATGAAATGTTTGTATAATTCAGTGGCTGATCCCTCTTGATGACCTGGATGGAATTATGTGATCCTTCCATAACCTATAGGAAGTCCCACCCAGTTGACTACTTCAAAATGGTGAAAGTCCTCAATGGCGCTCCCTATGCTAAAATGGGCTTTTGTGCACTAGATTCTTCTATCTATATTGTCAAACCCTAGAGAAGGAACATGATTAGTCATTTGAATCCAACTGAAGGAGTACATTTTATTATTCTTTTTACTTTTTGGAATATTATGAGTATGCTTTTCCTCCTTCCCCCTTTTCTTCTATTTCTTTCGCAGTTTTCACCCCATCCAGCAGGTGGCACAGTTGGTGTAGTTCACCATAAAAAGCCACAGAAGTAAAACATGATTTCACTTTCACTTTGGGCTACCTGTCACTGAGTCTTTCAGGGTGTGGAGTAGTACAGATAGGCAGGCGAGCTAACAGAGAAAGGAAAAGGACAGACGGAAAAACGTCTTGAAGAGACATACAGACACATATAGACACTACCGTGGCATTTAAGTACCCGGCAGCTCGGAGAGATGAGAGTTCGGTCGGTGTCAAATTCAAACAGCTCTCTCTATCTCGCACTCTCTCTGCTTCCTCTCTCTATCGACCATTCTGTCTTAAAGTGGTAGGCGCACAAGCAGCAAGAGATTGAATCTTAAGAGAGCAAAAAATAGTCGGCCTTCACTATGTGCAAAGTCAGTCTGGCTGCGCCACAGAGAAAGCAGCCCTAAATAGGGCTCATAATGGTGCCTGTGAGCAAACAGGCAGCAGCATTGGTGCAATCTCAATTTCAAAGTAGTCTTTTTTGGGGGGGGATCCCTCCTGATGACCCAGTTGGACATGATTTCAACAGAGTCACCAGGAGGGATCAGCCAATGAAGTTGGAAGTCCCACACAGTTGACAACATTAAACTACATTAAAATGATGGAAGCCCTCAATGGCACTGCCCATGCTAATGAGTCCTTTTGGCAACTAGAGGCCTCTATCATTCTTTATGGGCTAGGCTGAGTAACCCTGAGAAAAAAACATGGTTTCTGTTTCCAATTTGGTTTAGCCTCTACAGGTTCTAACAATGGCCTGTAGTTCTGATTAAGACTGCCACTTTCATCTTTAGTGTCATACACTGTTGTAGGCTATAAATCAGTCTGTAAATGTTTCATATTTAATTAATCTGAGTTTCATTGGACATTGCCACAAACCTCATTTAATCAATGTCATATTTAAATAAGGCAATTTATTGACATTCTGTAGAACTCAGCTGTCATCCAACTCTGCTGTGGAGTCATTACGCATCCTTTCCAAACATTGTGTGACATAGCCTCTTTATTTTTCTTTCCGTACATGCAGTCATACTTACAGTAACTGTTGTATTTCTATCTTGTAGGTGGATTACTACCATGGGGATAAGATATGTGACCCATATGCCTGGTTGGAAGATCCACTGACGTGTTTGTGTGTGTGTGTGTGTGTGTGTGTGTATGTTTGTTTTGCCCAGGCATTTGTGGAGGAACAGAATAAGCTGTCCATGCCATTCCTGGAGCAGTGTGCGGTCAGGCCTCAATTTTACCAGCGGCTAACAGCTCTACTACTACCCCAAGTATATCTGCCCCTACAAGAGAGGAAACAGGTTAGGAACTAAAATACAGCTACCCCTACAAGAGAGGACACGGGTTAGGGAGTAAAATACAGCTGCCCCTACAAGAGAGGAAACAGATAGTGACTAAAATACAGCTGCCCCTACAAGAGAGGACACGGGTTAGGGAGTAAAATACAGCTGCACCTACAAGAGAGGACACGGGTTAGGGAGTAAAATACAGCTGCCCCTACAAGAGAGGAAACTGGTTAGGGAGTAAAATACAGCTGCCCCTACAAGAGAGGACACAGGTTAGGGAGTAAAATACAGCAGCACCTACAAGAGAGGAAACAGATAGGAACTAAAATACAGCTGCACCTACAAGAGAGGAAACTGGTTAGGGAGTAAAATACAGCTGCCCCTACAAGATAGGAAAGAGATAGGAACTAAAATACAGGTGCCCCTACAAGAGGGGAAACTGGTTAGGGAGTAAAATACAGCTGCCCCTACAAGAGAGGGAACAGGTTAGGGAGTAAAATACAGCTGCCCCTACAAGAGAGGACACAGGTTAGGGAGTAAAATACTGTTGCCCCTACAAGAGAGGAAACAGATAGGAACTAAAATACAGCTGCCCCAACAAGAGAGGAAACTGGTTAGGGAGTAAAATACAGTTGCCCCAAAAAGCGAGGAAACCAGTAGGAGCTAAAATACAGCTGCCACTACATCACTGTCTAGCGATGTTACTTTTGATACCGGAGCACCGAAGCATGCATCGAAATCGCTGTTGCAGCTAACTTCGAAGCAGTGTGCCGACGCCTGTATCCCTTTATCAAAATTACGTCATCCATGATGTCCGAAGCTTAGTTTGATAACGTGCTTTTTTTGCAAAATGCGAGATCTTACTGATTTTGCAGTGGTTCCGGTGCTTTCGTCTATTCCAAGCTGCTTTCAAACACCGAACTCTACTAGACAGTTAATACCAAACTTCAGACATCTCAGAACAAATTAGTCAGGATTATTGTGAAACTTCCAGCACCTACTCATCTTAACCATTTCCACGTTGAAGGACTCAGATGGCTCAACGTGGAGGAGAGTCTGTCAGAATAAAGTGTGTCTTGTTTTTTTATTTTTCTATTTTATTTCAGCTTTATTTAACCAGGTAGGCTAGTTGAGAAAAAGTTCTCATTTACAACTGCGACCTGGCCAAGATAAAGCATAGCAGTGTGAACAGACAACAACACAGAGTTACACATGGAGCAAACAATAAACAAGTCAATAACACAGTAGAAAAAAAGAAAAAAAGAGTCTATATACATTGTGTGCAAAAGGCATGAGAAGGTAGGCGAATAATTACAATTTTGCAGATTAACACTGGAGTGATAAATGATCAGATGGTCATGTGCAGGTAGAGATACTGGTGTGCAAAAGAGCAGAAAAGTAAATAAATAAAAACAGTATCGGGATGAGGTAGGTAAATTGGGTGGGCTATTTACAGATGGACTATGTACAGCTGCAGCGATCGGTTAGCTGCTCAGATAGCAGATGTTTAAAGTTGGTGAGGGAGATAAAAGTCTCCAACTTCAGCGATTTTTGCAATTCGTTCCAGTCACAGGCAGCAGAGAACTGGAAGGAAAGGTGGCCAAATGAGGTGTTGGCTTCAGAGATGATCAGTGAGATATACCTGCTGGAGCACGTGCTACCGGTGGGTGTTGCCATTGTGACCAGTGAACTGAGATAAGGCAGAACTTTACCTAGCATGGACTTGTAGATGACCTGGAGCCAGTGGGTCTGGCAACGAATATGTAGCGAGGGCCAGCCGACTAGAGAATACAGGTCACAGTGGTGGGTGGTATAAGGTGCTTTAGTAACAAAACGGATGGCACTGTGATAAACTGCATCCAGTTTGCTGAGTAGAGTATTGGAAGCTATTTTGTAGATGACATCGCCGAAGTCGAGGATCGGTAGGATAGTCAGTTTTACTAGGGTAAGTTTGGCGGCGTGAGTGAAGGAGGCTTTGTTGCGGAATAGAAAGCCGACTCTCGATTTGATTTTAGATTGGAGATGTTTGATATGAGTCTGGAAGGAGAGTTTACAGTCTAGCCAGACACCTAGGTACTTATAGATGTCCACATATTCTAGGTCGGAACCATCCAGGGTGGTGATGCTAGTCATGCGGGTGCAGGCAGCGAACGGTTGAAAAGCATGCATTTGGTTTTACTAGTGTTTAAGAGCAGTTGGAGGCCACGGAAGGAGTGTTGTATGGCATTGAAGCTCGTTTGGAGGTTAGATAGCACAGTGTCCGAAGAAGGGCCAGAAGTATACAGAATGGTGTCGTCTGCGTAGAGGTGGATCAGAGACTCACCAGAAGCAAGAGCGACATCATTGATGTATACAGAGAAGAGAGTCGGTCCAAGAATTGAACCCTGTGGCACCCCCATAGAGAATGTCAGAGGTCCGGACAGCAGACCCTACGATTTGACACACTGAACTGTATCAGAGAAGTAGTTGGTGAACCAAGTGAGGCAATCATTTGAGAAACCAAGGCTGTCGAGTCTGCCGATGAGGATGTGGTGATTGACAGAGTCGAAAGCCTTGGCCAGATCAATGAAGACGGCTGCACAGTAATGTTTCTTATCGATGGCGGTTAAGATAACGTTTAGGACCTTGAGCGTGGCTGAGGTGCACCCATGACCAGCTCTGAAACCAGATTGCATAGCAGAGAAGGTATGGTGAGATTCGAAATGGTCGGTAATCTGTTTGTTGACTTGGCTTTCGAAGACCTTAGAAAGGCAGGGTAGGATAGATATAGGTCTGTAGCAGTTTGGGTCAAGAGTGTCCCCCCCTTTGAAGAGGGGGATGACCGCAGCTGCTTTCCAATCTTTGGGAATGTCAGACGACACAAAAGAGAGGTTGAACAGGCTAGTAATAGGGGTGGCAATAATTTTTAGAAAGAAAAGGTCCAGATTGTCTAGCCCGGCTGATTTGTAGGGGTCCAGATTTTGCAGCTCTTTCAGAACATCAGCTGACTGGATTTGGGAGAAGGAGAAATGGGGAAGGCTTTGGTGAGTTACTGTGGGGGGGTGCAGTGCTGTTGACCGGGGTAGGAGTAGCCAGGTGGAAAGCATGGCCAGCCGTAGAAAAATGCTTATTGAAATTCTCAATGATAGTGGATTTATCAGTGGTGACAGTGTTTCCTATCTTCAGTGCAGTGGGCAGCTGGGAGGAGGTGTTCTTATTTTCCATGGACTTTACAGTGTCTATGAGGGTGCCCTTGTTTACAGATTTAGGGTTGTACCTGGTGGGTTCTTTGATGATTTGTGTGAGATTGAGGGCATCTAGCTTAGATTGTAGGACTGCCGGGGTGTTAAGCATATCCCAGTTTAGGTCACCTAACAGAACAAACTCTGAAACTAGATGGGGGGGGGATCAATTCACAAATGGTGTCCAGGGCACAGCTGGGAGCTGAGGGGGGTCGGTAGCAGGCGGCAACAGTGAGAGACTTATTTCTGGAGAGAGTAATTTTTAAAATTAGTAGTTCGAACTGTTTCGGTATGGACCTGGAAAGTATGACATTACTTTGCAGGCTAACTCCTCCCCCTTTTGCAGTTCTATCTTGACAGAAAATGTTATAGTTGGGTATGGAAATCTCAGAATTTTTGGTGGCCTTCCTAAGCCAGGATTCAGACACGGCAATGACATCAGGGTTGGCAGAGTGTGCTAAAGCAGTGAGTAAAACAAACTTAGGGAGGAGGCTTCTGATGTTGACATGCATGAAACCAAGGCTTTTTCGATCACAGAAGTCAACAAATGAGGGTGCCTGGGGACATGCAGGGCCTGGGTTTACTTCCACATCACCCGCGGAACAGAGGAGGAGTAGTATGAGGGTGCGGCTAAAGGCCATCAAAACTGGTCGCCTAGAGCGTTGGGGACAAAGAATAAAAGGAGCAGAATTCTGGGCATGGTAGAATATATTCAGGGCATAATGCGCAGACAGGGGTATGGTGGGGTGTGGGTACAGCAGAGGTAAGCCCAGGCACTGGGTGATGATAAGAGAGGTTGAATCTCTGGACATGCTGGTTGTAATGGGTGAGGTCACCGCATGTGTGGGAGGTGGGACAAAGGAGGTATCAGAGGTATGAAGAGTGGAACTAGGGGCTCCATTGTAAACTAAAACAATGGTAACTAATCCTGAACAAGGCATACAAGGCATATTGACATTTGAAAGAGACATACAGCGAGGCATAAAGTAATTGCAGGTGTTGATTGGGAGAGCTAGCTAAAACAACAGGTGAGACAACAACAGCTAATCAGCTAACATAACAACAGCAGGTAAAATGCCGATGACTAGGCAGAGAGGGTCGGATTAACTACACACAGAGCCTGAGTTCGCGGCTGGGGCCGACAGATAAAAAAATAAATATACAGAATGGAGTACCGTGATTAATGGACAGTCCAGCAGGCATCAGCTATGTAGCCAAGTGATCATAGTGTCCATGGGGCAGCAGTAGATGGAACAGGGAACCCGCCACTACGCTAGCAGGCGACAAGGCGTTTAAAGTTAGTAGCCCTCCGACGGGAGCCAAATGAAAGGCACAGAGGATGGAGTATTCGTCGGCAGACCCGTCGTGGTGGTGCGGCGGGGCGCCGTGTCGACAGAGAATCCAAGCCAGATGGCGAAAGAGGTATTGTAGCATTTAGTTTGCTGGCCGGGAGATGCGCCTGGCTCACGGCTAACTGGTGCTAGCTTCGTGGCATAAGCTTGTCCACGGCATGGTCCTCAGGTACTTCCTATATGCAACTTGGTAAGAATTTGAAACATAGAAACTCCATAGGCAGTGTGAAGTTCTCACTATAAAAATAGCTAATTAGTAGCATGTCTCAAAAGTGAGTCATAAGACTACATACAATACGTGGGTGAGATGAAAGTACCCAGGATAGCATATGGTCTTCCTTTTGATGCCTAGTGTGTATCATATTGTAATTGTCCTGTGTGTGTATAGACAGTAACCAGTCAAACGTTTGGACACATCTACTCATTCAAGGGTTTTTCTTTATTTTTACTATTTTCTACATTGTAGAATAATAGTGAAGACATCAACACTATGAAATAACACATATGGAATCATGTAGTAGCCAAAAAAGTGTTAAACAAATCAAAATACAGTATATTTTATATTTGAGATTCTTCAAAGCAGGGTAGCCTAGTGGGGCGGCAGGGTAGCCTAGTGGTTAGAGCGTTGGACTAGTAACCGGAAGGTTGCAAGCCCCCGAACTGACAAGGTACAAACCTGTCGTTCTGCCCCTGAACAGGCAGTTAACCCACTGTTTCTAGGCCGTCATTGAAAATAAGAATTTGTTCTTAACTGACTTGCTTGGTTAAATAAAGGTCAAATAAATAAATAAAAATAAAAGAACCCCCACACCATCACACCTCCTCCTCCATGCTTCACAGTATGAACCACACCATCCATTCACCTATTCTGCATCTCACAAGACACAGCGGTTGGAACCAAAAATACAAAATTTGGACTCATCAGATTAAAGGACAGATTTTCACTGTTCTAATGTCCATTACTCGTGTTTCTTTGCCCAAGCAAGTCTTCTTCTTATCGGTGTCCTTTAGTAGTGGTTTCTTTGCAGCAATTTGACCATGAAGGCCTGATTCACGCAGTCTCCTCTGAACACTTGATGTTGAGATGTGTCCGTTACTTGAACTATGTGAAGCAATTATTTGGGCTGCTGTTTCAGAGGCTGGTAACTCTAATGAACTTATCCTCTGCAGCAGAGGTAACTCTGGGTCTTCCTTTCCTGTGGCTGTCCTCATGAGAGCCAGTTTCATCATAGCGATTGATGGTTTTTAAGAAGGCACTTGAAGAAAAGTTCAAAGTTCTTGAAATTCTCCGGATTGACTGACCGTCATGTCTTAAAGTAATGATGCACTGTCATTTCCCTTTGCTTATTTGAGCTGTTCTTGCCATAATATGGACTTGGTCTTCTGTATACAACCCCTACCATGTCACAACACAACTGATTGGCTCAAACGCATTATTAACGCACAAATTAACTTTTAACAACACACACCTATTAACTGAAATGCATTCCAGGTGACTACTTCATGAAGCTGGTTGAGAGAATGCCAAAAGTGTGCAAAGCTGTCAAGGCAAAGGGTGGTTACTTTGAAGAATCTAAAATATATTTTGATTTGTTTCACTTTTTCTTGGTTACTACATGATTCCATATGTGTTATTTCATAGTTTTGATATCTTCACCATTATTCTACAATGTAGAAAATAGTACAATTAAAGAAAAACCCTTGGATGAGGAGGTGTGTCCAAACCTTAAACTGGTACTGTATAAGACATTGATTGTTGTATACTGTATTTTATGGGTATGTGAGACAAGGGAGATTTACCTGTCCTATTTAGCTCATTTTATGAAGAAAAACAACAATTCTGTCTGTCATTGTTTGTTGCCGCTACCTAACCTACCTACTTAGCAGGTAGAGACAGACCTATGATACTTTCAAGGATGTGAGGGTACGAGGTCAGATCCTATTTTTTTCTGCACAATTGTTCAAATATTTTGTTTTTATGTAGTATAGCTTCCATCTTCAGCATCTTAAATCATGGCAAACTGTAGATTCAGCTTTTGAAAAATAGTACTCTTGAATGCAAAAAATGGAAGCATAATGTAAAATGCTAATCTGGTATTCCAATTGATTATAGGCTACCAAAGCATTCTCCTAGCATTCTCCACTGCTGGCCGTCTCTCCAGGCACCATCGCATGAGCCTGAAGACAAAGACTGGCCAAACTCATGTCTCATTTTAAAAATTCAAAAAGGCACTAATAAGTCATTTTTCATTTAATTTGTATTTAATTCTAAGTAAGTCACAGCTCCTGAGTGGCACAGCAGTCTAAGGCAAGGCATCTCAGTGCTAGAGGTGTCACTACAGACCCTGGTTCGATTCCAGGCTGTATCAAATCTGGCAGAGTTCCATAGGGCGGCGCACAATTGGCCCAGCGTCGTTAGGGTTTGGCCGTCACTGTAAATAAGAATTTGTTCTTAACTGACTTGCCTAGTTAAATAAAAAAAATATTTGCGCATGTTGTAGACTATAATGATTTAATATAACGAAATATTGTTTAAATGCTGAGGGCTTTATGTCCCTACCAGCATATTGTCTCGCAAATGCTTCAATGTATTTCTTTGTAGGCTATAGCCAGTGGTGAAAAAAGTACCCACTTCTCATACTTGAGTAAAAGTTAAGATACCTTAATAGAAAATGACTCAAGTAAAAGTAAAAGTCACCCAGTAAAATACTACTTGAGTAAAAGTCTAAAAGTATTTGTTTTGTAATATACTTAAGTATCAAAAGTAAAAGTGTAAATAATATAAAATTCCTTATATTAAGCAAACCAGAAGGCCTCATTTTCTTGTTTATTTTAATTTACGGACGAAGCATGTGTTTAGTGAGTCCGTCAGATCAGAGGCAGTAGGGATGACCAGGGATGTTCTCTTGATAAGTGTGTGAATTTCCTGCAAAGCATTCAAAATGTAACAAGTACTTTTGGGTGTCAAGGAAAATGTATGGAGTAAAAAGTATATCATTTTCTTTAGGAATTTAGTAAAGTAAAAGACTGTCAAAAATATAAATAGTGAAGTACAGATACCCCCAAAAAACTACTTAAGTAAAAATACTTGAAAGTACTACTTAAGTACTTTACACTACTTGCTATAGCCTTGAAATATATAGCCTAAATAATTCATTATCATTCCTTCTTAGGCTCCCTGTCTGGTTTCTGACCTATTTAGATTGTTTATATGCGGTTTAATATGATATGTAGCCTATTTTGAAATTATGTCCGCTTCTTTACAGTCACATTTTCATGCTTATTCAAATCATTTTAATTCAAATCCATATGGTTTGGTTTCAATACTTATAAAGAAATTGGTAGGTCCAGGTAGTCACAAAAATAGATGGTTAAATTGTGATTCTAATTAACGGGGCGAATTTGGAGCTGCAGTGTGTTTTCCTGTGAGTGCGGCACGGTCTTTAGCGGCGTTGTCCGGGTAATCAGTCGTTTTTTGGCACAATTTGTTGAAAGCACAGAAACCTTCAGAAAGCCCATCACTACAACTGTTCCTACAAGAGAGGAAGCAACATTGAGATAGAGGACTCATCTTTGTCACCAGGAGGAATCAGCCAATGAAGTTGGAAGCCCCACCCAGTTGACTCCATTAAAATGGTGGAAGCCCTCCGTGGTCCTGTCCATGCTCATACTGCCTTTTGGCCACTAAAGGCCTCTGTCGTTCTCTATGGGAAATAAACAGATTAGGAACTAAAATACAGCTGCCGCTACAAGAGAGGAAACCGGTTAGAAAGCAGTTTAACTTGTTGAGTGTAGGGGGCAGTATTTTCGTTTTTGGCTAAAAAAGTACCCATTTGAAACAACCTATTTCTCAGCCCCAGAAACTAGAATATGCATATAATTGTCAGATTAGGATAGAAAACTCTAAAGTTCCCAAAACTGTAAAAATATTGTCTGTGAGTATAACAGAACTGATATTGCAGGTGAAAGCCTGAGGAAAATCCAATCAGGGAGTGCCTCTTATTTTGAAACCTCTCTGTTCCTATGCATGCCTATCCTGCATTTAAAGGGATATCAACCATATTCCTTTTTCTATGGCTTCCCTGAGGTGTCAACAGTCTTTAGACATAGTTTAAGGCTTTTACTTTTAAAAATGAGCGTGAAAGATCACATTGCGTAAGTGGATAGGTGGGGGCTCTCAGAGTGAGTTTTGCGCTATAGAGTAAAGCGGCCATTGTTCCTCCCGGTCCTATTGAAAAAGCTACACACTTGGTTGATATATTATCGAATATATATTTTAAAAACAACCTGAAGATTGATTATAAAAAACGTTTGACATGTTTCTGTGGACATTATGGATATTATTTGGAATATACATCTGCGTTGTCGTGACCGCTCTTTCCTGTGGATTTCTGAACACAACGCGACAAACAAACGTCGGTATTTTGGGTATAAAAATAATCTTTATGGAACAAAAGGAACATTTGTTGTGTAACTGGGAGTCTCGTGAGTAAAAACATCCAAAGATCATCAAAGGTAAACTATTTTATTTGATTGCTTTTCTTATTTTCGTGACCTAGCTACTTAACGCTTAGTGTACATAATGTTATGTTATGCTAATGATAAACTTACACAAACTCTTGGATTGCTTTCGCTGTAAAGCATCATTTCAGAATCTGAGATGACAGGTGGATTAACAAAAGGCTAAACTGTGTTTTGCAATATTGCACTTGTGATTTCATGAATATGAATATTTTTTAGTAATATTTTTTGACTGTGGCGCTATGCTATTCAGCGGTTGCTGAGGACAATTATCCCGCTACCGGGATGGGTGGCGTCAACAAGTTAAGGACTAATCAAAAGGATTCAGTGCTGAGCTGGAACAAAAGCCTGCACACTTATTTCCAAGAAAATGCACAAAAAGAGGGCACTACGCAATAACTGCATGTGTGAAACTTACTCCTCAGCCTTGGCACTACCCAGACTCTCCCTAAAGCTGGCTTTCTGACCAAACTGAGCATCTGGGGAAGAAGGACCATGGTCAGGGAGGTGACCAAGAACCCATTGACCACTGACGAAATGACAGTTCTTTGGTTGAGATGGGAGTACCAGTCAGAAGGACAACAGTCTCAACAGCACTTCACCAATCTGGGCTTTATAGGTGAGTGAGCAGACTGAAGCAACTCCTGAGAAAAAGGCACATAACAGCACGCCTGGAGTTTGTAAAATGGCATGTGAAAGACTGCGAGCATAAGGCAAAAGATTCTGTGGTCTGATGAGACGACAACGTAAAACGCTATGTCTAGAGAAAACCAGGCATCACCTGTCTAACACCAAACCTACCGTGAAGCATGGTGGTGACAGTATCATGCTATGGGGATGTTTTTCAGTGGCAGGGACTGGAAGAGTGGTAGGGCTAGAGGGAACAATGAATGGAGCCAAATGCAGGCAAATCCTTGACGAGAACCTGCTTCAGAGTGCAAGCTACCTTAGACTGGGGCAAAGATTTACATTCCAATAGGACAATGACCCCAAGCATAGTCAAATAAATGCTGGAATGGCTTCAGAACAAGAATGTGAAAGTCCTTGAGTGGCCCAGCCAAAGCCAAGACTTGAATCCCATTGAAAATCTGTAGAAAGACTTGAAGATTGCTGCTCCCATCTAACTTAAGAGCTTAGAGAAAATCTGCAAATCCAGATGTGCAAAGCTGGTACACATATACCCAAGATGACTCAAAGCTGTAATCACCGCCAAAGGTGCTTCTACAAAGTATTGACTTGGGTGTGAATACTTACGTAAATTAGTTTTCTAAATTTAATTTTCAATACACTTGCTAACATTTCTAAGAATGTTTTCACTTTGTCATTATGTGTCTATTTCATATTTTTTAAATTCAGGCTGTAACATAACAAAATGTGGAATAAATCAAGGAGTATACTCTCTGAAGGCACTGTATGTGTGTCTGATGTTCTCCATGATGGAACAAATATAACTGGTTTCCTCGGTCGATAGGTATTTCTACTTCCATAACCAGGGCCTGCAGAACCAGGATGCGCTCTGTGTGCAGGACTCTCTGGACGGACCGGCCACAGTCTTCTTTGACCCAAACACACTGTCTGCGGATGGTACTGTAGCCTTGAAGAGTGAGCTGATTTACTGTAAAACAACGTTTTATAGTGTATTTGCGTGTATGTCTCAACCTGAGTCCTCACAATTCCTCCTCCTTCTCTCTTGTAAAGCAATTGACATTTATATTCTGTTATTAGATTTTATTGCTGTGACAAAGGTGGAGTATATTGCTAAAAAACACAAATGATAGGCCCACTTTACATTATACATTATAATGTAATATCTATTTTTCCTTTTCCTCTCTCCTTACCTCGCTCTCCTTCTTCTTTCAGTGGGGCGCTTGTCAGAGGAGTGCGAGTACTTTGCGTATGGCCTGAGCTCCAGTGGCTCCGACTGGGTGACGGTGCACTTCCTAAAGGCTGATGACCTCATGACGCTGCCTGATGTCCTGGACAGGGTGAAGTTCAGCTGCCTGGCCTGGACCCACGATGGTGTTTTATAATTGTTACCCCCGGCAGGACGGCAAGGCTGATGGTGAGACACACACACACACAAACACACATTCATGAAATCTACTGTATACAGTACAACATAGTACACAGTGCATTCAGAAATTATTCAGACATCTTGACTTTTTGCACTTTGTTACGTTACAGCCTTATTCTAAAATTGATTCAATTGTTTTTCCTGATCACTCCTCTGACAAAGCAAAAACTGAAATATCCCTTTTACATAAGAATTCAGACTCTTTACTCAATACTTTGTTGAAGCACCTTTGGCAGTGATTACAGCCTTGAGTCTTCTTGGGTATGATGCTACAAGCTTGGCACACCTGTATTTGGGGAGTTGCTCCCATTCTTCTCTGCAGATCCTCTCAAGCTCTGTCAGGTTTTCCAGAGATGTTCAATCAGGTTCAAGTCCGGGCTCTGGCTGGGCCACTCAAGGACATTCAGAGACTTGTCCCAAAGCCACCTCCTGCGTTGTCTTGGCTGTGTGCTTAAGATCATTGTCCTGTTGGAAGGTGAACCTCCGCCCCAGTCTGAGGTCCTGAGAGCTCTGGAGCAGGTTTTCATCAAGGATCTTTCTGTACTTTGCTTCGTTCATCTTTCCCTCGATCCTGACTAGTCTCCCTGTCCCTGCCTCTGAAAAACATTCTCACAGCATTCACCCTAGGGATAATGCCAGGTTTCCTCCAAACATGACGCTTGGCATTCAGACCAAAGAGTTCAATCTTGGTTTCATCAGACCAGAGCAGCTTGTTTCTCATGGTCTGAGAGTCCTTTAGGTGCCTTTTGGCAAACTCCAAGCAGGCTGTCATGTGCATTTTACTGAGGAGTGGCTTCCATCTGGCCACTCTACCATAAAGGCCTGATTGGTTGAGTGCTGCAAAGATCGTTGTCCTTCTTGAAGGTTCTCCCATCTCCACAGAGGAACTCTAGAGCTCTGTCAGAGATTCTTGGTCACTTCCCTGACCAAGGCCCTTCTCCCCCAACTACTCAGTTTGGCTGGGCAGCCAGCTCTAGAAAGAGTCTTGGTGGTTCCAAACTTCTTCCATTTAAGAATGATGGAGGCCACTGTCTTCTTTGGAACCTTCAATGCTGCAGAAATTTTTTGGTACCCTTTTTGGTACCCTTCCCCAGATCTGTGACTCTGACTACGTTCCTGTCTCAGAGCTCAATGGACAATTCCTTCGACTTAATGGCTTATCTTTTTCTTTGACATGTGGGACCAACTGTAGGACCTTATATAGACAGATGTGTGCCTTTCCAAATCATGTCCAATCAATTGAATTGACCACAGGTGGTCTCCAAGTTGTAGAAAGAAACATCGCAAGAATTATCATTCGAAACAGGATGCACCTGAGCTCAATTTCGAGTCTGAAAACAAAGGGCCTGAATAGTTATGTCAATAATTCGTTTTTTTATTTTAATACATTTGCAAACATTTCTTAAAACCAGTTTTCACTTTGCCATTATGGGGTATTGTGTGTAGATTGATGAGGATTTTATTTTATTTGACCCATTTTAGAATAAAGCTGTAACGTAACAAAATGTGGAAAAAGGGAAGGGGTCTGAATACTTTCTGAATGCACTGTACCTACTGTACAAGTGCACAGACACATTGAAAAACACACAGCTTTCTGCATTGCTCCACAGGCACAGAGACCACATCCAACCTCAATCAGAAACTCTACTACCATGTGATCGGCACCAACCAATCAGAGGACATCCTGGTGGCTGAGTTTCCTGACCATCCAAAATGGCACAGTGGAGTAACAGTGAGTTTAAAGAGAATGTTTTTTCTTTACATTTCTCACCTGTTGTCCACCACATTCTCCATATGAATCTACTGCTATTACACTGTCACACTTTTTCTCATCTCCCTCACTTCTCTCCTCCACCTTGTTTGACTCTTTCTCAATCCCGGATCGATCTTATGATCTCAGTTTGTAAGTAATGACTTGCATTGTTCATGTAGGGATAGCATCAGCTAGTGCTAAAGCGTCAAATTATTTGTATTTCTCACTCACCCTCCTTGTCCCCCTCTCTCACAATCTTACTCTCTGTCTCCCCGCATCTTCTTTCTCTCTCGCTCTCTCCAGGTGTCGGGTGACGGCAGGTATGCAGTGCTCAACATCACAGAAGGCTGTGAGCCATTCAACCAGCTGTGGTACTGTGACCTGGAGAAGCTACCCAATGGCATCACAGGTCTGTCCCTAACATTTTAATCAGACCCTGTATGAATACCTGACGTCATAGGTGTGTCTCAATTCTAGCTCTAATTGTCCTGTACAGATGCAGTCAAATGTATTTGCACGGTTCACTATTTCTTCCAGAATAAATGTAAAACATTTGGTATTTGATTTCCAACTGCACAGGACCAAGAAAAATACATAAAAACTGAATTAGATTTTTCACTTCAAAGTAAAAAAAATGGCCTGGACTAAATTATTCACAAGTTAATGTGGTTGGAGGAAAGGGATTGTCATTTACTCAAACTTTATCTCACCTGTGGCAAGTTTGCCACAGGGTAAATATAGCCATTCAACTACATTCTGCTCCATTGCACTCGCTTGTATGTTGCATGTGTGCCAATATATTGGACTGCATCTGTACCTATAGACCTGCTGCCTTGGGTGAAGCTGGTGCACAACTTTGAGGCGCAGTACTCTTACATCAACAACGAGGGCAGTGTGTTCACCTTCGCACCAACCTGGACACCTCTCGCTACTGCCTGATCAACATTGACCTGGAGACACCAAACAAGGAGCACTGGAGGACCTATCTACCCCAGCACGACAAATACGTCCTGGGTACGAGAAAGCTGAGCAGTGGTATCCAACCCTGGTTCTGGAGACCTACAGGGTGTGCAGGATTTTGTTCCAGCCCACCTCTTAAACAACTGATATGACCTAATGACCTAATCATGCTGATGGTGATAAGCCAAATGTGTTTTTCGTGCTGGGTTGAAACTCAAATTTGAGTTTCTGTGTGAGTATCCAGGATCAGGGTTGGAGACCGCTAAAGGAGGTAAAATAAGTTTGGTATGGTCAGGCTACTTGCCAAGTTTCACTTTTTAGATTTGAATATTTATGTGTCAGTCTACCAACCACAGTGAGTGGAAACTTCGTGGTCTTGGTTAACCCACTTTCGTCGTAGCATGCAACTTTGCAAGTACGGGAACTTTGTCTCAATGAATCACGTTTTAAAATCTATCACCTGCAAGATGTTTGCGACGTAGCAAGCCATTTTTTTCAGCCCTAGTTCATAAGATACTTCCAGGCATTGTAAGATCTGGCACGCGTCTTCAATGTAGTCGGGCAGGAACAGTTCATATGTGAGTTACCTCTCATTTAAAGTTTGTGCCTTTTACGTACAAGGATGTTCTTCGCCAAACCATATTGGTACCATATTGACTAATATCATTAGAGCAGTGGTGTGTCATCTGCCTATCATTCTGTTAGCTGAGAGATTTGAGTCAGTACTGGAAGTGGGGCCACAGATGTTTACTGCCGTATCTGTGGTTGAGGGTGTGCTTTGACGGTTTTAGGAGGATCTACCAGGTGGTTTGCGATGTATGCTCAGTGTATTAAGGGCCGTGGGTGTGTGGCTCTCTCTATCTCTCGCCATTCCTAGAACAATACACACACATGAGTATAACGTTAACAGCATGTACTGTACATACGCACACTGTTGGAAATCAGCAAATTCAAGCTACATTATTGACATGTGTTCTATTTATACTCGACTTGACTTACTAGCATTGCACTTCTTCGTTTTGGTTGAACTCCCTATACTAGAATATCCAGTGTAGTTGCTGTGTCTTAGACAAAGTCCATTTGAGAGGGGAAAGGAGTTAAACAGGAAGTCTGTGTCCCATGCTGTACTACAATTACAAAAATGCAGACTGCCATCTATTGGACGAGAGAAAGAACAGCGTGTGAAGAATACCTAACACAGTGTACTTCAACATTGCAAAACAAAACAGAAATTGCATCCCCCTTGCAATAATTTGCCATGAAATTGGATCCTATATATGTCAGGTTATTGTTGCGTTATGCCTTCCTTATAATCCAAGGCCAGTTTCATTATTTAGCTGCCAATGGTTCAAGTTTTGAACAGAAAAAACTGATTCTAGACGTGTTGATGTGCTCAGAAGGAACCCAAGTAGCCTACATGTAAGAATTGTCTGTCTTCCTTATAGGCTCTGTGGCCTGTGTGAACCAGCTCCACCTGCTGGTCAACTATGTCCATGACGTGAAGGACATCCTGCAGTTGTATGAGCTGTCCACTGGTGGTCTGGTCAGAGATCTGCCTCTGGATGTGGGCACTGTGGTGAGCCTCAGCTGTAAGAAGAAACACTCCGACTTCTTCTACAAGTTCACCTCCTTCACCACGCCAGGTACTGGATTGTCTCCTAGGGGATAGTCAACTTATTTTGTGGTGTTAGACATGAAAAGGATATGGGATTTTCATTGGCATTAGGGTTAATATTCACACTGTTAGTATGGAGTGGCTTACATTCAACACAAAGGAAGACTAGCTTTCAATACCACGGTTTGGGTACCCTCCCTGCCAACGTCCTTATTATCTATAACCTTTGACCTCTCTAGGACCTCTAACCCCTATGTGTCATGTCTTTCCCCAGGTGTGATTTACCACTGTGACCTGAGCCAGGCGTCTCCAGAACCCACAGTGTTCAGACAGGTGGAGGTGAAGGGTATTCAACAGGAGGACTATGAAACCAACCAGGTAAGACAACAGCAGATTACAACTACTTAACAGTAACAACTTAACAGTATCTTGACACTTTCACTATGACAATATTGCTGTGTGTTTCAGGGGTTTTACCCCAGTAAGGATGGAACTAAAATCCCCATGTTCCTGGTGCACGCCCGGGGTCTTAAGAAGGACGGATCACACCCTGTCTTCCTGTACGGATATGGAGGCTTTGAGCACTCTATCCAACCATACTACAAGTTGGTATCACAACGCATGGACCTCCAACAGAACATGATGTATCTTTCCCCTCCGGGAATTCACAAGTATAGAATTCATCCAAGTGACCCGTATTCTGAGTCGGTGTGATTTGAGTGACACCTGTCCATCACCCCTCCCCTCGCTGTCTCTCTCGCTCTGTCAGTGTTCCATACCTGCTGTTTGTCAGACACCTGGGGGGAATCCTGGCTATAGCCAACATCTGAGGAGGAGGGGAGTACGGACAGACCTGGCACAAAGGTACTGTATCTTCCCCACCCAAAGACGCATAGAAATAGGTTAAATAAAGCAACAGGCTGGGGGCTGTGATTCGCTAGTTTTATATTCACTAGCACAGCTTTCCACTGTTTCGCCTTCACCTGTCATGCTTGGGGGGGGAATAAGATGAGCAATGGAAACTATTGTAGCTATGACTGTTGATACTCGGCCCCAGTCTCTCTGTAGCTTAGTTGGCAGATCATGGTGCTTGCAAGGCCAGGATAGTGTGGAAAAGTGTCTGCTAAATGGCATGTGATCTATGGACTATGGCAGTATCCCTTCTAGAGTTGAATTCCTTCTTCTGTCTAGGTGGTACCCTGGGGAACAAGCAGAATTGCTTTGATGACTTCCGGTGTGCAGCAGAGTATCTGATCCAGGAGAACTACACCATAGCCAGCCGCATAGCCATCAACAGCGCCTCCAAAGGAGGACTGCTCGTGGGTATGGAGAGGGGATGGCATTTAAGGCCATCTTTCTAAATTGTCTCCTAGTTCGGTCAATCATAACCGCATTCTCCTTAAATGTTTTATATCTTCAGTATAATTGTTAATGTTAAGTCCATCAAATAGTATTTTTCTACTTAGCTACAATTAATTCAGTGATTACACAGCATATTAAACAGTAGTTAGCTACTTTGTTTTAAAAGACTGCCAACCATATTGCATTGTACAAATCCAACTAAAGAGTACTTCCTTATTTTAAGTGGCTATTCAGGATAGGTTGGATGTTGCTATTGTGTGTGTGTGCGTGTGCGAGCATGCGTGTGCGAGCATGTGTGTGCGTGTGTGCGTGTGTGCGTGTGTGCGTGTGTGTGTGTGTGTGTGTGTGTGTGTGTGTGAGTGTCAAAGAGTGAGTCAGGTATGTTTAAGTGTAAGACAGGTCTCTCTCTCTCTATAGCATGAAACACATGGAGAATCTCACAGCCGATAGATTGCTGACAGGTATTTATCACACCTGTTCCTTCATTTGCTAGAACAAAAGCGGTACCTGTTGCATGCCAACCCGGTGGTGATGAACTTACCGACTGTTGTCAGTGGCAAACAACTTCACAACTTCACTTTTCACTTTTAATAGGGATTTTTTTCCCATACATCCACGTATAAGCCAGTCACACTGTTCAGTGGTGCTAAGTACTGTCGGCAGGCAAATGTTTTACAATCCTACTGGTGTCTATGGCCATTTAGGAAAGAGTGTGTGTGTGTGTGTGTGTGTGTGTGTGTGTGTGTGTGTGTGTGTGTGTGTGTGTGTGTGTGTGTGTGTGTGTGTGTGTGTGTGTGTGTGTGTGTGTGTGTGTGTGTGTGTGTGTGTGTGAAAGAGTGAGTTGGGTATGTTTTAGAAGTGTAATTAATCATATAACAAGTGTAAGACATGTCTTTCTATCTCTCTCTCACACACAGAGAGAGTCATGTCTCTGGGTCCACACACACACACACGCACACTTTCAAACCCAGTGGCGTGTGTGAATCAGTGTCCGGACCTGTTTGGCTGTGCTGTGGCTAAGGTTGGGGTGATGGACATGCTCAAGTTCCACAAGTTTACCATCGGCCATGCCTGGACCACTGACTACGGCTGTGCAGACCACCCTGAGCAGTTCAAATGGTTCATCAAGTAAGTCTGGTATACTCAAATCACACACTTAACATACAACTCATACTGAACATAAACACAAATGCATTGGACGCCACATTATAGCTCTGCATGTAGTTTGTACAATAAATATTTGGTAGAACTCAATTATCTCTTTCTCCCTCCACTCACCCTCAGGTACTCCCCTCTCCACAACCTCCCCCCTCCACCTCACATTGGTGCTGCCTACCCTGCCATGCTCCTACTGACTGGTGACCATGACGACCGGGTGGTGCCCCTCCACACCCTGAAGTACTGTGCCACACTGCAGCACGGTGTGGGCAACAGCCCCGGGCAGGCCCAGCCTCTTATGGTTCGGGTAGACACCCGCAGAGGGCACGGGGCGGGAAAGCCTACCACTAAGACAATCCTGGAGGATACACACGTCTTCTCCTTCATCGCTCAGACACTGGGGCTGAGCTAGAGAGAGAGAGGAGGAAGAGAGTGGAGTGAAGAGCTAGAGCAGTGGTCGCCAACCTTTTCTGAGTCAAGATCACTTTCGGAGTCAAAAAGCAAGCCGAGATCTACCGCCCAGATTTTTTTTTAAAAGATGACTTAAAAAATGGAACATTAACCTAATAAAAACAGTTCTGTAGGAATGAGGTTTGTGCTGTAGGCCTAGTACATTATCACTGCATATTGGCTATATGCCTGGCCTGCCAATATTGTTCTTCTCAGACCATATTATATTTTAAAAAACACTCAAGCTTTGATAATAAAATAGATCAGTTGGTGTAGCACTTGTGAGGCAAAGCTCGCAAGTGCGAGCATAAATTGAAATAATTTGCAAATAGTTTGCTTTTTATTTTGCTGGACTGATGGGACCTGAATCTGATGGTCATGGTGCTATCGAGACAACTGGGTTCTCTGAAAAAAACGAGGTCAATGAGTGATCTTCAATTCGGATTTCTAGAAAGATGTGTGAGTTTCCGACTTGGATGACCGCTCCAAACTATTTTTCCCATCCGGATCAATTTTTTTCCCCAAGTTCCCAGTTGTCTTGAACGCTCGGAAGTCAGAGATTTCCGAGTTGCCTGTTGTTTTGAACTCGGCATTAGTCACATCAGCAGGGAGGGAGAGAGCAGCAGAGGGTCCTTCCTTTCCTCTGGTGAGACTGACCAGAGAGGGGACACAGTCTTCCACCTGATGGCGAAACTCAACAAATGTATGTTGTTCCTATGTCCAAAGAAAGTGAAATATTCCTCAATATTAATTCAAATAGACGCGATGAGCTGCTAACAGTAATAGAAACGCAGGGATATCAATACACCTGGGTGGTCATTGTAGGGTGATTCTGTAACTCCTGGCATTTCTATGTCCTCGGGTACATGTTTAGGATTTTATTTCAATAATAAAAATAGGTCATTTGTATGTTAAGTTCACACTACAATCACCTCAGACTTTTTTAACACCTCTCTATCAACTTATTTTGCTACTCGAACATCACTGTTTTGCCCTTGTCCCCGACCCAGACCTTTGAGCTTCTACTATGTTTTTTTCTATGAGAAAACATAAATAATTACACATTACATGTTATCTACTAGAGAAAAGAAAGAGTCAACGAAATAAAATCTATATCAATATTTGTGAGTATGCCGTATATTGTTAGTTTTTTACACCAAAATATACCTGTCTTGGCAGTGGTGTCATTTCCATCAGAGGACAAATTCCTCATTAAGAAAGTTTTTTTCAAGAGAATGTTAATGTGGTTACCATGGAAACGCATGGTGACACTGAAGCACATGGCTGCAGCAAACAGTTGTTCCAGATGTGATGTCCAAAAGTTGAAGAAAAATATGTCAGTCATTTTCAAACAGGCTATCATTTCTTTAAATTGTGGTAGAATTTGTGTACATTTGATGTATTTGGTGTAAACTATACGCTAGTTGAAATACTAGCCAAAGCATGCTGAACAGCCTGTTTTCTCAAAAAAATAGAAGCCTCATTTCCATCAGTAATTTCCATCAAACTTAACTGTGGTGGAAATAAATGACAGAATGTGGTGGAAATGACAAATTCATTCTGTTATTAGTTTTTTACTTTAGGCTTATTTAATCATGTTTTAAATGCATTTAATCTATAAAATGTTCCAAGGTGTGCACAAGTTGAAAACTAAGTAGTATTTACTTTTGTTTTTAGAAGATTCCACAAAACAGCACAGAGGTCACAGACATACTGTAGAAACAAAATAAAAAATGAACCTATACAATTCCAGGAACATCTGCAAGAAAAAAAAAACATCTGGAAGAAAAAAGAGAATGGAGAAGTGAAATCTATCTCTGAGCTTACAAAGTGAGAACAAAGAAGCAAGAGATGTCAATGGAAATGCAACCAACGGAATAGAAGACAGACTTTAAAGAGAACAGTTGCAATGGAGACCAACATATCAGGAAACACATCACCTCAGTCACCAGATGACTTGCAGCCAGAACATGAGGCCAACATACCTGCTCCTAACTTACCTGTCCTTAACTTACCTGCCCCTGATACATGCCAACATACCTGCCCTTAACTTACCTGCCCCTGATACATGCCAACATACATGCCCCTAACTTACCTGCCCCTGATACAGGCCAACATACCTGTCCCTAACTTACCTGCCCCTGATACATGCCAACATACCTGCCCCTAACTTACCTGCCCCTGATACATGCCAACATACATGCCCCTAACTTACCTGCCCCTGATACAGGCCAACATACCTGCTCCTAACTTACCTGCCCCTGATACATGCCAACATACCTGCTCCTAACTTACCTGCCCCTGATACAGGCCAACATACCTGCTCCTAACTTACCTGCCCCTGATACAGGCCAACATACCTGCTCCTAACTTACCTGCCCCTGATACAGGCCAACATACCTGCTCCTAACTTACCTGCCCCTGATACAGGCCAGCATACCTGCTCCTAACTTACCTGCCCCTGATACAGGCCAACATACCTGCTCCTGACTTACCTGCCCCTGATACAGGCCAACATACCTGCTCCTAACTTACCTGCTCCTGATACATGCTAACATACCTGCCACTAACTTACCTGCCCCTGATATATGCCAACATACCTGCTCCTAACTTACCTGCTCCTGATACATGCTAACATACCTGCCACTAACTTACCTGCCCCTGATATATGCCAACATACCTGCTCCTAACTTAAAAAAACATACAGAGATCTTTGCATGACAAATGTCAAACTTGATAATGCTTTACGGAAAGCTGAGAAATACAAAAAAGAAAAAGTATGATTGACTGAAAACGGAGAGAAGATTCCCCAAAGACAAAACAGCAAATGAAGGGAACCCCCGAAGAACTTGAGGACTTTTATTGTTTCAAAATGCCTTCATTGCAGAGTTAAAACAAAAGTATGAAAACATGTGCAGTGCCAAGGACAAACAAGTGGCTTCAAAAATTGCTCAGATGCAACATCCTGAGAAAGTATGGCCCGGTCAAACCCCAAAGCCACAAACTGAGAATTTGGATTATCAGCAAAAGCAATGAGGTTAAATGAAAACAGGCCAAACAAGTATTCAATACTCCAGGAAAAAGCAGCGTAACAGAATTAGCACAGCCACAGAAGAGAAAATCACTAGATTTATATGAATGCGATTTCAACAGTAGAGCAACAGCAGGGGAAAGGGACACACTAACGGGGAACAAGAAGAAAAAGCAGAAGCGCTTCTTGAACGGCACAATTCGGAGCCTTTATCAGAAGTTTAAGAGGGAATATTCAGAGATCCAAACGTCCTACTATGAATTCTGCAAATACGTCCTTTTTGGGTTGTCAAGGCAACAGTCCAGGATAGGGACACATGCCTCGGCAAACCCATGGGAACCTCCAGTTCATGACAGAAAACTACAGTAGCACGAAGTGATGAGCTGCAGAGACATTGAGAACCTTATTGAGTCTTTGTGTGCATGTACAGAGAGTTCTCCCTTTGTCAAGCAAAAGATCTTAAACATCTGACTTTGATGCTGGTGAGCAGACATGGTGGTTTTGAGTGGAAAAACAAAGCTGAAGAGGGAGAGAGAGAAGAAAAACAAAGAGGGAAACATGTAGAAGTTCACTGTACATATGACAGTAAAATAAAAGGTGGCACACTGCAGATTCTACTGGAGGACTTGTCCAAGGTATTGAAAGAGAAGTTGGGGAAACATCTATACAACATTTGACACCAATGCTCCAAACAGAATTAAAAGAGAATCTGCGGAAAGAGGAGATCAGAGTGCATATTGACTTTGCAGAGAACTACCTGTGCAAATACACCAGTGAAATCCAGGCAGTTCGCTTTGATGATTCTCACAAGCAGGTGACCCTCCACACCCGTGTTGGATATACCACAAATTATACAGGTTCACTTTGCTCAATGAGCTCTTCTATGACCCCTCTGCTATCTGGGCCCATCTCTCAAAAACACAGGCCTACTTCCTTGAGCTCTGCCCTTCAGCTACTTTTGGAATCTTACTTTGTCTTATATTAATTAAATGTTTAACAGTGGTTGCTGTTTAAAATGTTTGCAATAAAATATTGTTTTCATAATCTACACTGCTCAAAAAAATAAAGGGAACACTTAAACAACACAACGTAACTCCAAGTCAATCACACTTCTGTGAAATCAAACTATCCACTTAGGAAGCAGCACTGATTGACAATACATTTCACATGCTGTTGTGCAAATGGCATAGACAACAGGTGGAAATTATAGGCAATTAGCAAGACACCCCCAATAAAGGAGTGGTTCTGCAGGTGGGGACCACAGACCACTTCTCAGTTCCTATGCTTCCTGGCTGATGTTTTGGTCACTTTTGAATGCTGGCGGTGCTTTCACTCTAGTGGTAGCATGAGACGGAGTCTACAACCCACACAAGTGCAGCTCATCCAGGATGGAACATCAATGCGAGCTGTGGCAAGAAGGTTTGCTGTGTCTGTCAGCTTAGTGTCCAGAGCATGGAGGCACTACCAGGAGACAGGCCAGTACATCAGGAGACGTAGAGGAGGCCGTAGGGGGGCAACAACCCAGCAGCAGGACCGCTACCTCCGCCTTTGTGCAAGGAGGAACACTGCCAGAGCCCTGCAAAATGACCTCCAGCAGGCCACAAATGTGCATGTGTCTGCTCAAACGGTCAGAAACAGACTCCATGAGGGTGGTATGAGGGCCCGATGTCCACAGGTGGGGGTTGTGCTTACAGCCCAACACCGTGCAGGACGTTTTTCATTTGCCAGAGAACACCAAGATTGGCAAATTCGCCACTGGCGCCCTGTGCTCTTCACAGATGAAAGCAGGTTCACACTGAGCACGTGACAGAGTCTGAAGACGCCGTGGAGAACGTTCTGCTGCCTGCAACATCCTCCAGCATGGTGGGTCAGTCATGGTGTGGGGTGGCATTTCTTTGGGGGGCCACACAGCCCTCCATGTGCTCGCCAGAGGTAGCCTGACTGCCATTAGGTACCGAGATGAGATCCTCAGATCCCTTGTGAGACCATATGCTGGTGCGGTTGTCCCTGGGTTCCTCCTAATGCAAGACAATGCTAGACCTCATGTGACTGGAGTGTGTCAGCAGTTCCTGCAAGAGGAAGGCATTGATGCTATGGACTGGCCCGCCCGTTCCCCAGACCTGAATCCAATTGAGCACATCTGGGACATCATGTCTCGCTCCATCCACCAACGCCACGTTGCACCACAGACTGTCCAGGAGTTGGCGGATGCTTTAGTCCAGGTCTGGGAGGAGATCCCTCAGGAGACCATCCCCTACCTCACCAGGAGCATGCCCAGGCATTGTAGGGAGGTCACACAGGCACGTGGAGGCCACACACACTACTGAGCCTCATTTTGACATGTTTTAAGGACATTACATCAAAATTGGATCTGCCTGTAGTGTGGTTTTCCACTTTAATTTTGAGTGTGACTCCAAATCCAGACCTCCACGGGTTGATACATTTGATTTCCATTGATCATTTTTGTGTGATTTTGTTGTCAGCACATTCAACTATGTAAAGAAAAAAAGTATTTCATAAGAATATTTCATTCATTCAGATCTAGGATGTGTTATTTTAGTGTTCCCTTAATTTTCTTTGAGCAGTGAATATATATATATATATATATATTTTTTTTACGTAGATGTCATTACCACCACACCCATATTTGAGGTAAATGAGTATACTATGTATAATTGACATTGATTGATTTGTTTTAGATAGGGAAATCATATGGTTATCATAAAAAGGTAGGGTGGAAATATCTTATTTTTCATGATACATAAATGTTTTCAGAAGTCACAAATGCAAGTTTATAGATTCAGGGGTCGGGTTGAATTATTATTAGGAAAACCTTAAATCACTTAATATTTAATTAATCAATGAATGTACACATGTGTTATAAATCAATTGTATGATTTCATTTTCAACCAAAATGCATGTTTAATGACATGATGGAAATGACATTGTCTACGCCTAATTTCTGACCGTTTTCAGAGTCCAAATGCCCGAAGTTGCAGAATCCTCCAGTAGGGAGACTGGCGTTTTTATGTTTTGTAATAGTGTTCAATAAAAACAGTGTTGGCGGTGTTGAATAAACATAGACATGAACAAATTCATAAAAACAGCAGCTCTTTGCTGTATTCTTTGACAGTCTCTCTCGGAATGGTTTTAAAACTTATGAAATATCACGTTCTGTAGTATCAAACTTTAGTATGGGTGGGGGTCGTCGAAAACGTAGGCCCGGTGATTTGATCTATCGGATTGGCCAGCGCAACATGCACACTATTCAGCCACAGATCTCCGGGTCCGCCGGAGAGCGGAGTTTGTCTTTTCAGACTAATTAAATGCCAACCGGTGCGCAGGGCTTCTGAATCATGTGCACCAATTCTCAACATCGCAACACAAATAAACAGTAAAAGAAGCGCAAGCCTTTATTTCGATGATCAACTAGGAATGCCTTGAAGATCGACCGGCTGGTGACCACCGAGCTAGAGAAAGGTGAGAGAAAAAAGTAGCGGGGGAGATTAGCAGAAATTGAGGAGGTTCGGCAAGAGGACGTATGAATGAGGGAAGGGAGGGACATTTACAGAGTGGCGTGAGGATGAGGAAAGAGAGTAACTTGCGCTGGGAATGCAGGTGGTGTTTGACAAACTACTGTACTGTGTTGGCGACTCTTTAGAAATATATTCCTAAAACAAATGAAACCTACAAACTAACTAAATTATACTCACTTCAATAAAAAGCTATTTTTTTCTCGTAAACACCAACTTTGTAACAAATCCGAACTTTTGTATCAATATGTTTTAAATCAAATTGTATTTATTTCCTTGTTCTGCCAATTTCGCACTTTTTTAACGCCAACGTTATTTCCTTTTAATGGAACTTCTTTTGTGGGTAAGGTGGCTTCCATAATTTTTCTAGGATGCACTTATCCTTTATACCCAGTAGGTGGGTATGTTGCAACGGAATAGCTATATGGATCCTCAATCCTTGACTGTTCAACCTTTGCTGTCAGCCAGACTGCCCTGGTTTCCAATACAATTATGAACAGTCCTCACCCATGACTGTTGAGAGTCTTATCAAAGTACTACCCACCCCCCAAAAAACACACACACACAAAATGGATGCCTTGCTCCATTGTGCCATCTATCATAGCCTGAAATCTTTTTGCTTTTGGAAATGGACACATTTCAAGGTCTTTCAGCTTCAAACTCAATCATCAAGTTTGTCAACGACAACAGTGGTAGGCCTGATTACAAATAATGATGCGACGGCCTACAGGGAGGAGGTGAGAGCCCTGGTGGAGTGGTGCCTGGAAAATAACCTGTCCCTCAACGAAACAAAGGAGCTGATCGTCGACTACAGGAGACAGCAGAGAGAGCACTTCCACATCGACAGGGCAGGGTCAAAAGCTTCAAGTTCCTCGGTATGCACATCACTGACAACCTGAAATGGTCCCTTCACACAGATAGTGTGGTGAAGGCACAACAGCGTCTCTTCAAACTCAGCAGGCTGAAGAAATTCGTCTTGGCCCCTAAGACCCTCACAGACTTCTACAGATGCACCATTGAGAGCATCCTGTGAGGCTGTATCACCGCCTGGTACGGCAATTGCGCCATCCACAATTGCTGTACAAGGCAATTGCACCTCCAGAGGGTGGTGCGGTCAGCCCAACGCATCGTCGGGAGTACACTGCCTGCCCTCCAGGACATCTACAGCACTCGTGTCATTGGAAGGTCAAGAAGATCATTGAGGACCTCAGCCACCCGAGCCACAGCCTGTTCACCCCGCTACCATCTAGAAGGATGAGACTACAGGTGCATCAATGCTGAGACCGAGAGACTGATAAACAGCTTCTATTGCCAGGCCATCAGACAGTTAAACAGGCACCACTAGCTGGCCTCTGCCCAGTACCCTGCACTGAATCTTAGTCACTGTTACTAGCTGGCTACCACCGGGCCTAAATCATTTGTTAGGCCCTAATTTAAGATTTCACATGACTGGGCAGCCGATCAGAATGAATTTTTCCCTACAAAAAGGGCTTTATTATGGACAGAAATACTCCCCAGCTGTCCGGCTGGCTGGTCTCAGACGATCCCGCAGGTGAAGAAGCAGAATTTGGAGGTCCCGGGCTGGCATGGTCACTCGTGGTCTGCGGTTGTGAGGCCAGTTGGACGTACTGCCAAATTCTCTAAAATGGCGTTATGGTAGATATATGAACATTCACGACTCTGGCAGCAGCTCTGGGGGACATTCCTGCAATCAGCATGCCAATTGCATTCTCCCTCAACTTTAGACATCTGTGGCATTGTGTGGTGGGACAAAACTGCACATTTTAGAGGCCTTTTATTGTCCCCAGCACAAGGTGCACCTGTGTAATGATCATGCTGTTTAATCTGATTCTTAACATGCCACACCAGTCAGGAGGATGGATTATCATGGCAAAGGAGAAATGCTCAAATTTCAGCTTTTAATTTTGAATTAATTAGCAAAAATGTCTAAAATCATAATTCCACTTGGCCAGTGACACAACAAAATGTGGAAAAAGTCAAGGGGTCTGAATACTTCCGAAGACACTGTATATATTTATATTCCGGACTCTGACATTGCTCATTCCGATATTTCTTAATTTCTTAATTTTTACTTTTGATTTATGTGCGTATTGTTTTCTAGGTATTACTACTGCACGGTTGGAGCTAGAAACACAAGCATTTCGCTGCACTTGCGATAACATCTGCAAATATATGTACGCAACCAATCAACTTTGATTTTGACCCTAGCCAACAGGAAGTGGCAAGCTGTCCCAGTGCTGGCTCTGTAAACTGCCCGCCGAACTTCAGGGACACGCAAACACCTCCGATTAGGCCTCGTTAAGGCTGATGAGCTCATTTGCATCTCTTAGGGGAGGGTATAGGGGTCAGAAGCGGTACCATCCTGGTCTCTCACAGGTATGGGTCTGCACCCCCCCATGTGCCCCCTTATAATGTCACCAGCCCCCTTCTGCCCCCCCCCCCCCCCCCCCATTTAATTTGTATCCAATCGAAGCTTCCCATCATCTCCTCTCACTCTGCAAACTGTGTTCCAGGGGTAGAATCTAATTCAGCTGCGTGACAGATGTTGTGGTCAGTGGCGCGTGCAGTTCAGCTCCCTCGTTAGCAAATTCAGAGCGCACACCTGTTTTACTTATCACATTCCTACTTTCCCACTGAATTTTTTTTTTTTTTAGGGAGGATGAAAAGTTGCCATTTTGCACACATGGCTGGGTTTGGTGACAGGTGCTGTATGGATGGGGCGGGTTTAGAGGTCATACAGTGACCCTGCCACATAAATCATCTAGAGAGACACTGAATCAGAGGGTGGGGATTACGGCGGGGTGGAACTCATCAGACAGGGGATTCAGAAATGCAGGATGCAACTCAGCTATTGGAGCAAGGTATTGACTAGCTAAATGATGTTGTTTCGTTTAACATGAGTGTACTATATAGAAAATGACTTTACCTCCATGTGCAATCTACCTGGTGTGATCAGAGCTTATACACCTTCAGCTATTCCTTTATTTACCTCTATCTTTCCTTAAATCTTTCATCATTAATGCATACATCTGATACGTTAGCGCTGCGTAATCCTCAACACACCTTATTCCCCCCAAACTGTTGGGAACACTCGTTAATTGAGCCCCTTGACCCGGGAAATTGCCAAAATTTGTGCCGAGACAAATGGTCCTGGCACGGCTTTTCCGCCTAGCCAAATTAATTATCTGGTGTGTCGTGCGCCCCTACAAACACCATCCGTCAAAGGCTCCCTAATCGATTTATTCACAGACTCCCCGTCTAACACCACTGTGTCTCTCACTCAGTTCACCTGGGGCTAGGGTCACGGCCCAGGGGGTGTTTAATGGTTTGGTCTACCAAGGTGTTTTGTAAGACAAGGAAAGAAACATTTCCTTTTCATGTTGTGTAGTTTTGCATCTAACGGTTGAGTTGGGGTGACGAAAAGGGCAAAAGACACATGGAGAGGGTAGAGGGTGGTAGGGTGGCTGCGGCTCGGCCCAAATTTGACAGTCTGGGCACACGCTCGTCTGGCGGGGGCCTAATGGCGTTTTGATGTGTGGCCCCTCTGTCCCTAAGGAATCCTGTCGACAGGCTGAAGGGAAGATCTGCTGCCAAAAAGTCATTTGAAATCAGCCCTGCAAATAACCAGCCACTCCACCCAGAGACAGGAGGTTAAGGCTTTGGTGATTTCACAGTGATTTGTGAAGTTCTATCGTGCTGAGTGTATATAGCTAGCTCAGGTATCCAAAGGAAAAAGCAGACAACGAAAACGAAAGTTTAACAGACTTTTTGTTAGCCAACTGTATTTTACACATCTTTTTGCCAACTTTTAAAGCTTTTGAATGTGGCCCCATATGCTTGAATATCGGGGCAGGGTTTGTCTTTATGCACACAGCAGAATACGTTTGTGCCATGCCTGCTGCTGTTTTCGAAGGGAACAAAGTTACACTTCCCAAACAAAAAGAAAAGCTCTGATGTTTTAAAATACTAATACCTTTACATTCCTATGCAGGCCCAGGTCTCGGCCGGTGAAAACAAGCTTTTCCTATTTGGTGAAAGAATATGAGTTGCAAACACTAGCAGAGTGACACAACACTCCATTTTTTCTCTCATTACAACACATTGAAACAAGATTGTCCATATAATATACGTGGAGCAGCAACCAGGATTGCCCTCCAATAAATAATTAGAGCCTTTTATACAATACCCCCAATCTACCAGAGAGCCCTAGTCTCATCCAAGGGCCACACGTGAGGTTTTGTTTACGAGCGCCTCTTTATGAAGCTGCACTTCAATAAAGTATATCATCCTATTTGTAGGACTAGGTAGTGGAGCAGCAACCAGGATTGCCCTCCAATAAATCATTAGAGCCTCTTATACAATACCCCCAATTTGCCAGAGAGCCCTAGTCTCCCTCCAAGGGCCACAATTGATGTTTGGGTTACGAGTTCCTCTTTATTAAGCTGCACTTCAATAAAGTATATCATCCTATTTGTGGGACTAATATGGCCCAATGCGATCCTCAATTAAATATAAATGACATAGCAAATTGAAAAATTAGGAAGGGAGGGAAGGGTAATTTGCTCCCAAACAGGGTAAAACCAATTCATTAGGAGAGTGGAGACAAGAGACAGGGTTACTGTCGTCCTTTGAACAGCAGACTTTGAGCGTGGACCTTCATATACTCTCATTGAAGACAGTCTGCTTTCTTTTCACTAGTTTAACACTGAGTGTACAAAACATTAGGAACACCTTCCTAATATTGAGTTTCACCCCCATTTACCCGCAAAACAGTCTCAATTTGTCCGGGCATGGACTCTAAAGGTGTCGAACGCGTTCCAGAGGTATGCTGACTCCATGTTGACTCCAATGGTTCCCTCAGTTGTGTCAAGTTGGCTGGATGTATTTTGGGTGGTGGGGACCATTCTTGATTCACACGGCAAACTGTTGAGCATGAAAAACAAAGCAGCCTTGTAGTTCTTGACACACTCAAACCGGTGTGCCTGGCACCTACTACCATATCCTGTTCAAAGGCACTTTAAATAGTTTGTCTTTTGTCTTAAAAATCATTCTTTCACCTGTCTTCTTTAACCTTCATCTACACTGATTTGAAGTGGATTTAATCACTAAAGGATCATAGCTTTCACCTGGATTCTGTTCAGTCTACGTCATGGAAAGAGCAGGTATTCCTAATGTTTTGTCCACTCAGTGTAGTTTACAATATACTGCCTATCAGATAGTAACTGAGTAAGTATGGTTCTGTAAATGTATGCAGTACAATTAGCAATTGAAAATGGTTGAGGAAAGTATATTGGGAGCCTCTTGATTCTGAGTCTGGACGACAGGTCCACAGAAATGACAGTCGGCTACACGGACTGGTCTTTGGGTGTAGACTATTCAATCGGACATGATTATGGCCTATGCGTAAGTGTGTGTTAACTTTCCTGTACATTCTCTGAATATACTGTATAAACTAAAGAGCGGAGGATGAATGTGGATGAATGCGCACCGTGGCCCCCTTTATCTTTCTACACTCCATGCCACTCCACACTATCTCTGCAGTGTCAACTATGATCATCTTGGCGCTGTGACAATATCTTCTTAATGTCCTACAGGGAGGTGATTATAGACCTTATCTGTGCTTTGGATCATCTGACACACATCTGTCTCTCCTGGCTTCACTGCAGTAGATGGGTCTCAGTAGACGAATATACTGATATAGGATTTAGAACTACAAAACTGTTGCACTGCTTTCAAAGGCAGCTAGCTGTATGTAAATTAAAGTGTCTATTATCCAGAGCAAAGTAATCTCTATGTATATTGTGAAAATACAGTATCTGACAATTGACTGTGCTTAGTCAAGAAACCTTACCCCTTGGACTGAAATAATACATTAGCTAAGGGTTTCAACTGAATATCGTAGTCGATTGAATGCTGCATTGGAGAGAGAGGGTCAGAACAGAATGTGGTAAACAACAGAACTCGACTCCCACTCATCCACACACAAAGACACACACAGGTGGCTGCTGACAAGTCCATCAGCGGGGCTGTCTCTAAAAAAAACACCAGAACAGAACTGAGTGTATAGAAGTGTTGTCCTCGCTGTACGGAACGCCAACGGAAATCCTGTTTCACTGTCATGCATCAGAGAGCTGTCAACCTTGAGACCCCTCTGCCTACTTGGTCAGCCAGAAGACGTGAAAAGTGTCTTTTAAGTGGCTCCGTCTTCACCCATTTGCTGCCTAACCACTCCCCCAGAAAACAACTATACATCATGTGTTGCATATTTCTTCCAATACAACCACATCCTTTTCACATGATTGATAGCAGTGGTATACTGCCATGGGTGCCGGAAAAGATGGCAGATGTTTTACGTGCCCCCACCCGATTGTGTTTTTTTGTTCACTTATTTGTGTTGTTTGTAACTTATTTTTGTAACTTATTTTGTACATAATGTTGCTGCTACCGTCTCTTATGACCAAAAATATCTTCTAGACATCAGGACTGCAATTACTCACCACGAACTAGCAGAATCATCTTTTTCCTTTCACGACTCTGACGAGCCCGACGCGAAGGATACGCTGCTTCCTCGGGAACATACCCCGATCTGCGTGAAGAGGAGGCGGAGAAAGAGGGGCCGAAGGTCCGGCTGCCTTCTGAGAATTTGCAGGCGATCGAATAAACCCCCACTCCCTGCTAGCAATCGTGCAATCTTTGGACAATAAAATCAACGAGTTATGCAGAAGATTAAACTACCAACGGGACATTCAAAACTGTAACATCTTGTGCTTCATGGAGTCATGGCTGAACAGCGACAACATCAACATACAGCTGGCTGGTTATACGATGTACCGGCAGGATAGAACAGTGGACAAGGGGCTGCAGACAAGGGGCTGCAGTCTATGTATTTTTGTAAACAACAGCTGGTGCACGATATCAAGGAAGTCTCGAGCTATTGCTTGCCTGAGGTAGAGTTTCTCATAATAAACTGTAGACCACACTTCCTACCGAGATAGTTTCATCTGTATTCTTTGTAGCTGATTTACATACCACCACAGTCAGAGGCTGGCACTAAGACAGCATTGAATGAGCTGTTTTCCGCCATAAGCAAACAAGAAAATGCTCACCCAGATGCAGCACTCCTAGTAGCCGGGGACTTTCATGCAGGGAAACTTAAATCCATTTAACCAAATTTCTATCAGCATGTTAAATGTTCAAGCAGAGGAAGAATAACTCTGGACCACCTATACTCCACACACATAGACGCATACAAAGCTCTCTTTCGCTCTCCATTTGGCAAATCAGACCACAATTCTATCCTCCTGATTCCTACTTACAAGCAAAAATTTAAGCAGGAAGCACCAGTGACTAGATCAATAAAAACAGTGGTCAGATGAAGCAGATGCTAAGATACAGGACTGTTTTGCTAGCACAGACTGGAATATGTTCCGGGATTCGTCAGATGGCATTGTGGAGTACACCACATCAGTCATTGGCTTCATCAATAAGTGCATCGATGACATCGTCCACACAGTGACCGTACGTACGTACCCCAACCAGAAGCCATGGATTACAGGCAGCATCCGCACTGAGCTAAAGGCTGAAGCTGCCGCTTTCATGGAGCGGGACTCTAACCCCGAAGCTAATAAGAAATCTCGCTATGCCCTCTGACGAACCATCAAACAGGCAAAGTGTCAATACAAGACTAAGATTGAATCATACTACACCGGCTCTGACGCTCGTCGGATGTGGCAGGGCTTGCAAACCATTACAGACTACAAGGGGAAGCACAACCGAGAGCTGCCCAGTGACACAAGCCTACCAGACGAGCTAAACTACTTATATTCTCACTTCAAGGCAAATAACACTGAAACACGCATGAGAGCACCAGCTGTTCTGAAAGACGTGATCATGCTCTCCGCAGCCAATGTGATTCAGATATTTAAACATGTGAACATTCACAAGGCCGCAGGGCCAGACGGATTACCAGGACATGTACTGCGAGCATTCGCTGACCAGCTGGCAAGTGTCTTCACTGACATTTTCAACCTCTCCCTGTCCGAGTCTGTAATACCAACATGTTTTAAGCAGACCACCATAGTCCCTGTGCCCGAGAACACTAAGGTAACCTGCCTAAACGACTACAGACCGTAGAACTCACGTCTTTAGCCATGAAGTGCCTTGAAAGGCTGGTCATGGCTCACATCCAACACCATCATCCCAGAAACCCTAGACCCACTCCAATTTGAATACCGCCCCAACAGATCCACAGATAACGCAATCTCCATTGCATTCCACACTGCCCTTTCCCATCTGGACAAAAGGAACACCAATGTGAGAATGATATTAATTGACTCCAGCTCAGTGTTCAACACCATAGTGCCCTCAGAAGCTCATCAATAAGCTAAGGACCCTGGGACTAAACACCTCCCTCTGCAACTGGATCCTGAACTTCCTGACAGGCCACCCCCAGGTGGTAAGGGTAGGTAACAACACATCCTCCACGCTGATCCTCATCACAGGGGCCCCTCAGGGGTGCGTGCTCAGTCCACTCCTGTACTCCTTGTTCACTCATGACTGCACTGCCAGGCACGACTCTTACGCCATCGTTAAATTTGCAGATGACAACAGTGGTAGGCCTGATCACAGACAACGACCGGACAGCCTGGGGAGGAGGTCAGAGACCTGGCGGTGTGTTGCCAGGACAACAACCTCTCCCTCAATGTGATCAAGACAAAAGAGATGACTGTGGACTACAGGAAAAAGAGGGCCCCCATTCTCATCAACAGGGCTGCAGTGGAGCAGGTTGAGAGCTTCAAGTTCCTTGGTGTCCACATCACCAACAAACTAACATGGTCCAAGCACACCAATACAGTCGAGAAGAGGGCACAACAAAACCTATTCCCTCTCAGGAGACTGAAAATATTTGCCATGCGTCCTCAGATCCTCAAAAGGTTCTACAGCTGCACCATCGAGAGCATGGTGCACTGCCTGGTATGGCAACTGCGAGGCCTCCGCCCGCAAGGCACTAAAGAGGATAGTGTGAGCGGCCCAGGACATCACTGGGGCCAAGTTTCTTGCCATCCAGGACCTCTATACCAGGTGTCAGAGGAAGGCCCTAAAAATTGCCAAAGACTCCAGCCACCTTAGTCATAGACTGTTCTCTCTGCTACCGCATGGCAAGCAGTACAGGAGTGCCAAGTCTAGGTCCAAGAGGCTTCTAAACAGCTTCTACCCCCAAACCATAATAAGACTCCTGAACATCTAGTCAAATGGCTACCCAGACTATTTGCAGTGCCACCCCACCACCTCTTTACACCACTGCTACTCTCTGTTGTCATCTATGCATTTAATAATAATAATAACTCAACCTTCAAGTACAGTTGAAGTCGGAAGTTTACATACATCTTAGCCAAATACATTTAAACTCAGTTTTTCACAATTCCTGACATTTAAACCTAGTACAAATTCCCTGTCTTAGGTCAGTTAACTGACTTGCCTAGTTAAGATCACCACTTTTTTAAGAATGTGAAATGTCAGAATAATAGTAGAGAGAATGATTTATTTCAGCTTTCATTTCTTTCATCACATTCCCAGTGTGTCAGAAGTTTACATACACTGTATTAGTATTTGGTAGCATTGCCTTTAAATTTAACTTGGGTCAAACGTTTCGGATAGCCTCCCACAAGCTACCCACAATAAGTTGGGTGAATTTTGGCCCATTCCTCTGACAGAGCTGGTGTAACCGAGTCAGGTTTGTAGGCCTCCTTGCTCGCACACGCTTTTTCAGTTCTGCCCACAAATTTCCTATAGGATTGAGGTCAGGGCTTTGTGATGGCCACTCCAATACCTTGACTTTTTTGTCCTTAAGCCATTTTTCCACAACTTTGGAAGTATGCTTGGGGTCATTGTCAATTTGGAAGACCCATTTGCGATCAAGCTTTAACTTCCTGACTGATGTCTTGAGATGTTTCTTCAATATATCCACATAATTTTACTTCCTCATGACGCCATCTATTTTGTGAAGTGCACCAGTCCCTCCTGCAGAAAAGCACTCCCACAACATAATGCTGCCACCCACGTGCTTCGCAGATGGGATGGTGTTCTTCGGCTTGCAAGCCGCCCCCTTTTTCCTCCAAACATAACAATGGTCATTATGGCCAAACAGTTCCAGGTCATTTATAAGTCTTTGCTAGGTAAAGCCCCGCCTTATCTCAGCTCACTGGTCTCCGTAGCAACACCCACCCATAGCATGCGCTCCAGCAGGTATATTTCACTGGTCATCCCCAAAGCCAACACCTCCTTTGGCCGCCTTTCCTTCCAGTTCTCTGCTGCCAATGACCGGAACGAATTGCAAAAATCACTGAAGCTGGAGGCTTATCTCCCTCACTAACTTTAAGCATCAGCTAACAGAGCAGCTTACCAATCACTGTACCTGTACACAGCCCATCTGTAAATAGCACACCCAACTACCTCATCCCCATATTGTTATTTATTTATTTTTGCTCTTTTGCACCCCAGTATCTCTACTTGCACAACATCATGTGCACATCCATCACTCCAGAGTTAATGCTAATTGCTAAATTGTAATTATTTCACTACTATGGCCTATTTATTGCCTTACCTTCCTAACCTTACTACATTTGTTCACACTGTACATAGATGTTCTATTGTGTTTTTGACTGTACGTTTGTTTATCCCATGTGTAACTCTGTTTTGTTGTTTTTGTCACACTGCTTTGCTTTATCTTGGCCAGGTCGCAGTTGTAAATGAGAACTTGTTCTCAACTGGCCTACATGGTTAAATAAAGGTGAAATAATAAAAAAATGCAATGGTAGAGGTTTCTTTGCATGACCATGAAGGCCTGATTCACGCAGTCTCCTCTGAAGAGTTGATGTTGAGATGTGTCTGTTACTTGAGCTCTGTGAAGCATTTATTTATGTTGCAATTTCTGAGGCATCATCTGAAGCAGAGGTAACTCTGGGTCTTCCTTTCTTGTGGTGTTCCTCATGAGAACCAGTTTCATCATAGCGCTTGATGGCTTTTGCGACTGCACTTGAAGAAACGTATAAAGTTTTTTTACATTTTCCGGATTGACTGACCTTCTCTTTGCTTATTTGAGCTGTTCTTGCCATAATATGGACTTGGGTCTTTACCAAATAGTGCAATGTTCTTGTTTTACCACCCCTATCTTGTCTCAATACAACTGATCGGCACAAAGGCGTTAAGAAGGAAAGAAATTCCACAAATTAACTTTTAACAAGGGACACCTGTTAATTGAAATGCATTCCAGGTCACCTCATGAAGCTGGTTAAGATAATGTCAAGAGTGTGCAAAGCTGTCATCAAGGCAAAGGGTGGCTACTTTGAAGAATTTCAAATACAAAATATATTTTGATTTGTTTAACACTTTTTTGATTACTATGTGATTCCATATGTGTTATTTCATAGACGTCATCATGATTCAACCTTGTTTTTTTTCAGAGTTCCCAGTTGTCTTGAAAGCACCATAAATGCCAGACTTTGATTACAAAATTTGCCCATGAAGGACCGCCGTGCCACCTTCCTGTTCAAGTGAGCACAGCACAACAAGGTGCGCTCAAAAATGTATTGTATGCTGCTGCATAAAGGATGCAATATGCCTCGAGATATCTACATAGGCATACAGAGGCCCATTTATCAGCAACCATCACTCCTGTGTTCCAATGGCACATTGTGTTAGCTAATCCAAGTTTATCATTTTAAAAGGCTAATTGATCATTAGAAAACCCTTTTGCAATTATGTTTGCACAGCTGAAAACTGTTGTTCTGATTAAAGAAGCAATAAAACTGGCCTTCTTTAGACTAGCTGAATATCAGGAGCATCAGCATTTGTGGGTTCGATTACAGGCTCAAAATGGCCAGAAACAAAGAACTTTCTTCTGAATCTCGTTAGTCTATTCTTGTTCTGAGACATGAAGGCTATTCCATGTGAGAAATTGCCAAGAAACTGAAGATCTTGAACAACGCTGTGTACTAATCCCTTCACAGAACAGGGCAAACTGGCTCTAACCAGAATAGAAAGAGGGACTTTCCAGCCTCCAGAGTCACTCGTTACTGGTCAAGCTGATGAACCCGTTTGCTGTGCTGAAGAGACTGAGAATCAGGAGCGAATAAATATTGTTAAAACAATTGAAAAACACAGACCCTGAATTGACCTTTATTGTAATAAATAATTACTTGTGTTGTGTTTAGTAAAAAGCACTGTATAAATGTCTAGTAGATTGCTATTGCCTTACCTATGTGTTAAAAAAGACTTGTTAGTCCATACTGCAAGTAACCTAGTGTCTAAATGTTCAACTAAATCCACCCAAACTGGCAGCAGTAGCCTGCATGATTTGTGTCCATGTGCATGAGTTTCTTTCTTGGTTTTCTTCCTACCTCGACTGCATCACTGTCCTCTGCTGCAGCGGCTATCATTTCTGAACAGTAGCAAGAAACTGAAGATCTCTTACAACGCTGTGTACTACTCCCTTCACAGAACAGCACAAACTGGCTCTAACCAGAATAGAAAGAGGAGTAGGAGGCCCCGGTGCACAACTGAGCAAGAGGACAAGTACATTAGAGTGTCTAGTTTGAGAAACAGATGCCTACAAGTCCTCAACTGGCAGCTTCATTAAATAGTACCCGCAAAACACTTTTCTCAACGTCAACAGTGAAGAGTTGACTCCGGGATGCTGGCCTTCTAGGCAGAGTTGCAAAGAAAAAGCCATATCTCAGACTGGCCAATAAAAAGAAAAGATTAAGATTGGGAAAAGAACACAGACACTGGACAGACACTGGACAGAGGAACTCTACCAAGAAGGCCAGCATTCCTGTGTTTTTCAATAGTTAAAAAAAAAAAATTTCACTCCTGAATCTGTATCTTCAGCCCAGCAAATCAGCTTGTAGTAACGAGTGACTCTGGAGGATGGAAAGTGCCGCCTATTTAATATACTGAAAGGTCTGTCACTTCTTGACAGAAAGATATGCACATTGCTGAAAATCTATCCTTATCGATATAAACTAATCCCGGCGTCATTCTATGACAAAGAAGGTTTTATATTGAATTCAATAGAATAAAACAGAGAGGGTGAGCGAGAGGAACTTCCACTTCCTTAATGCAGCCATTGGCTGTATTATTCAGCCAAAATATGAAGGAAGTGTCAGTCTCCCTCTCCTTCGCTCTCTGTTTTCTTCTATTGAATTATATGTAGCCTAATATTTAAACGCTTAGCTAAGTGGGCAGGTTTGAAACATGTAGTTAGACGGTTATAAGGTATTACAGTTCCTATGGAAAGTCTACAGCCTTTTTTTCCCCCACATTTTGCTGCTTTAAAATTAAATTGAAAAGGTGCTTTAAATTAGATTTTTTTTCAGACAGATCTACACACCCACCTCCACATTTTGTAAGTGAAAGAAAGTTATCGAAAATGATCCGACATTTTTTTTTTACTGAAATACCCTAATTGGATAAGTCTCCACCCCTCTGAGTTAATAGTTGGTGGAAGCATATTTGGCAGCCACTACAGCTGTGAATCATTTTCATTAAGGTTCTACCAACTTTAGACAACTCTTATGGAAACATATATCCATTGTGTTTGACAAAATTCCTCAAACAATTTGGTTGGGGAATATTGATGGACAGCAATATTTAAACCTTTTCTCTGATTTTTTTAAAGCACATTTAAGAAAGGGTTGAGACTAGACCACTCAGGAAAGCCATTCTGGCGTGTCTTTTGCATTAACATTTGTGTAATCTAAAACCCTATCCCATGGTAAGGTTTTCAGAAGACTGAGATAACTGTTTACCTGGGCTTTGCTCCTTTCATATTTATTTTGATCCTAACAAACTCCCCAGTCTCTGCAAGTGACAAGCATACCCATAACATGGTGCTGCCACTGTATACTGTATAATGTTAATACCTAGCTTACTAACATTTACAAATGTAGGAAGAATGGTTAAGAATGGTGAGAAAACAGTTTGTAAATGCCTTAAATGGTTTAATATGAACCCTTAAAATAAAGTGTTACCCCAGGATGTTGGTGAGTCCAGCAAAGGCATTGTGGTCCCCTGGTCTTCTAGTCCCAGCGATGCTAGTCTTAGCAGCACAGACATCTCAGCTGCTGCAGCAGTCAGTACTTTTTCCTCTTTATCTAATAAACGTGTTTATTCATTCACAACTAGAATGTTGCTGGGTCCAGACAGGCAGTGTGGTCCCCTGGTCTTCTAGTACCAGTGCTGTTGGAAATTATGCTAGGCTTAGCAGAGACAGTTCAGAGGTGAGTGCGGTGGAGGTAGGAAGAAACCAGAGGGACACTGCACAACCGGGAGGCAACAGAGGCACAGTTATAGTGGTTAGTTGTGTCTCCAGTGGTGCTTTTACATGTTGCATTTGTCTTAAATATAAGCTGGTTAAAAAGAGCTGGTTAAAAAAGGAGGGGGACTATGTTACACCGGTCACTGGTACAGTAAAAGTTGAGAAATGCTGTACTATAGTGCACTGCAGCCATACTCAATAGGCGGACAGCGGTCCAGATCTGGACCCAGAACGGCATCAATATAGACCGTGGGTCCCGAAAAAAAAAATATATATATTTAGATATTCATAGTAGTCTGTGGGCAGTTTTCCTCTTGTTATGTCATTCATTCACTGACTGACCCTAGAGAGCTGTTTTTAACCTGTCAGAAATGTCCAGTTGATCAACTACTGGCCATGTAAGCTAGATAGGTAAGTTAGCAAACCAGATATCTATATATTGCAGTTATCATGGCCAGGTTACATGCCCAAGGACCTCCAATCACGTGTCATAGCACACGTAAGACATGTGTCGGGGAAAATGACATGCTATCCCATGTTAAACTACCCAGAGAATTGTCACTTGTTATATGCTAGTGTTTTTGTCATGTTGTCTTGTCTCTGTCCTTTCCCTTCACCCTGTCTCCCTCTGCTGGTCGTGTTAGGTTACCTTTTCTCCCCCGCTTTCCCCCAGCTGTCCCTTGTCTCCTCTAACTACCCATTCACCCCGTTCCCCACCTGTTCCCTTTTTTCCCTCTGATTAGGTCCCTATATCTCTCTCTGTTTCTGCTCCTGTCCTTGTCGGATTCTTGTTTGTTTGTGTTATTCATGCCTGAACCAGACTATCGTCATGTTTGCTGCAACCTTGTCCTGTCCTGTCGGAATCTGCCGGTCCATCTGAGCCTACCTATGCTTTGTCATTAAAGAAGCTCTGTTTACGTTAATTCGCTTTTGGGTCCTCATTCACGCACCGTAACAGAAGAATCCGACCAAGAATGGACCCAGCGACTTCGGATCCTCTCCACTCAGCCGTCGGGATCCAGGGAGCGATGCTAGGCAGACACGAGCAGGAATTGTCTGCTGCTCGACATGCCGTTGAGACCCTGGCCACCCAAGTCTCCAACCTCACAGAACAGGTTCACCATCTCCGCCTCGATCCACCGGCCACTTCCAGGGCTTTCGAATCTCCGGAGCCCAGAATCAATAACCCGCCGTGTTACTCTGGGGAGCCCACTGAATGCCGCTCGTTCCTCACCCAGTGTGATATTGTGTTTTCTCTCCAGCCCTACACTTTCTCCAGGAGCACTGCTCGTGTCGCCTACGTCATATCTCTCCTTATTGGACGGGCTCGTGAGTGGGGCACGGCAATCTGGGGGGCAAGGGCTGAGTGTACTAACCAGTATCAGGACTTTAAGGAGGAGATGATACGGGTTTTTGATCGATCTGTTTTTGGGGAGGAGGCTTCCAGGGCCCTGTCTTCCCTATGTCAAGGCAATCGATCCATAACTGACTACTCTATTGAGTTTCGCACTCTTGCTGCCTCCAGTGGCTGGAACGAGCCGGCCTTGCTCGCTCGTCTTCTGGAGGGTCTCCGCGCAGAGGTAAAGGATGAGATTCTCTCCCGGGAGGTTCCTTCCAGCGTGGATTCCTTGATTGAACTCGCTATTCGCATTGAGCGACGGGTTGATCTTCGTCACCGAGCTCGTGGAAAGGAGCTCGCGCTCTCCGATGCCCCCCTCTCCGCATCACTACCATCTTCCTCTGCCGGCTCGGGAGCTGAGCCTATGCAGCTGGGAGGTATCCGCATCTCGACTAAGGAGAGGGAACGGAGAATCACCAACCGCCTCTGTCTCTATTGCGGTTCTGCTGGTCATTTTGTCACTTCATGTCCAGTAAAAGCCAGAGCTCATCAGTAAGCGGAGGGCTACTGGTGAGCGCTACTACTCCTGTCTCTCCTTCAAGATCCTGCACTACCTTGTCGGTCCATCTACGCTGGACCGGTTCGTCAGCTTCCTGCAGTGCCTTAATAGACTCTGGGGCGGAGGGCTGTTTTATGGACGAGACCTGGGCTCGGGAACATGACATTCCTCTCAGACAGTTAAAGGAGCCCACGGCCTTGTTCGCCCTGGATGGTAGTCCTCTCCCCAGGATTCAGCGTGAGACGCTACCTTTAACCCTCACTGTTTCTGGTAATCATAGTGAAACCATTTCTTTTTTGATTTTTCGTTCACCTTTTACACCTGTTGTTTTGGGCCATCCCTGGCTAGTTTGTCATAATCCTTCCATTAATTGGTCTAGTAATTCTATCCTCTCCTGGAACGTCTCTTGTCATGTGAAATGTTTAATGTCTGCTATCCCTCCTGTTTCCTCTGTCTCTTCTTCACAGGAGGAGCCTGGTGATTTGACAGGGGTGCCGGAGGAATATCACGATCTGCGCACGGTGTTCAGTCGGTCCAGGGCCACCTCTCTTCCTCCACACCGGTCGTATGATTGTAGTATTGATCTCCTTCCGGGAACCACCCCCCCCCGGGGTAGACTATACTCTCTGTCGGCTCCCGAACGTAAGGCTCTCGAAGATTATTTGTCTGTAGCTCTTGACGCCGGTACCATAGTCCCCTCCTCCTCTCCCGCCGGAGCGGGGTTTTTTTTTGTCAAGAAGAAGGACGGGTCTCTGCGCCCCTGCATAGATTATCGAGGGCTGAATGACATAACAGTGAAGAATCGTTATCCGCTTCCTCTTATGTCTTCAGCCTTCGAGATCCTGCAGGGAGCCAGGTTTTTCACTAAGTTGGACCTTCGTAACGCTTACCATCTCGTGCGCATCAGGGAGGGGGACGAGTGGAAGACGGCGTTTAACACTCCGTTAGGGCACTTTGAATACCGGGTTCTTCCTTTCGGCCTCGCTAACGCTCCAGCTGTCTTTCAGGCATTAGTCAATGATGTCCTGAGAGACATGCTGAACATCTTTGTTTTCGTTTACCTTGACGATATCCTGATTTTTTCACCGTCACTCCAGATTCATGTTCAGCACGTTCGACGTGTCCTCCAGCGCCTTTTAGAGAATTGTCTTTTTGTGAAGGCTGAGAAGTGCACTTTTCATGCCTCCTCCGTCACATTTCTCGGTTCAGTTATTTCCGCTGAAGGCATTAAGATGGATCCCGCTAAGGTCCAAGCTGTCATTGATTGGCCCGTCCCTAAGTCACGCGTCGAGCTGCAGCGCTTTCTCGGCTTCGCGAACTTCTATCGTCGTTTCATCCGTAATTTCGGTCAGGTGGCAGCTCCTCTCACAGCCCTTACTTCTGTCAAGACGTGCTTTAAGTGGTCCGTTTCCGCCCAGGGAGCTTTTGATCTCCTCAAGAATCGTTTTACATCCGCTCCTATCCTTGTTACACCTGACGTCTCTAGACAGTTCGTTGTCGAGGTTGACGCGTCAGAGGTGGGAGTGGGAGCCATCCTTTCTCAGCGCTCCCTCTCTGACGACAAGGTCCACCCATGCGCGTATTTTTCTCATCGCCTGTCGCCGTCGGAACGTAACTATGATGTGGGTAACCGCGAACTGCTCGCCATCCGGTTAGCCCTAGGCGAATGGCGACAGTGGTTGGAGGGGGCGACCGTTCCTTTTGTCGTTTGGACTGACCATAGGAACCTTGAGTACATCCGTTCTGCCAAACGACTTAATGCGCGTCAGGCGCGTTGGGCGCTGTTTTTCGCTCGTTTCGAGTTCGTGATTTCTTATCGTCCGGGCTCTAAGAACACCAAGCCTGATGCTTTGTCTCGTCTCTTCAGTTCTTCAGTAGCCTCCACTGACCCCGAGGGGATTCTCCCTGAGGGGCGTGTTGTCGGGTTGACTGTCTGGGGAATTGAGAGGCAGGTAAAGCAAGCACTCACTCAAACTCCGTCGCCGCGCGCTTGTCCTAGGAACCTTCTTTTCGTTCCCGTTCCTACTCGTCTGGCCGTTCTTCAGTGGGCTCACTCTGCCAAGTTAGCCGGCCACCCTGGCGTTCGGGGTACGCTTGCTTCCATTCGCCAGCGTTTCTGGTGGCCCACCCGGGAGCATGACACGCGTCGTTTCGTGGCTGCTTGTTCGGTCTGCGCGCAGACTAAGTCCGGTAACTCTCCTCCTGCCGGCCGTCTCAGGCCGCTTCCTATTCCCTCTCGACCGTGGTCTCACATCGCCTTAGATTTTGTCACCGGACTGCCTTCGTCAGCGGGGAAGACTGTTATTCTTACGGTTGTCGATAGGTTCTCTAAGGCGGCTCATTTCATTCCCCTTGCTAAGCTTCCTTCTGCTAAAGAGACGGCACAAATCATCATCGAGAATGTTTTCAGAATTCATGGCCTTCCGTCAGACGTCGTTTCGGACAGAGGTCCGCAATTCACGTCTCAATTTTGGAGGGAGTTTTGCCGTTTGATTGGGGCTTCCGTCAGTCTCTCTTCCGGCTTTCACCCCCAGTCTAACGGTCAAGCAGAACGGGCCAATCAGACTATTGGTCGCATCTTACGCAGTCTTTCTTTTCGCAACCCTGCGTCTTGGTCAGAACAGCTCCCCTGGGCAGAATACGCCCACAACTCGCTTCCTTCGTCTGCGACCGGGCTATCTCCTTTTCAGAGTAGCCTCGGGTACCAGCCTCCGTTGTTCTCATCTCAGTTCGCCGAGTCCAGCGTCCCCTCCGCTCAGGCTTTTGTCCAACGTTGCGAGCGCACCTGGAAGAGGGTCAGGTCTGCACTTTGCCGTTATAGGGCGCAGACTGTGAGAGCTGCTAATAAGCGTAGAACTAAGAGCCCTAGGTATTGTCGCGGTCAGAGAGTTTGGCTCTCCACTCAGAACCTTCCCCTTAAGACGGCTTCTCGCAAGTTGACCCCGCGGTTCATTGGTCCATTCCGTATCTCTCAGGTCATTAATCCTGTCGCAGTGCGACTTCTTCTTCCGCGATATCTTCGTCGCGTCCACCCGGTCTTCCATGTCTCCTGTGTTAAGCCCGTTCTTCGCGCCCCCGCTCGTCTTCCCCCCCCCCCCCCATCCTTGTCGAGGGCGCACCTATCTACAGGGTCCGTAAGATCTTGGACATGCGTCCTCGGGGCCGTGGTCATCAGTACCTAGTTGACTGGGAGGGGTACGGTCCTGAGGAGAGGAGTTGGGTTCCCTCTCGGGACGTGCTGGACCGTGCGCTGATTGATGATTTCCTCCGTTGCCGCCAGGTTTCCTCCTCGAGTGCGCCAGGAGGCGCTCGGTGAGTGGGGGGGTACTGTCATGTTGTCTTGTCTCTGTCCTTTCCCTTCACCCTGTCTCCCTCTGCTGGTCGTGTTAGGTTACCTTTTCTCCCCCGCTTTCCCCCAGCTGTCCCTTGTCTCCTCTAACTACCCATTCACCCCGTTCCCCACCTGTTCCCTTTTTTCCCTCTGATTAGGTCCCTATATCTCTCTCTGTTTCTGCTCCTGTCCTTGTCGGATTCTTGTTTGTTTGTGTTATTCATGCCTGAACCAGACTATCGTCATGTTTGCTGCAACCTTGTCCTGTCCTGTCGGAATCTGCCGGTCCATCTGAGCCTACCTATGCTTTGTCATTAAAGAAGCTCTGTTTACGTTAATTCGCTTTTGGGTCCTCATTCACGCACCGTAACAGTTTTTTTCTAACCTGGTACAAACTTGTCTTTGTGTGACCTAGTCACAAGACTGTGCATATACACTGCTCAAAAAAATAAAGGGAACACTAAAATAACATATCCTAGATCTGAATGAATGAAATATTCTAATTAAATACTTTTTTCTTTACATAGTTGAATGTGCTGACAACAAAATCACACAAAAATGATCAATGGAAATCAAATTTATCAACCCATGGAGGTCTGGATTTGGAGTCACACTCAAAATGAAAGTGGAAAAACACACTACAGGCTGATCCAACTTTGATGTAATGTCCTTAAAACAAGTCAAAATGAGGCTCAGTAGTGTGTGTGGCCTCCACGTGCCTGCATGACCTCCCTACAACGCCTGGGCATGCTCCTAATGAGGTGGTGGATGGTCTCCTGAGGGATCTCCTCCCAGACCTGGACTAAAGCATCCGCCAACTCCTGGACAGTCTGTGGTGCAACGTGGCGTTGGTGGATGGAGCGAGACATGATGTCCCAGATGTGCTCAATTAGATTCAGGTCTGGGGAACGGGCGGGCCAGTCCATAGCATCAATGCCTTCCTCTTGCAGGAACTGCTGACACACTCTAGCCACATAAGGTCTAGCATTGTCTTGCATTAGGAGGAACCCAGGGCCAACTGCACCAGCATATGGTCTCACAAGGGGTCTGAAGATCTCATCTCGGTACCTAATGGCAGTCAGGCTACCTCTGGCGAGCACATGGAGGGCTGTGCGGCCCCCCAAAGAAATGCCACCCCACACCATGACTGACCCACTGCCAAACCGGTCATGCTGGAGGATGTTGCAGGCAGCAGAACGTTCTCCACGGCGTCTCCAGACTGTCACGTCTGTCACATGTGCTCAGTGTGAACCTGCTTTCATCTGTGAAGAGCACAGGGCGCCAGTGGCGAATTTGCCAATCTTGGTGTTCTCTGGCAAATGAAAAACGTCCTGCACGGTGTTGGGCTGTAAGCACAACCCCCACCTGTGGACGTCGGGCCCTCATTCCACCCTCACGGAGTCTGTTTTTGACTGTTTGAGCAGACAAATGCACATTTGTGGCCTGCTGGAGGTCATTTTGCAGGGCTCTGGCAGTGCTCCTCCTGCTCCTCCTTGCACAAAGGTGGAGGTAGCGGTCCTGCTGCTTGGTTGTTGCCCTCCTACGGCCTCCTCCACGTCTCCTGATGTACTGGCATGTCTCCTGGTAGCGCCTCCATGCTCTGGACACTACGCTGACAGACACAGCAAACCTTCTTGCCACAGCTCGCATTGATGTGCCATCCTGGATGAGCTGCACTACCTGAGCCACTTGTGTGGGTTGTAGACTCCGTCTCATGCTACCACTAGAGTGAAAGCACCGCCAGCATTTAAAAGTGACCAAAACATCAGCCAGGAAGCATAGGAACTGAGAAGTGGTCTGTGGTCCCCACCTGCAGAACCACTCCTTTATTGGGGGATGTCTTGCTAATTGCCAATAATTTCCACCTGTTGTCTATTCCATTTGCACAAGAGCATGTGAAATTTATTGTCAATCAGTGTTGCTTCCTAAGTGGACAGTTTGATTTCACAGAAGTGTGATTGACTTGGAGTTACATTGTGTTGTTTAAGTGTTCCCTTTGTTTTTTTGAGCAGTGTAGCTAAGATCCGGTTGGGTGCGACCGCAGCATGTGAGACATCCTGTGGGTTTACCGTCTGCAGGAAGTCAGCTGGGTGGACACTTACAGGAAGGAGCATATTATAGTTTGAAATGTGACAAAACACAGTTAAATGGTTGAGCCCTTGTGCTATCAACCTCTGGCCATCTTGATTTGCACAGACAAACCAATTGCCTTGCACACCATGTTCCACCCCTGTTTCCAAACATCTGCTAACTGCCACGTAGACCAAAGAGGTTGTACCTTTTCTATAAAAGCGGAGACCCAACTATATTCGTTGGGCTTTCAACAATGCACTGTTGAGTGGCTGGTTGATTTCTCAATTTTTGCTAATCTTATAATAAACGTATTGTTTGAAAGAATCTGCAGTCTCTCTTCCTATAGAATTGCTACCACACATGACAAAATGTGTAGAACATTAGCCATAAAACTGAACTTCTTTCTCTCCGCAAGGAATATCCATCCAGACCTTTTCCGTCTAAGACATATGTGACCGGACCTTCTCAAATAGTAGTTTAAATTAGTAACACAGGAGGTTGGTGGTACCTTAGTTGGGGAAGACGGGCTAGTGTTAATGGCTGGAGCAGAATAAGTGGAATGATATCAGTTTGTTGCCATTCCATTTGCTCCATTTCAGCCATTATTATTAGCCATCCTCCCCAACTAAGGTGCCACTGGTGTGTGGAGCGCTGTAAGCGAGCGCGATGATGTGGGCAGGTGTGGCTAAGATGCCAGTGTTGAATTTTTGTCCCAGTCCGCCCCTGACTGTTCCAGTGCATTTCCCATTGTGAGTCATCAGGTGGAATTCATGAAAATGGGATGTCATATGTGTAACAATGGATGGAGAAGCACCCCCCTCCTTTCCCCTCAGAACAGCCTCCATTTGTCTACAAGGTGTCAAAAGCATTCCACAGGGATGCTGGCCCATGTTGACTCCAATGCTTCCTACGGTTGGCTGGATGTCCTTTGGGTGGTAGACCATTCTTGATACACAGGAGAAACTGAAAAGCCCAGCAGTTCTTGACACAAACCGGTGTCAAGAACCACCATACCCTGCACTTAATTCTCACACATACACAATCCATGTCTTAATTGTATCAATGCTTAAAAATCATACTTTAACCTTTCTCCCCTTCATCTACACTGATTGAAGGGGATTTAGCAAGTGACATCATTAAGGGATCATAGCTTTCACATGGATTCACTTGGTCAGTCAAGGAAAGAGCAGGTGTCGTGAATGTTTTGTATACTCAGTGTAGATAGATGCTGTGTGATTCCCAATTGCTTGGCTGATATGGCTCTCAAATACGTCCTTGCAAGAACACACTGACCGCACCCCCCACATCATTCTCTAACCAGCTGATGTCTCAAATACCAACCCCAACAGTGTACGTACAGTGCATTCAGAAAGTATTCAGACCCCTTCACTCTTTCCATATTTTGTTACGTTACAGCCTTATTCTAAAATAAATTAAATAATTATTTTTATTTAGCAAAAATGGAATTCTCTCAATTACAGTATTCAGACCCTTTACTCAATACTTTGTAGAAGAACCTTTAGCAGTGATTACAGACTCAAGTCTTCTTGGGTATGACGCTACAAGCTTGGCACACCTGTTTTGGGGGAGTTTCTCCCATTCTTCTCTGCACATCCTCTCAAGCTCTGCCAGGTTGGATGGGTAGCGTATCTGCACAGCTATTTTCAAGTCTCTCCAGAGATGTTAGATCAGGTCCATGTCTGAGTTCTGGCTGGGCCACTCAAGGACATTCAGAGACTTGTCCCAAAGCAACCCCTGCGTTGTCTTGGCTGTGTCCTTAGGGTTGTTGCTCTGTTGGAAGGTGAACCTCCGCCCCAGTCTGAGGTCCTGAGTGCTCTGGAGCAGGTTTTCATCAAGGATCTCTCTGTACATTGCGCCGTTCATCTTTCTCTTGATCCTGACTAGTCTCCCTGTCCCTGCCATTGAAAAACATCCCCACAGCATGATCCTGCCACCATCATGCTTCACCGTAGGGATGGTGCCAGGTTTCCTCTAGACGTGATGCTTGGCATTCAGGCCAAAGAGTTCAATCTTGGTTTCATCAGACTAGAGAATCTTGTTTCTCATGGTCTGAGAGTCCTTTAGGTGCCTTTTGGCAAACTCCAAGTGGGCTGTCATGTGCCTGTTACTGAGGGGTGGCTTCTGTCTGGCCACTCTACCATAAAGGCCTGATTGGTGGAGTGCTACAGAGTTTTCTTTCTGGAGGAGCTCTGTTGCTCAGTTTGGCCAGCAGCCAGCTCTAAGAAGAGTCTTGGTGGTTCCAAACTTATTCCATTTAAGAATGATAGAGGCCACAGTGTGCTTGGGAACCTTCAATGCTGCAGACACCCTTCACCAGATCTGCACATCGACACAAACCTATCTCGGTACTAAACTGACAATTCCTTCGACCTCATGGCTTGATATGTGCTCTGACATGCACTGTCAACTGTGGAACCTTATATAGACAGGTGTGTGCCTTTCCATGTAATGTCCAATCAATTGAATTTACCACAGGTGGACTCCAAGTTGTAGAAACATCTCAAGAATGATCAATGGAAACAGGATGCACCTGAGCTCAATTTCGAGTCTCATAGCGAAGGGTCTAAATACTTATGTAAATAAGGTATTTCTGTTTTTTTTGTTTTTATAAATTGGCAAAAATGTATAAAAACCTGTTTTCACTTAGTCATTATGGGGTATTGTGTTAGATTCATGAGGATTTATCCATTTTAGAATAAGGCTATAACGTTTGAAAATGTGGACTGAGGCTTATGCCGACCAAACAGCCCTGCTGGCCTCCCAGGAGCACCACCCCTATCTCTCACACCATCTGCAAGGCTGTTGTTCCTCCTGCACCAGGGAAACGGGAGCAAGGAGTGGTCCAATCGACAGGTGAAGGGCAGCGATTTGGGCTCTAGACCAGAACAACTCCACCTCTTCTGTTCCTCCATCTTGGTGCTGAGGGACTGTGTCTCAATCACTCTAACAGTGATCATGCACATGTCACAGGGCAATGATTTGATGTCTTTTCATGTTTGAGGGAGAGTTTGGTATTGGCATTCAAGGATTTGAATGACAGTTTATGGGAAGAGTTGAGGACCACCCTTCATGAGCGTAGGAATAGAAAAAGGTAAGAGTCTACTATGAAGCTGAGGACATTTTAGTGACCTTGCAAATGACAGTTGGATACACTTGATGCTCAACATTAGTCAGCTACAAGACACAATTTAATTCCATGAAATAAATCCCTGCCATATTGCCAACTTTCATAAGGCACAAGTACAACTAATAGTTTTGAGGCGCATTTAACTGTACTACCACACATTACTGACCACATTACTATACAAAGCTTGTTTACTCTTTCTTTAAGGTAACTATTTTTGCATTCAATTGCATCACGCAGTTGTATAGAGCCAATATCATAGCCTATCATACGTCAACCAGTGGCACAACTCATGTAATAAGAAACTCCATGTCAGGTGTGTCCCAATACTCCCCATTGGTGTAGATTGTGAAAAAGTCCCTTTGATTTTCCTCACCTTGCTCCCTTCCTCCAGTACGCTCCAGTCCCCTGAGACTCTATATTACGCTATATTACACGGCTTACCCTATCTTCTGAGGAATCAAAGCAATAAAAGCTTTATTTACTCTTACCCGAACCAGACAAAAACTGCTTTATATATATATATATATATATATATATATATATATATATATGTACCTTCAACAGAAAGACTCCAAAAGTTCCAGTCATTCGCATGGCACTATCTTCCTTTATTCTCTTTTTTTTATTAAAAGTCTCTACTCTACAGAGGGAGCCGCAACACTGAATAATCCACTTTGAGATCAAATTGATTAAATAGTCTGACATACTGTAGAAGAAAGAAATATAAGCTTCATTGCTTATTTGGGCTGCGTGTCTGGAAGGAAAAGGACCCACATTTCACCCGTCAGTATAGTCATTGCTCTTGTAGCCAAGTCTCAGCAGAACACTCATGTTACAGGTTTGAAACGAGTCTAGTCACGTTTTACAGCAGCATTACTTAACAATGTAGCTATAAATGACATGCTGCTTACCAACCGCAACTTGGTAGCTCCCTTGGTAGCAGTCATTGTATTCAATAAAATAAAGATTTCAGTTCATGTTGGTTTCTCATTTTGGACCACCACAGAGTTTTCCTGTTTCAAGGAAAACCCAGCAGTTCCTTTCTAAGAAAAGACTGTCACAAATTATTTTAGTGCGCAGGTGTCTGTTTGCGAAGAATAAACATGTTATTCACAAGATTGCATTGCAATACATAGCCCTGATCCAACACAATAACACATGATGCGTCAAAATAATTTCCCCCAGCAATTTACAGTAGGACCAACTAAACCACAAATATCAAATTTGGGTGATGCGAAATTACCTTGTTTGTTTGGGCAGAGATGTCTTTCTTGCAGAAAAATAACTAAAAATGAAATGAGCGTCAATTCGCATGACAGCGGCCTACCTCAGTGTGGTCTCAGGGTGTGATGGATGGAGAGACTCATGTCGTGGCTCTTTTTGCATGCTCTCCATGGTGCTGGCACAGGGAGTCGTCAACATGTCTCGATGAAGGTAATCTGGAATTGAAGTGTGCAATTCACTTTGTGAACAATAATGAAGTAAATACAAATGCGCTTTACCAAATGTTCTAAAACCTTGATGAATGAATCCTAAGCTTTTTGGGTGTGACTATCAGGTGGGCCTATAGGCACCCTCTGTCGACTGGGGGCAATAAGTAGACCAGAGAGGCCCACCCCGACAACATTAGGGAGTCTCTCCCTTTTTGTTCTAGTCTCTTCACTGCAACTCCCTAACAGGCTCAGGAGAGTCACGCGTCCTCTGAAATATGACCCACCAAACCACACTCGATCCACACTTAACACCAATGTGTCGGAGGAAACGCCGTTCAACTGATGACGAAGTCACCTGGCGCCCAGGCCACCATAAAGGAGTTGCTGGAGTACAATGAGCAAAGGAAGTCCACCCCAGCCAACTCCTCCATTAACCTGGACAATTGTGTGCCGCCCTATGGGACTTCCAGTCACAGTCAGTTGTGACACAGCCTGGGATCAAACCTGGGTCTGTAGTGACACCTCAAGTTCTGCAATGCAGTGCCTTAGACCACTGCGCCACTCGGGAGGCACGGTCTCTCTCTTTTTCTCTCATATCTGGCCTTCTAATTATTATTTCCAACACTGTCAATACTGGGCATTTGGTTTTGACACAGGTATCCATTAGCCTCATAATTACCAGACTGATATCCAAGCTTACATGGACATTCCTGTAAGCTCGTGAGATCAGGTGGCTTGTGAGGCCAGGTATTTTTAGGAGCCTCTCCCGTGGCCACCTTGTACAATATCATGACCCACTAGGCTTATCTTTGTTCCCTTTCAAAGGTTTTTGTCCTTCAACTATTTGGGTGAATGTCACTCTGCCCCTCCTCCAGGGCAAAGACTCCTCCAGGCCAATTTACTAGTCTTTGCCCTTCATGTAAATAACCTCTGGCGATGTGGTAGAATAGGGTGGTTTTATCTGGAGCCTTCCTACAAGGGGCGAACGTCTCCCGAGGGGTCTAATCTCTCCGTGTGTGTGATTTATAGGGTTTACAGGGTGTTAAGTGAGCTTTGGAGTAAAAGATGAGTGGGATCCTTTTCCCATGGCAGACACACTGCAAATACTCTCATTGTTCTGGCCCTGTTTACAAAGATGATTGTTATAATGGATTAGCAGGTCCTGTGTGGCTCAGTTGGTGCTTGCAATGCCAGGGTTGTGGTTTCGAATCCCACGGGGGACCAGTACAACGAAAAATGTATCCAACTCACTATTGTCAGTCTCTCTGGATGAAAGCATCTAAACTGTAAATGTCCAGGAGTTTCACACCCTGGGCTAAATGGCCTTCTTTCTGCATTTCCTGCTGTGTAAATGCATTGCAAATAGAATCAGGATAGGTCCTCTGGTAGCTGGCATTCAGAGCTTAAGTAGCCAAATTGATTAGTCGCAATACCCAGTTCTACAAATGGTGAAGGCACATCCTACCAGAAGGATGGGCATTCATAAAATGTCATTGCTTGCTGACATGGTAGGTTACACCGCCAATGTCATTTTTGAACAACTTTTCGGGGTCCTGTCCAGACCGGACTTATTTTTTTGGTGTTTTACAAATGGTAGGCCTACCACATAGAAGGGCCTTCCTAAAAATGACATTTCAGGTGACACTGTAGGCTATACGTCAGTACGCACGGATAGACGCTGACGCCTTCTGGACAGATTTCTTTGGGGCAGACATCTACGTTTAGTTCAGATTGTGCCCGGTCTGGACCAGCCTTGATTTGGTCCAAACATTGATGTCTAAAAATGTATTTTCAACTATCATAAAGAACCAAAAATTTACCTGATTTCAACCTCCGAATTTTTTTTTATTTTCACCTTTCATTCAGACCCTAAATTAAACCTAGCTTTAAAGTCTGGAAAAATAAGTATTTTAAACGTCTTTTCAAATATTTCTTCGTGGGACTATTCTAGTGGGGGCAGGAGTATTTTTGTCTTGCCTAGGGCAGCAGAATGGAATTGTATTATTTTCCTGGGTTTCCTTCCCCTCCATGTTTTCTGGCTCCAAGTCTTGTATTCCTCTCTTACCTTTGGACCACACTTTATTCCGGGTGAAAAGGAGAGTGAACAACATGGAAGATGGCACTGAGGCTATCAGTCCCTGTCAGGCTACATTAGGTACATTTCCACAAAACACACACACTGACCCCTGTGTCAGAAACCATTTCACCTGTCTCTGTCCACTAGGTCTATACTGATATAGGAGTCTCTAGAGACGAACCTGTATGCAAACATAAGCAGTAAACAGTGAAAGAATGAGTTAGAGACCTCTCACCTCTAACAGAGCTCTTCGGGAGTCCACATGGGAACTCACAGCCCTCAGAGAAAGAAGTACCCATATTATCATCACAAAATGAAGGAGGTTTAGAAGGATGGGAGTTTTATTATTAATTGAGTGAGGATATTCCATAGGCGTCAAGAAAATAAATGCGTTCCATCATCTCATTACCATCAGGCTATACAGTAGCTTCCTGCAGCTGTTTCTCTGGCCCCATCCTTTTGTTCTTCCAGTCACAGAACCTCCACTTCCGCCCACCTCAGCCCACCAGCTAGACAAGCAGCGAGCTGTTGATGTTGCATGTTTTTTACCTGGACAGCTCACTCTACCTCCTACCTAACTCAGCCAGATGTACAAATCCAATTTTATTTTTCACATTCACCGAATGCAACATGCACCGAATACCGTGATATGCTTACTTACAAGCCATTAGCCAGCAATGCAGTTCAAGAAACAGAGTTAATAAAATATTTACTAAATAAACTCATGTAAAACTAATCAAATCAATGAATTTATTTTATTTTTATTTTACCTTTATTTAACTAGGCAAGTCAGTTAAGAACAAATTCTTATTTTCAATGACGGCCTAGGAACAGTGGGTTAACTGCCTGTTCAGGGGCAGAACGACAGATTTGTACCTTGTCAGCTCGGGGATTTGAACTTGCAACCGGTTAATAGTCCAATGCTCTAACCACTAGGCTACCCTGCCGCCCCATTGGTAACACAATAAAAGTACATAACAATAACAAGGCTATATGCAGGGGTTACCAGTACCGAGTCAATGTGTGGGGGTACAGGTTAACGAGGTCATTTGTAAAGTGGCTATGCATAGATAATTAACACTGAGTATCTGTGTTAAAAACAATGTAAATTGTCTGGGTGGCCATTTGATTATTTCACTTGTTCAGCAGTCTTATGGCCTGGGGGTAGAAGCTGTTAAGGAGCTTTTTGGTCCTAGACTTGGCACTCGGGTGCTGCTTGCCATGCGCTAGCAGAGAGAACAGTCTATGACTTGGGTGACTGGAGTCTTTGACAATTTTTTGTGGCCTTCCTCTGACACCGCCTGGTATAGAGGTCCTGGATGGCAGGAAGCTTGGCCCCATGTGATGTACTGGGCCGTACTCACTACCCTCTGTAGTGCCTTTTGGTCAGATGCCGAGCAGTTGCCATTCCAGGCGGTAATTAAAACGGTCAGGGTGCTCTCGATGGTGCAGCTGTAGAACTTTTTGAGGATCTGGGGACCCATGCCAAATCTTTTCAGTCTCCTGAGGGGGAAAAACTGTTGTCGTTCCCTCTTCACAACTGTCTAGGTGTGTTTGGACCATGATAGTTTATTGGTTATGTGGACACCAAGGAACTTGAAACTCTCAACCAGGTCCACTTCAGTCTCGTCAATGTTAATGGGGGCCTGTTGGGCCCTCCTTTTCCTGTCGTCCACAATCAGCTCTTTTGTCTTGCTCACATTGAGGGAGAGGTTGTTATCATGGCACCACACTGCCAGGTCTCTGACCTCCTCCCTATAGGCTGTCTCATCATTGTCGTTGATCAGGCCTACTACTGTTGTTTCGTCAGAAAACTTAATGATGGTTTTGGAATCGTGCTTGGCCACGCAGTCGTGGGTGAACACGGAGTACAGGAGGAGACTAAGCACGCACCCCTAAGGGGACCCAGTATTGAGGATCAGCTTGGCAGATCTGTTGTTGCCTACCCTTACCACCTGGGGGCGGCCCGTGAGGAAGTCCAGAATCCAGTTGCAGTGGGAGGTGTTTAGTAGTAGGGTCCTTAGCTTAGTGATGAGCTTTGTGGGCACTATGGTGTTGAACGCTAAGCTGTGGTCAATGTGAATCTGTTGGGGCGGAATGTGAATTGGAGTGGGTCTAGGGTTTCTGGCATGATGGTGCTGATGTAAGTCATGACCAGCCTTTCAAAGCACTTCATGGCTACTGACATGAGTGCTACGGGGCGGTAATTATTAAGGCAAGTTACCTTCACTATCATGGGCACAGGGACTATGGTGGTCTGTTTGAAACATGTAGGTATTACAGACTCAGCCAGGGACAGGCTGAACATGTCAGTGTTCAATTGCCAGTTGGTCCACGAATGCTTTCAGTACACATCTTGGTAATCTGTCTGGCCCCGCGTCTTTGTGAATGTTGACTTGTTTAAAGATCTTGCTCACACCAGCTACGGAGAGCGTAATCACACAGTTGTCTGGAACAGCTGGTGCTCTCATTGTATGCTTTAGTGTTGCTTGCCTCAAAGCGAGCATTAAAGGCATTTAGCTCATCTGGTAGGCTCGCGTCACTGGGTTTCCCTTTGTGGTTCGTAATAGTTTTCAAGCACTGCCACATCCGACGAGCATCAGAGCCGGTGTAGTAGAATTCAATCTTAGTCCTGTATTGACACTTTGCCTGTTTGATAGTTCGTCTGAGGACATAGCGGGATTTCTTATAAGCGGACGGATTATTGTCCTGCTCCTTGAAAGTGGATGCTCTAGCCTTTAGCTCGGTGCAGATGTTGCCTGTAATCCATGGTTTCTGGTTGGGAAATGTACATACGGTCACTGTGGAGATGGCGTCATCGGTGCACTTATTGACGAAGCCGGTGACTGAGGTGGTGTACTCCTCAATGCCATTGGATGAATATTAAACAGTCCTGTAGCGTAGCATCCGCATCATCTGACCACTTCTGTATTGAGCGAGTCACTGGTACTTCCTGCTTTAGTTTTTGCTAGTAAGCAGGAATCAGGAGGATAGAGTTATGGCCAAATTTGCCAAATGGAGGGCGAGGGAGAGCTTTGTTTGCATCTCCTCAGACGGTTTTTATCACCAAGCCATCTCTTAAACAGTTGCCAGCCCAGACTTCAAAGACTCCTCTCGGTTCAGTCAGAAGTAAAAGAGAGAGTTCTAAGAACCCTTCTCTATTGCATAAGACAACCATTCGGAGCATAAACATAGTTTTGTCATTTTACTTCCATCTGGCCCACGCCGTACATCTACTTATCTCCCTGTCAGACATTTTGTGGCGCTCTGCTGCCATCTCCATCTCTCTACCTAATTCCCCTGAGTGTGTATCTATCCTATTGTCATCCAGGCCCCATCTTTTATTATTTATTGTCTTACTCTCTCTCTCATTCTCTTGCCATCTCCTCTGTCCTCCTGTCTCCTCTTCAACCCATTTTCCTTTTGCTTTTCTTTCTTTCCCTCTCTCCCTCTCTCCCCCACTCCCTCCCCTCATCCATACATCCCTCTCTCTCTTCCTCCCTCCTGTCCTCAATCTGCAGTGCCTTTATGTGTTGAAGCTGTCCTCCACCCTCCACTCTCCTTCTTTCCTCCCCCATACACTTATTTACTAATGATCTACAGTAAATGCTTACTCCGGTATTTTCCCCAGTACCAATGCCACCTCCCTCTCATACCGGCTCACCCTGCCTGACCACCCAAGGTTAGATGAGCTCCTTTAATTGGCGGTATCAATTAAATGTTCACACCAGGGACTCAGAGGGGACAGGCAGGGCTAGTTTCCTCTGTCTCCAGGACCCCTCCTCTCCTCGGCCAGAAAGCCAGCCGGAATTCTCACTCTCCATTCCTGATGCCACTTTAAATAGGTCCCTGCGGCGGGCAGGCATCCGCGGCTTTGGAGATGGGGAGTTAATGCGTTTTTAATGAGAACGGCCACCAATGTGACACAGTAAAGTGCTGGATACAGTCACTGCACCAGATCCCTTGGTTCATGGTATTTATCAGCTTACCACCCCTCTCTCCTTGGTGGTGGGAGGGTGACCGCCATTCGGTGTTGTTGTTTTTCCTGCTAATGTGGCTGGTACCTCTTCAGAATCCCTCCACAGCGCTGCTCAGACACTACATAATGAGAGAGAGTAATAATAATGAGGTGACACAAATGAATATTCTTCCATATATCGCCGCATCCACATATTGCGGCGGAGGGAAATCCTGACTTGCCTCCAGTGGGGCATACGTTAGAATATTCCCGCCTCATCCAATATTAATGCCTATTGGGTACATATTTTAATACCTGTTAGACCAAAATGGCTTAAGTGGAGCATAGCAAAGAAGACAGATTACTGACAAAGAAACCGCCAATTTCATTATTAAAGCACTCATTTTTAAGTCACTGGATAATAATGGAGAGTATAAAACATGAAAGAGCTTCTGAACTTTGAACTGGAGTGCTTAGTGTGATATCTGCTCCTGCAGTCTTCTCAGTGCAGACATCCATGGCTGTCTGTTGGCTCTAAAACACGTACGAAATTGTGCTCGATTCAATGAAATGGTGTCATAAAATCACCTCGTATCTCTACTTATTTAAAACTTTCCACACTGCTGTCCTCAGTCAGAATTGGATCTACTTCCTTTCCCACTCTAATTCATGGGAACCAGTGTGCATAATTTCCACACTCTCTTCAACGTTAGTCCTTTATATCTTAACAGCCGTGGCTGCTTTTTCTCTTAAATAATAACATTTCTACCATGGTTACCAACTGGAACAATTGTTCGACATTTATCTATCTATATTTAATGGTAAGATAATAACCACAGAACACTATATATAGCTGAGAATCTCTTGATAAAACGGTAGCTTAGTCTGAACTTCATATTGCCCCCTCTTAATTGTATTGGGTTGTTTTGAGGTCAGTTGTATGTGTAAATATTAGTTATAATAAAGTTTTCCAGACTGGTATAAATGTTTTATGAGTCTCAGAAGGGCCTATGGAAGAGTAGGGAGTCTTCAAAAAGCAGAACTGAACTGGGTTGTTTATCAGTTACAGGGCTGGGGAAGCATGTTCATTACAATTAGTAGTGAACTGCCTCTGATATCCATATTAGTGTATCTGCAGAGTGTGTGCGCATGCGTGTGTCCTTGCGAATCTAACTGTGTGCGTTAGCGTGTGTGCGCGTGTGTGTCCTTCCGAGTCTAGCTGTGTGTGAGGTCGGCATTAAAGGAATCCTAACTCTTGTTGAGCCTTGCTGGTGAAGATGTTCTCACACTCATTATTGGTGTGGTTAGATCACAGGAGTGAAGAGAACAAACATGGCATTTTCCCTTCATCAAAAATCTTTATCAGCAGCGTACCCCCATCAGCTGAGAGGAGATGAGTACTGTGCACTCAGTCGGGCATTATAGCTTTAATAGGGGTGTGTGCGAAGGGGGAAACAGGACATAAAGGGCTGTAAGACATGGTTTTGATTGTAGACACAGGAGAATTAGTAAGTATACGGAGGGTATGGGGAAACAGAGGACGAACAACAGAGGGGGTAATGATCTTGGAGCTTGGGGGAAAGGTCTCGGCTTCTGGGGGTGTATCCTTCTTGGATACCGGTCAGTGCTGCGGAAGCAAAGTGGCCCGGGCCTTACTGAACCCGTCCCGGAAGTCCTGGTACTCCGCGGGGCTGGTGGAGAGGTCCAGGGCAATTTCCAAGCCCACAGGAAGACATCCCGGGGCAGGCAGAGCTGTCTTCAGGCAATGAGTGTTGCAGGATGGGCTCCAGCCCACGATGGCACCAGTGGACCAGTCAATAGAGGGATTGTGTCACTGGAGCCAAGAGAAACCTGCGGAACCTGTGGAGACTCAACTAGCAGGAATTGGATTGTCTCGCTGTGGTTCCCTGACACTCGTAGGTTGTATGTGGGTGGTATGGTGGGTGACCCGACCTACAGAGTGCCCATCCAGCACTCTAACATCCATTGGAATGGAGAGGGGTTGAGTGGGGATGCCCAGCTCGGACGCCAGGTTAGTTAACGTCCATAAGACACACATCGGTCCCCGAGTCGATGAGTACCTGGAGAGACTTGGACTGGTCGCCCCACAGCAGGATGGCATGAAGAGGGGTGCGAGTAAGGGGAGAAGAAAATGATCTATAAGACCCACCAGAGTACTCACTCTAACAAATGAGCTAGGTCTCTTGAAGGGACAGGTAGACACATAATGACCTCAATACAGACAACTCTGGGTGTCAAGTCTGCATACACGTTCAACTGGAGACAGCCTAGCCCTGCCGAGCTGTATCATCGGAGTTCATCAGATGCAAGGTGGGATCCTTGAGTGAGCGATTGGGACCACAATCAGAACTCTTCTCCCTCCTACGTTCCCGTAGCCGACCATCTATCTGGATGGTTAAAGCGATGAGTGTGTCCAATGCTTGGTCTTGACGTTTGGCCACGGCCTGGAACCCTTCCATCAGACAATGAAGCAACTCTTCATGCCTTACAATGATGGCTTCTTGGGAGTCGAGGGCATTGCGGATCTGGACCGGGTCTGCTGGGTCAGGCATGGCCAGTTTGTACTATCACGTTTTAAGGTAAGACGCCGATGCAGACTGTGTCTAAGTAACAGAGTTTATTACAGCAGGGGCAGGCAAATGACAGGTCAAGGCAGGCAGGGGTCAATATTCCAGAGACGGTGTAAAGGAATAGGACAGCAGGCGGGCTCAGGGTCAGGTCAGGCATATGTCAGTAATCCAGAGTAGTGGGGCAAAGGTACAGGATGACAGGCAGGCTCAGGTTCAGGGCAGGCAGAACTAGAAAACAGAAAACTAGAAAACAGGAGCAAGAAACAGTCGGGAGCAGGGAAACAAAACGCAGGTAGGTTCTACGAACAAAATGAACTGGCAAAAGACAAACAGAGAACGGTATCACTTGCCGTGAGGTATAGAGAACTTGTGTTGACTGGAGTCTTTGACAATTTTTTGGGCCTTCTTCTGACACCCCCTAGTATATAGGTCCTGGATGTCAGGGAAGCTTGGCTCCAGTGATGTACTGGGCCGTACATAGTTTGATAGTTTTTTGGTTATGTGGACACCAAGGAACTAGAAACTCTCGACCCGCCCTCTTTTTTCTATAGTCCACGATCAGCTCCTTTTCCCCCTCAGGAGACTGAAAAGATTTGGCATGGATCCCCAGATCCTTTCAAAGTTCTACAGCTGCACCATCGAGAGCATCCTGACCAGTTGCATCACCACCTGGTATGGCAAATGCTCAACATCTCCTTCCATCCAGTGCCTCTATTAGTCAGAAAGAAAGGAAATAAGAGCAAGAAAAACACAATCCGGGATGCTGGCCTTCTAGACAGAGTTGCAAAGAAAAAGCCATATCTCAGACTGGCCAATAAAAATAAAAGATTAATATGGGCAAAAGAACAAAGACACTGGACAGAGGAACTCTGCCTCGAAGGCCAGCATCCCAGAGTCGCCTCTTCACTGTTGACATTGAGAATGGTGTTTTGCGGGTAGTATTTAATGAAGCTGCCATTTGAGGACATGTGAGGCATCTGTTTCTCAAAAGAGACACTCTAATGTACTTGTCCCTCTTGCTCAGTTGTGCAATGGGGCCTCCCACTCGTCTTTCTATTCTGGTTAGGGCCAGTTTGCCCTGTTCTGTGAAGGGATTAGTACACAGCGTTGTATGAGATCTTCCGTTTCTTGGCAATTTCTCGCATGGAATAGCCTTCATTTCTCAGAACAAGAATAGACTGATGAGTTTCAGAATAAAGTCTATGTTTCTGGCCATTTTGAGCCTGTAATCGAACAGGTGCTCCAGATACTCAACTAGTCTAAAGAAGGCCAGTTTTATTGCTTCTTTAATCAGGACAACAGTTTTCAGCTGTGCTAACATAATTGCAAAAGGGTTTTCTAATGATCAATTAGCCTTTTAAAATGATAAACTTGGATTAGCTAACACAACATTAACAATGTCTACACTGTATTTCTGATCACTTTTATGTTATTTTAATGGACAAAAAATATGCTTTTCTTTCTGAAACAAGGACATTTCTAAGTGACCCCAAACATTTGAACGGTAGTGTATGTGATATCAAGAGAGAGGTATATTTTCTGGGTGATTTAAATATTGACTGGCTCTCATCAAGCTGCCCACTCAAGAAAAAAATTAAAACTGTAACCAGTGCCTGCAACCTGGTTCAGGTTGTCAGTCAACTTACCAGGGTAGTTACAAACAGCACAGGAATTAAATCATCAACATGTATTGATCACATCTTTACAAATGCTTCAGAAATTTGCTTTAAAGCAGTATCCAAATCCATAGGATGTAGTGATCACAATGTAATAGCCATATCTAGGAAAACCAACTTCCAAATGCTGGGCCTAATATAGTGTATAAGAGGTCATAGTCATATGTTGACTATGTAAAGAATATTTGCTGGTCTGTGGTGTGTAATGAGGAGCAACCAGATGCTGCACTTGACACATTTATGAAATTGCTTATTCCAGTTACTAATAAGTATGCACCCATTAAGAAACTGTAAAAACGGATAAATCAGCTTGGTTTGATGAGGAATTTTATAATGGTATGGTTGAAAGGGATGAGGCAAAAGGTATGGAAAATAAGTCTGGTAGCCCAAATGATTGGCAAACTTACTGCAAATTAAGAAATCATGTGACTAAACTAAACTATATCACGTGACTAAACTAAACTATAAACTATACTGTGAAACAAAGATAAATTATATAAAGAACGATAGTAAAAATGTTTGGAAAAAAAGCCAACTCGGCTCCATCATTCATTGAATCAGATGGCTCATTCATCACAAAGCCCACTGATATTGCCAACTACTTTAATTACTTTTCATTGGCAAGTTAAGCAAACTTAGGGATGACATGCCAGTAACAAACGCTGACACTACACATCCAAGTATATTGGACCAAATTATGAAAGACAAGAATTGTACTTTTGAATTCTGTCACGTTCTGACCATAGAAAGCTTTTATTTTCTATGGTAGAGTAGGTCAGGGCGTGACTGGGGGGTTGTTCTAGTTTATATTTTCTATGTGGGGTTCTAGGTTTGATTTTCTATGTTGGTGATTTGTATGATTCCCAATTAGAGGCAGCTGATTATCGTTGTCTCTAATTGGGGATCATACTTATTAAGTAGCATTTTTCCCACCTGTGGGTTATGGAATATTATTTAAGTTTAGTTGCATTGTTAGTCACGTTTTGTTTATTCTTTATTGTTTTGTTTTTTTCTAAGTTTCACTGTCTAATAAATATGTGGAACTCTACGCCTTGGCCGTTTATACAAACGATCGTGACAAATTCCGTAAAGTCAGTGTGGAAGAGGTGAAAAAATGATTGTTGTCTATCAACAATGACAAGCCACCAGGGTCTGACAATCTGGATGGAAAATTACTGAGGATAATAGCAGACGATATTACCACATCTTCAATTTAAGCCTACTAGAAAGTGTGTGCCCTCAGGCCTGGAGGGAAGCTAATGTCATTCCGCTACCCAAGAATAGCAAAGCCCCCTTTATTTGCTCAAATAGCCGACCAATCAGCCTGTTACGAACCCTTAGTAAACTTCTAAAAAATAGTGTACAACCAGATACAATGCTATTTAACAGTAAACAAATTGACAACAGACTTTCAGCACGCTATAGGGAAGGACACTCAAATGACTGATTGATTGCTGATTGATTGCTTATAGGGAAGGACACACAAATGACTGATGATTGGCTGAGAGAAATTAATGATACAATTATTGTGGGGGCTATCTTGTTAGACTTTAGTGCAGCTTTTGACATTATCGATCATAGTCTGCTGCTGGAAAAACATATGTGTTATGGCTTTACACCCCCTGCTACAATGTGGATAAAGAGTTACTTGTCTAACAGATCACAGAGTGTGTTCTTTAGTGGAAGCCTCTCAAACATAATGCAGGTAGAATCAGTAATTCTCCAGGGTAGCTGTTTTCAATCTTTACTTACGACATGCCATTGACTTTGAGTAAAGCCAGAGTGTCTATGTATGCGGATGACTCGACACTATACACATCAGCTACCTCAGCGACTGAAAAGACTGCAACACTTAAAGGGTTGCAGTTAGTTTCAGAGAGGGTGGCAAGGAATAAGTTAGGCCTAAATGTTTAATTATATGCCTGTCAATCTCTCCAGGCTCAAAGTGTAGGAGAGATTGACTTCATGACTACTTGTATTTATGAGAGGTATTGACATGTTGAATGCGCGAGCTGTCTCTCTGAACTACTGGCACACATCTCGGACACCCATGCCTTCCCCATAAGACATGCCACAAGAGGTCTCTTCACAGTCTCATTTACAATCGCGACCTGACCATAATAAAACAAAGCAGCGTGACAAAAAAACAACAACACAGAGTGACACATGGGTTAACCAAAGTACAGTCAATAACACAATAGAAAAATCTATATACAGTGTGTGCAAATGGAATAAGGAGGTAAGGCAATAAATAGGCCAATAGTAGCGAAGTAATTACAATTTAGAAAATTAACACTGGATTGATAGATGTGCAGATGATGATGTGCAAGTAGAAATATTGGTGTGCAAAGAGCAAAAAAAAGTAAATAAAAACAATATGGGGTTAAAGTAGGTAGTTGGATGGGCAATTTACAGATGGGCTGTGTACAGCTGCAGCGATCGGTAAGCTGCTCAGACAACCGTAGAGAAATGCTTCTTGAAATTCTCAATTATCGCAGATTTATTGGTGGTGACAGTGTTTCCTAGCCTCAGTGCAGTGGGCAAATGGGAGGAGGTGCTCTTATTCTCCATGGACTTTACAGTGTCCCAGAACTTTTTGAAGTTGGAGCTACAGGATGCAAATTTCTGCTTGAAAAAGCTAGCCTTTGCTTTCCTAACTGACTGTGTGTTTTGGTTCCTGACTTCCCTGAAAAGTTGTATATCGCGGGGACTATTCGATGCTAGTGCTGTACGCCACAGGATGTTTTTGTGCTGGTCGAGGGCAGTCAGGTCTGGAGTGAACCAACATATCTGTTCTTAGTGCTACATTTTTTGAATGGGGCATGCATATTTAAGATGGTGAGGAAATTACTTTTAAAGAACAACCAGGCATCCTCTACTGACGGGATGAGATCAATATCCTTCTAGGGTACCCGGGCCAGGTCGATTAGTAAGGCCTGCTCACAGGTGTTTTGGGGAGCATTGGAGGTAAGGCCTGCTCAAAGTGTTTTAGGGAGCGTTGGACAGTGATGAGGGGTGGTCGTTTGACCGCAGACCCATAACGGATGCAGGCAATGAGGCAGTGATCGCTGAGATCCTGATTGAAAACAGCAGAGGTGTATTTGGAGGGCAAGTTGGTCAGGATAATATCTATCTATGCCCGTGTTTACGGATTTAGGGTTGTACCTGGTGGGTTCCTTGATAATTTGTGTGAGATTGAGGGCTCAGATTGTAGGACGGCCGGGGTGTTAAGCATTTCCCAGTTTAGGTCACATAACAGAACAAACTCTGAAGATAGATGAGGGGCAATCAATTCACATATGGTTTCCAGGGCGCAGCTGGGAGCTGAGGGGGGTCTAAAACATGCAGCAACAGTGAGAGACTTATTTCTGGAGAGATTCATTTTTTTAAAATTAGAAGCTCGAACTGTTTGGGCATAGACCTGGAAAGTATGACAGAACTTTGCAGGCTATCTTTGCAGTAGATTGAAACTCCTCCCCGTTTGGCAGTTCTATCTTGACGGAAAATGTTGTAGTTGGGTTGGTGGAGTGTGCTAAAGCAGTGAGGAAAACAAACTTAGGGAGGAGGCTTCTGATGTTAACATGCATGAATCCAAGGCTTTTACGGTTACAGAAGTCAACAAATTAGAGTGCCTGGGGACACACAGGGCCTGGGTTAAACCTCTACATCACCAGAGGAACAGAGGAGGAGTAGGATGAGGGTACGGCTAAGGGCTATCAAAACTGGTCGTCTATTGTGTTGGGGACAGAGAATTAAAGGAGCAGATTTCTGGGCGTGGTAGAATAGATTCAGGGTATAATGTACAGACGGGTAGGGTAGGGTGCGGGTACAGTGGAGGTAAACTTAGGCATTGAGCAACGATAAGAGAGGTTGCATCTCTGGAGGCACTAGTTATGCTAGGTGAGGTCACTGCATGTGTGGGAGGTGGGACAAAAGAGGCATGTTGAGTGTGGCTAGGGGCTCCACAGTAAAATAAAACAATAACAACTACCCTAAACAACAGTATACAAGGCATATTGACATTAGAGAGAGACATAAAGCAAGGCATAAAGTAATCACAGGTGATGATTGGGAGAGCTAGCTAAGACAACAACAGGTAAGACAACAATAGCTAATCAGCTAAGACAACAACAACAGGTAAAATGACAATGAATGGGCAGAGAGGGTCCGTTAACTACACAGAGGGCCTGAGTTAGAGGCTGGGGCCGACAGATAAACAAAATAAACAAAAATGGAGTTACCGTGATTAATTAACAGTCCAGCAGGCATCAGCTATGTAGCCAGGTGATCAAAGGGTCCAGTGAACAGCAATAGATTAAACAGGGAAGCAGTTAGGTAGTCGTTACTATGCTAGCAAGCGGGAGACACAGCGTTCATAAAGTTAGCAGGCGGGGCTAGCAGAAGCGTCTTCACAGACGACTGACAAAGGCCGGTTGAGGTCACATCGGATGGAATTACTTTGGCAGACCAGTCGTGATGGATCGGTGGAGATCCGTGTCGACAAAGGGTCCAGGCCAATTGGCAAAAGAGGTGTTGTAGCTGGAGTTTGCTAGCTGGGAGATGCGCCTGGCTCGAGGCTAACTGGTGATAGCCACTCGGTAGCAGCTAGCTAGTTGTGATGATCCGATGCAAAGGTCCAGAGCTTATGGCAGGAATCCGGTGATGTAGTGGCTTATAGTCGTGTTAGTGAAGAGTCCGAGAGGCATCAGTTGTGTAGCCGAATGATCATAGGGTCCTGAGCAGGCCAGGAGATGGGCCTGGCTCAAGGCTAGCTTCGGGGCTGGACCAGCTAGCTGCGATGATCTGGAGTAATGGTCCAGAGCTTATGGCAGGAATCTGGTGATGTGGTGGAGAAAAGCAGTCCGATATGCTCAGGGTTAATATTGCGCTGTGCAAAATGGCGGGTATTATCCAGGCTAAAAGCGGCTGGTGTCTGAGCTAAAGGTAAATGCCGCTAGCAGTGGCCAACAATGACTAAATAGCTAGTAGATAATTAGCTGGTTAGCATCTGATGGCTAGCTTCTGATGGAGGTTCTAGCAATAAGGTCTAAAAATAGCAGATCTGTATCACATTGGGTGAGGCGGGTTTCCGGAAGGTATATTTAATTTTTTTTAAATTGAAGAGATTGAAATATATTGAAATATATACAAAAAAATATTTAAAAAAATACAATTTACACGGGACAATGACAGAACATGTCTGCACTGCTACGCCATCTTGGACATGGGCCATGGCTACATGGAACTCTATTCCACATCAAGTAACAGATAAAAAAACACGTTATGGATATAGTACCGTAGATATGTGGTAGTGGTGGAGTAGGGGCCTGAGGGCACACAGTGTGTTGTGAAATCTGTAAATGTATTGTAATGTTTTTAAAATTTTATAAATTGCCTTAATTTTGCTGGACCCCAGGAAGAGTAGCTGCTGCCTTGGGGATCCATAATAAATCCCAAAAATATCCTGGGACGGCAGAATTCTCTCTCTGTTCCAGTCATTCTGAAATGCAGTCATATTCTATGACACTGGCAATAATACAATATGGCTGACTTTGTGAGCTATTGAGAATGAGATACTTTATGAGTGGCACCAGATAGGAGCGTCATCTACATTGAAAATGTAGTACAGGTGCTCAGAAGTGACATCTCTCTTCTCCCTGCTGTCAATCTCGCCCTCACCACATGACACTCCTCCACTTCCCCCACTCTTTCATCCTCCTGTAACCCTGCTCTCCACCTCTCCTCCAGATGCCTGGAATGAGGCGAGACATATGGAGAGGAGTCTTGTTTACATTCTCTCCGGGATGTCTACCTGCTGCTCTGATAGCAGCCCAGTCTGGTCACCTCTTCATGTGTATTACTCCACCTGTCAGTCAATGCCCTCAATGTTCCCTCTTCATTATTCTCAATACCCCGCTGCTCTGACAGGCAGGGGGAAAATTGCCAGTGAAGATAGAAACCAGCCGCAGTGTGTGTGTTTGTGTGTGTCTGTCTGCATTTGTGTATGTATGCATCTGCATGCTCATGCCTGCATTTGATGTGTGTGCGTGTGTGTGCGTGTGTGTGCGTGTGTGTGTGTGTGTGTGTGTGTGTGTGTGTGTGTGTGTGTGTGTGTGTGTGTGTGTGTGTGTGTGTGTGTGTGTGTGTGTGTGTGTGTGTGTTCGCAAGTGAGTCGGCCAATGTGTGTTAATCAGGAGCTATAATGTTATGTCCATGGAAATAAATCAGCTCCTCTTTGACATTGTAGCAGGCACAGAGTGTTCTGCTACAATGTAACAAGAGACTGACTGATGGAAAGCCTGGAAGCCATTTGTAGCTCTCTGAGAGAGAGAACATATGCTTTTCCTATATGCAGTGGTGTGAAAAAAGTACCCAATTGTCATACTTGAATAAAAGTTGAGACATTCATAGAAAATGACTCAAGTAAAAGTGAAAGTCCCCCAGTAAAACATTACTTGAGTGCATTTCTTCAAGTATTTGCTTTTATATATACTTAAGTTCCAAAAGTAAATGTAATTGCTCAAATATACTTAAGTATCAAAATAAAAGTTAAAGAATAAATCATTTCAAATTGCTCATATTGAGCAAACCAGAAGGCACAATTTTCTTGTTTTTTAAAATGTATTTACGGATCGCCAACACATCATTTACAAACAAAGCATTTGTGTTTTGTGAATCCTCCAGATCAGAGGCAGTAGAAATGACCAGGGATGTTCCCTTGATACGTGTGCGAATTGGACCATTTTCCTGTCCTTCTAAGCATTCAAAATGTAACGAGAACTTTTGGGTGTCAGGGAAAATGTTTGGAGTAAAAAGTACATTATATTCTTGGGGAATGTAGTGAAGTTGTAAAAAATGTAAATAGTAAAGTTACGTACCGATACCCCAAAAAACAACTTAAGTGGTGCTTATATGCATGCATGTATGCATATGAGCATGTGCCTCAGATGTCTTGTTGAAGGTCTCAAGCAGATTATAATATGATCAGATATATGACATATTATAGTGTATAATTATTACATATTATGTCTTCAGCACTATCTCTGAGACAGTAAATGAATATGAATGCCCATCCTATTAAATGATGCTGGCTTTAGAAGAAGTCTTCCTTGCTGAAGTAGCAGATCTTTCTTTGAAAGCCGAGGAAGACTCACAGACACAAGTAAAAAATATATATATAGTGTTTTGCTGCCAAGGCAAATTCGAACGTTCCAGAATCTGTAGCCCTTTTGCGAGTTCAAACTGAAGTCAGGGTGATTTAATTAATAGCTGAAGTAATTAAATTATGAAGCTGTTTTAAAAATAAAAGTCCTACACAATCCTCAGGGCTTGGATCTGAGTGTTTGAACACAAATTCCCCCGCAGACCGAGGCCCAGATAGAGCGGCCGTCTCGCTGGACGGAAAGGCGGCGAGCAATCGTTTCACAAAGTATCAATGTGCTAGTTTAGGACTCTTCTGAGAGTCAGGACCAAAGGAACCAGTCAAGTTTTTAAGAAGTTTTGCTGTGGAGTTGAGCCGTGGGATCAGCATCTTATCAATGCCAATGGCTAATGTGCCTCCGCAGGGAGGAAGTGTTCCTCTTCTTTCCTTTCATCTATTATCAAGTTTGTGTGGTGTAGACCTGGATTCAGATAGTGTTTGCTTGAGTCTAGGAGTTCCAGATGAGCAAGGTTTACTCTTACTCAATTCCAATTGAAGTCTGAAGCTGAAATTCCACTGCAAAAAAAAATGTGCATACATTTTCAATGAATTGTCAATAAACCGAATGGAAAAGCCATGTATTTAAAAAGCTTTTAATTTTATCCCCTCAAAAAATGTATTTAGTGACTTTCTTATGCATTAACCGCAACCCTGACTTGTGGGTGTCACACTGGTATAAAAGATTTGGAGACAGGCGCAGGAATACAGCATAGGGGTTTTTAATACACCCAAAACAAACATGTATACAAAAACACTGGGCTGTACCCAAACAAAAGAGCTGGGGTAAACCTTGTTGAACGACACGGGACGATACCCGTTATACACAATATATAAAGCACGCAGCATAACGGCTGCACCAACGCATAGGTACTAACACCACCAACGGACATAGCAACAATAACCGACAAAGACAGAGGGAACAGAGGTGGCAGGTAGCCTAGTGGTTAGAGCGTTGGACTAGTAACCGAAAGGTAATGAATCCTGCTCAGTGAAGCCTAGAAAGCAAGTGATGTAGACCTCTGGAACAGAATTAGCATCAGTACTGGGGGATCGGTGACAGTACCCCCTGACGCGCTGCAGCGAGACGACACCGGCCTTGGGGATGACCACAGGGGTGCGGGACGGTCTGGGTGCTGAGGGTGAAACTCCCTGGTCAGCGAAGCATCCAGGATGTCCACCTCAGGAACCCAGCACCAGTCCTCTGGGCCTTACCCCTCCAAGTTGATGAGGTACTGGAGAAGCCAGGTATGCCTCCCCTCACCAACACCTTGAATCCAGGACCTCCCGGACCGAGTACGCCGGACCTCCCTTGATGTCCAGAGGAGGAGACGGGGGCTCACTGATTCCAGTCTCAGCGAGGGGACCAGGCAACACTGGCCTGAGAAGAGACACATGAAAGATCGGTTAATACGGTATGTTACCTCATTATCCCTCCTCAGGACTTTAAACGGCCCCACAAACCGCGGGTTCAGCTTCCGGCGGGGCATGTTCTGGGTGGAGAGCCAGACTAGGTCGCCGGTGAAGAAAATGGGCGCCTCACTGCGGTGGTGGTTGGCATGATCCTTGTGCCGATGCGCGGCGCGCTGGAGACACTGCAGGAGCCTCGGTCTTGCTCGGATGCCAAGGTGCCAGGGCCGGCTGATACCCCAACACACACCGGAAAGGAGTGAGGTCAGTGGCGGAGGGAATTCTGTGCGGACTCCGCCAAAGGTAGAATATCCATCCGATCCTGACAGCAACACTGCAAGAGCCTGCCCACCTCATGTTTGAACCTCTCCGTTTGCTTGAGGCTGATACCCAGAGGTGAGACTGACCGTGAACCCCAAGTGTTCAATGAACGGCTTCCGTGAGGTGAACTGTGGGCCACGATCTGACACAATATCCTCCGGGATCCGATAGTGCTGGAAGACGTGCGTAAAAAGAGCCTCCATGGTTTGCGTGGCAGACGGATGCCCAGGCAGAGGAAGGAGGCGACAAGGTTTGGAAAACCGGTCCACAGCAATGAGAATGGTGGTGTTCCCCTGGGAGGGGGGAAGGTCAGTGACGAAGTCCACCGAGAGGTGAGACCAGAGTCGTTGTGGAACCAACAGGGGAAGGAGCTTTCCATAAGGGAGGTGTCTGGGTGTCTTAGACTGAGCACAGATCGAGCAGGAAGAAACGGAAACCCGGACGTCCATAGCCAAGGTGGGCCACCAGTACTTCTCCGTTAGCCAGGCGATGGTATGGCCTATTCCATGATGACCCGACACAGGCGGCGTGTGCGCCCAGGAAAGGAGGCGGTCCCTCACACCTGTGGGCATGTAGGCATGGTTCTCCGGGCACTGTGCAGGTGCGGGTTCCGGACGCAGGGCCTGCCGTATGTCGGCGTCCATGTCCCATACCACTGGCGTGATGATGCGGAACGGAGGGGTGATGGGGGTCTCCTCTCCCTGCCTCTCCTCTGCATCATAGAGGCGAGACAGGGCATCCTTCTTCACATTCTTCGAGCCTGGCCTATAGGAAATCGTGAATTGGAACCTGGTGAAGAATAGAGCCCATCTGGCCTGTTTCGTGTTTAGACACTTCGCTGCCCTGATGTACTCCAGGTTGCGGTGGTCCGTCCACACCAGGAAGGGTGCTTGGACCCCCCCAGCCAGTGCCTCCACACCTTCAGAGCCTTCTTGACCGTCAAGAGTTCCCGGTGCCCTATGTCGTAGTTCCTCTGGGTGGGGCTCAGCTGCCTAGAGTAGAAAGGCCTGGAAGACTGAAGGAGCATTAGACCGGTCAAAGGATATTACAAGTTACTCATAATGACCCGTGGTTGTAGAAAAAGCAATTAATCGCCTGCATGAATGTGCACCAGATTGTAGGCGCTCTTCAAGTCCAGCTTCTGGAAGTACCTTGTCCCGTGCATTTGTTCGATGAGGGTTGGGATGAGGGGTAAAGGATAGCTGAACTTGACGGTGGCCTGGTTCAGTGTTCGATAATCAATTCAGGGGCGCAGTCCCCCATCTTTCTTCTTGACAAAAATAAGCTTGAGGAGGCTGGTGACTTAGAGGGGTGGATAAAACTCTACTGGAGACAACTCTGCTGGAGACTCTCCTGTACATAGGTATCCATGGCCTCTGTCTCGGCATAGGAGAGGAGAGACATGTCCTCTTGGGAGGGCTGCGTCAGACAACAGGTCAATGGCACAGTCGCAGGGGCAATGGGGAGGCAGGCGTGTAGCCTGGGTCTTTGAGAAAACCCGGTGCAGATCCTAGTACTCCTCTGGTAAATCCACTTGAGGAGCGCAGTCCAGACTTTCCACCGTAGTGGTGTTGACAGACACCGCGAGACACCTCCCCTGACACTTCAACCCAGCAGTCTCCTCTCAGACCAGGAAATAACCGGCTTATGCAAACTTAACCAGGGGACACCTAAAACAATGGGGTGCGTGGGGGTATCTATAATCAAGAAAGTGATCTGTTCTGAATGAGTGTCATGGTTCAGCAAAGAAACAGTAATGTGATATACGAGCCCTGTCCCTATTGGACAATTATCCAGGGCTCTAACTGGAATGGGTGACTGTAGGGGAACCAAAGGAATGCGTAATGCAGTGGCCAGTGCGCTATCTAAGAGATTCCCAGCAGCTCTGGAATCAATCAGATCTAACGGGAGGGAAGGGGTAGGGTACTCAGGGAATTTAACAGGAAAACACACTGGTTAATTTGACAGACAAGGAGAGGAGACCATGCCTTCTACCTGGGTTTGCGCAGGAGAATTCCCTGGCTTGTCACCTCCTCACCTCCTAGTGGATAGAGAGCAGGTCGGGGAGAAATTTCTCCACAATAGAAGTATAGGTCCAGATTCCTGCAAACATGCCGAGCCCACCTCCATCGGATCTGGCCATGGAGCAGGGGTAGCCATGGACTCTGAATTCTGCGCAGGTCTTCTTTGGGGCTGCAGGAGGTTGTCCAATCGGATCGCCATGCTGATGAGCTGGTCGAATGACAGGTTGTCATCACGACAGGCTAACTCCAGCTGTACCTCATCCCGCAGTCTGCTGCAGAAAACGTTGACCAGAGCCAACTCGTTCCATCCGGTGGAGGCCGCAATGGTCTGGAACTCCAGGGCGAACTCCGAGGTGGTCCTAGATCCCTGGCGTAGTCGGAGTAGACACTCACCCTCCTCTCGGTCCTCCACAGGATGATCCAACACCGAGCGGAAGAGGAAGGTGAAGCGCTCGTAGGACTCGACCTCGGGTCCACACGTCTCCCAGACAGCCCAGGCACCCCAGTCCAGAGCCCGTCCGGTCAGTGCCAAGATGACGGTGGCAACCCTGTCTCTTCCGGAAACAGCCTGGGCGCTGCGAGCAAGGTACAGGTCGAATTGTAGAAGGAACCCCTTGTATCTTGCTGGTGAGCCGTCAAAGCGCTCCAGGAGGGACAGGGGTATTCCACGGACCAGCTTCGATGGAACGGAGGTAGTTCGTGGTGTGGGAGTTGGTACCGGAATCGGTGCTGGAGACCGGAGGGACTCCCCTCCAAGTGCAGGATGGTTGTCAGCACACTGTCCATGGTGATACGGAGTCTGGAGAGACAGTCCTTACGGTGCTTTTACTGTCCTTACAATGGTCGCCAGCTCGGTCTTTCCTGCTGTCTCCGTTTTGCGGGTCGGTTATTCTGTCACGCTAGTATAAAAGATTTGGAGACAGGCACAGGAATATACAATAGGGGTTGTTTATACACCCAAAACAAACACATATACAAAACACTGGGCTGTACCCAAACAAAAGAGTGAGGGTAAACCTTGTTGAATGACACGGGACGATACCCGTAATACACAATATATAAAGCCCACACAGCATAACAGCTGCACCAACTTATAGGTACTCACACCACCAACAGACATGGGAACAATAACCAACAGAGGGAACAGAGGGCACATATATAACATACTAATCAGGGGAAATAGGAACCAGGTGTGTGTAATCAGACAAGACAGTCCGGGGTTGATGATAATGAATCCTGTTCAGTGAAGCCTAGAAAGCCGGTGACGTAAACCTCCAGAACCGGTGAACAGTATGAGCATCAGTACTAGGGAGATCTGTGACAGTGGGAACATTCATTTAATCTGTTTTTAACCTTAATCTTAGTAGGAATAAGTTTGTTGGCTAATATGGCCATAGTTTGGCTAATGTGACTGGGGGAATATGTTATTCTTCTCTTTTACCGTTTCATCCATTGTCAAGTCATGTGTCATTATTAGGGTTGCAAAATTCCGAGAACTTACCCCGGTTGAAGGATTCTGCACAGGTTTCCCCTATGAGGACAAACCGAAGAATCCTATTATGGTTCTACTTACCAGCTTGTTTTCTAAGAGTGTATAGGCATTTATTTGAACCTTCTTCTGACCAGGAATGTCGCATTGAGATTTAAGTATCTGCTCCGCGAGCCAAGACAAGTGAGGTGTTAGTAAAGGAAGAGTCCGTCATATTATTTGACACGTCAGAGTGACTGTTTATTTGCTAGCTGTTGTATGTATGTGTGTGTGTGTGTGTGTGTGTGTGTGTGTGTGTGTTTCATGTTCCTCCAGAGGTAGGGGCATGGGAATCGATCTTGAGGCGCCATTGATGCCTGATGATTGATTGCGGCTCTGTGATTTATTAGCCATGTCAGGGAACGGGAGAGGGGGAAAGCTCTTTGTCCGTGTCTTCAGCAGCACTGTTGTTTTTCATTCTGCCTGGTGTTGCCCTCCAGTCACACTTTAGATCTCGCTGCCTGGATACCAAGTCAACCCTGTAGCAACAGGGAGATGTTAGACAATGTTCACTCACGCTACAGTGATAGTTCAATAGCTCACTAATCTTAGATTTCAATAAGGCACCCTGAAAGGCACCCTGGAAATGGAAATTTACTGAATTGTGTGGGTGGTAAAAAGGCAAGAGAAAGAGAGACAGAGAGAGAGAGAGAGAGAGAGAGAGAGAGACAGACAGACAGAGAAAGGGAGAGAGAGAAAGTGAAAGTAGTGGTTGAGCTAGTGCAAATTAAACAGGGGGACATTTCAGTTCCCACATTATTGCAATTACTGTGTAGGATGGAAGATCAAAACAGATTTGAGTAACTCAGTTAGGTTCGAGAAAGAGGGTTTTGAAGTAATCCCCCTGAACAATATTCTGACTCATAGTCTGAAAGAACTGGTAACTGTATTAACTGATCTCGCTGTAAAGCTAGTGTGTACATGTGGGCAAGGTGTGGATATAGTGTCTGAAATACATACCACACTCATTTGAATGGTCTAATCAATTTTCAGCATGCTATTCCTGATTTAGTTTTCCAATATTTCCGCCTATTGAAGAGGTGCCATGAATCATACCACCCTGCTCCCTGAATCATCCATTTTCCAGTCAGTCTCAGAAATAATCGCTTTCTTTTTTTTTCAAAACTATCATCTTCACTTCACTACCCAATGAGTCACGGTTTTACACTTTGCTGTGTTGAAAATCTGGGGATTAGTCTGTCGTTTTTCTCAGGTGCTTCTCAATACAATGTAATATACCTGAGAACATTGTACATATTACCCATACTAAACAGCTCCTCAATCCAGTGTGTCTGAAGGGTCGCTCTAAGACACCTCACTTCAGATAGGCAGTGGACTGAGAAAGAAAAGAAAGGGGGTAGAGAGAGGCAGAAAGAGAGAGAGAGACAAGAGAGAAAGAAAGGTAGAGAGAGAGATAGGCAGGCAGGCAGGAGGAATCTTATCTTCCTCCTCTCTCTCACCTGTCAGCCTGTGTTGACAGAACTGTGAGATGTTATTGTGACAAAGCCCAGCTGGGTGGTTTCTTCTGTCTTTCTCTCTCTGTTTCTCGTCTGTCTCAAACCCTCGTAACAAAAAAAAAAAACACACAGAAACACTCCTAAACGCCTGTGTTTTATTACAAAACAACAAAAAATGCCAATAGCGGTTACGCGCTCGCACCAATGGAGCAGTTTGTAATGCGTCCCAGACTTGGTTTTTGTTGATCTTTTTATTGATTGAAATGATTGTGAGTCGCTTTGCCGGCTCACGTACTGTAGCTGTTAATGATGATAATCATTAGTTGCCATTCAGCTCTCTCAGCATCCCAGTGCCACCAGATGTATTTTAGCTGTGTGTTTGAGAGTGTGTGTGAGTGAGAGGAAGCGAGCGTGTGTGAAATGGAGGGAGTGGAGTGTGTGTTGATGAACAGTATTTGATGTGAAATAGGGCGGTGAGTGAGGCCCAGTGATGTCAGCAGGGGGGCCCGAGGCAGTTTCCATGGGGACTTAGAAGAGCAGCATCCACAAATGACACACACACACACACACATACACAGACAAAGACACACACACACACACATATACATGTACACACAGTTTCATTTCCACGGTTATTGTACGGTAACAGAATTCTGTGCCTGAGAAACAGATACACCAACACCCTCTTATAGAACCTTCCAAATTATAAGTTGAAAGAGAATGATTGAAAGATAAATAGATACCCATGATCCCAAAAACACCAAACTCTCTTTCTTCTCCACCGTGATGGAGTGAAACAGTCAGAGACCCGGAGAGAGACTCCCGCTGTCTGCCTCTCTCCCATGGTTAACCTGTTTGTTTGTTTCCTTTGGTAGTTGAGATGCTATGATTAAACAGACTAGCTAATGCCCTGGTAGACATCACTCCACCCCCTTTCTCAGGTGTGGAGACTGGAGCCCAGACTTCAGGAGAAGGTTCCGTCTCATGCTCGCTCGCTCTCTGCTCTCTATCCACTAGAAGGTGAGGAGGTGTGAGTGTGTGTGTGTGTGTGTGTGTGTGTGTGTTTGCGTGTGTGTGTGTGTGTGTGTGTGGAGAGAGCTGCAGTTCTGTAACCAACCTATAGAGGTTGCCCTTCTACAGTACATTAGTACAGTGTCAGGTGTCACTGACCACACTCATGATAGCAGACGTTAATGACCTTATACACACTCATACACACACACACAAACACACACACACACACAAACACGCGCACATGCACACAGTACAGTACAGTACAGTACAGTACAGTACATGAACAGAGAAACAGTGATTGGCACGGAGAGAGGCTAGCAGATCAGTCAGAATATTTGCCCCTCAAAATTGCTTTCTAGTTTAAATGTGTGGTCTAAGTTAATGAATGAGTAATGCAGGACCATACGTGCTCGCTGTGTGAGAGATGATATCACTCGACGTTTATATGCCGGCGCACTAAAACTCACGAACACGTACGCACACACACACACACACACAAACACACATTGTGACAGGACCAAGTAGTAACTTCAAAACACCTGAAGCGTTAATAACCCTACTTGAAGTATAAGAGCGCTTTGTATTATGGAAGAGTGTTGTTTATAGCTACATAGCTACATATTTCAGACATGCCTCAGTGCATGTAACTGGTCATCAAAGAAGAGGTTGCAGTTAAATGCCTAGAATTTTATCCACAAGATACACAAAGAGAGTTTATAAAAAAATGACTGAACAATGACAACTACAAAGCCATGTCCGCCTCTTCCTTCTCAGTAAATTTACAGAATCCAAATCTCCCAGGCTAGGTCATGGTGTTTATAGTATTTGATTCCAGATAGCTCAATAGGGCCAAGCACCTTAATGGCACTAATAGATGCCGGCTGTAATTTGTACTGGGAGTAAATCAGTGTGAGCAGAGAAACTCTGCTCATGGGATGAATCACCTAATCATGCAGCTACAGTAATGAGCCATTTTCCCCTTTAATAAATGACCCCCATGCACTACATAAATATCATCTTACCCACACAGATGACACAGACTCTTTATCTCCTGCTGCCTAGGCTAGGAGAGATGAGGGGAGAGGAAAGTTGCTTAGCTCCTTTTTCTGTAGAAGGCTTGGTTGGACGCTGTGTGTCTGTGTGTGTCAGTGGACCATCTTCTTCAGCGAATTTCATGAAAATAAAAAGAATGAAACATGAAAAAAGTTATCCGTTTTAGATAAAACTATACTAAATACATTCATGTCACCAAATAATTGATTAAAACACACTGTTTTGCAATGAAGGTCTACCATAACCTCAACAGCGCTCTGTAGGGTAGCACCATGGTGTAGCCCGAGGACAGTTAGCTTCCGTCCTCCTCTGGGTACATTGATTTCAATACAAAACCTAGGAGGCTCTTGGTTCTCACCCCCTTCCATAGACTTGCAGAGTAATTATGACAACTTCCAGAGGATGTCCTCCAACCTATCAGAGCTCTTGCAGCATGAATTGACATGTTGTCCACCCAATCAAAGGATCAGAGAATTAATCTAGCTGTAACCCTCTCACTAGGCTCGATTACCTTACATAGAATATCTCAACCGCATGTTAGGTGAGAAGGACATCTCCAATAAGAATCCCTATTGTAAACTATCTAGGGTGATGACAATTACGGTATTAACTTCAGCTGAAATGATTATAGGTTTCTGTTAATGTATCAGGATAGGCTATCCCATGCATTAAATTAAATTGAAACAGTAAATGACTCCACCAAGGCAACATACATTAGGTTCAATATGTGTATTATTACATTTTCAAATCACAACATCCTTGCTTCAGGGCCTGAGCTACAGGCAGTTAGATATGGGAATGTCATTTAGGCGAAAATTGAAAAAAATGGGGGCTATCCCTAATAAGATTTATTAAGAACAAATTCTGATTTACAATGATGACCTAGGAACAGTGGGTTAACTGCCTTGTTCAAGTGCAGAGTGACAGATTTTTACCTTGTAAGCTATGGGGTTTGATCTAGCAACCTTTCGGTAACTGGCCCAACGCTCTAACCACTAGGCTACCTGCCAGCTATCTGCCTCCCTATGTTAGCTAGCTTGCTATGACTATCCAACACAACACTGGAACTCTTCCAACCTAAGGTAAGTTTTTGGTTTTTTTCATTTATTGCCACCGGGGCCCACCGGTGTAACTGCTTACTGACTATACAATGTAACGTTACTGCATGACTGTAATGGATTTAGTTAATATAACTCATTAGTTATATTAGCTATGTTGACTGGGACGTTACTTTAGCTAATATGGGGGACAACAATGTAGGCTGTGTGTAGCGGTTTGACATGGTTTGGCTTGGAAAGTGTATTTCCCGCCTGGTCTCGTACAGCTGATGTGTTGTTCATTGTCCACAAACGAAGGGAAAAGGTGAGAGGGAATACATGAAAGTGAACTGTGTTTATGTGTGATCAGGGGTGTATTCATTCCACTGATTCTTTTAAAAAGCGTTTCTTACACGGGAGCAAACGAAACAGGGATAAAAAATACCTGACTTTGTCCAATAGAAACTCTCGTTTGCAACTGTTGGACTAATGATTACACCCTAGATAAGCTAGATGCAGGCAAGAGTGTGCAAGGCGGTATTGAATGTGTCACTGTCTGTCATCTCAAATGTTTCTCCCGACCTGTGTGCACCTATAGTACGTTGTAAACTTTTATTAATAGGCTAGCTAGGTTGTAGCACCCTCATGATGGGTATAGGTAAAATTTGAGTATCATGTAGTAGCCTAAACCTATCGCTGTTACTTTGAACTATGTGAATGGAATATGAATGACAGTTATCCGACATGCTGTAATAGAAATAAAGCCATGCTCATGAAAAAAAATGTGTCCTCCCTCATCTTAAACGGCACTGACCGCCACTGGTCTGTGTGTGTGTGTGTGTGTTGGAGAGAGATGAAGGGTCCTGTACTGGATGTTGCACTCTGAGTGTGTTCTCAACCCTGTCCTCAGGAGAGTTCATGCAGTCTTGTTGCCTGTTTTTCACCAGGCCCTCAGGACGGGACACGCCTCATTGTTCACCATGCTATTATCAAACCACTGCGGCATGTTGTCAATGTCGTCAATTGACTCATTCTCTCATTTCCCCGGACGTGCTCTTCACGTTGTGAAGCCGTTGTGGGCTTCATCATCCCCGGGCGACGTCGAGGTGGTGATGATCACTCCACGGCGATGATGTCAGCCTTTCATCACGGATCGGATCCGTCACGAAGGTGTCTGCTGACTCAAGGCCGCAGGGCCACTTGAGGAACAAGGGAGCGAGAAAGAGGGAGAGATGAAAACCCCTTCGCACTTTTAGGGGAGATGTAGTGTTTATAGCCCAGGGCTAAAAAAGATACAGAGCTCCTGAGGCGGTTGTGTAAGCAGTGAGAGTGAGATAGGGATGAGTGGAGGGATGGGGTCTCCGGGCTGCCACCTTGTTCACTGCTTTGACCCAGCGGAGCAGAAGAGAGATGCTAACACCTAATGTTGCTAATGTAGTGAAACTGCTCTGAGGCCTGGAGAAGCATGTTAGGGCTTTAAGGCCACAAGTATGGGTAGCATATTGTTCTCTATTGTGGTAGACTGATAGATTGGGTTAGGGGTGGACTTAGTGATTTGGAGGCCTCAGGCAAAGGCCAGTCTGTACCCCACATAATGTATACAATTAACCATAAGGTCCCTCAGTCGAGCAGTGATTCAACCACAAAGACTAGGGAGGTTTTCCAATGCCTCGTAAAGAAGGCTACCTATTGGTAGATGGGCAAAAATAAAAAAGCAGACATTGATTATCCCTTTGCGCATGGTGAAGTTATTAATTACACACTGGATGGTGTATCAATACACCCAGTCACTATAAAGATACAGACACGTCTTTCCTAACTCATTTGCCGTAGAGAAAGGCTGACTTTAAAACAGTTACAGTTTAATGGCTGTGACAGGAGAAAACTGAGGATGGATCTACAACATTGTAGTTACTCCACAATGCTAACCTACATGACAGAGTGAAAAGAAACAGAGGCCTGTACAGAATAAAAATATTCCAAAACATGCATCCTGTTAACAATAAGGCACTAAAGTAAAACTGCTAAAAAAATGGTAAAGAAATTAACTTTGTTTCCTGTATACAAACTTTATATTTGGGGCAAATCCAACATGTCACTGAGTACTGCTCTTCATCATTTTGTGGTGGTGGCTGCATCATGTTTTGGATATAGTCATCGGCAAAGACTAGGGAGCTTTTGGGGGTTAAAAATAAACAGAATAGAGCTAAGCACAGGCAAAATCCTAGAGAAAAACTTGGTTCAGTCTGCTTTTGGAACAGACACTGGGAGACAAATTCACCTTTCAGCAGGAAAATAACCTAAAACACAAGGCCAATATACACAGGAGTTGCTATCCAAGATGACATTGAATGTTCCTGAGTGGCCTAGTTACAGTTTTCACTTAAATCGGCTTGAAAATCTATGGCAAGACTTGAAAATGGCTGTGTATCAACGATAAACAACCAGCCTGAAGAATTTTTAAATGTACAAATATTGTACAATCCTGGTGTAAAAAGCTCTTAGAAAATTACCCAGAAAGACTCACAGCTGTAATTGCTGTCAAAGGCGATTGTAACATAGACTCAGGGGTGTGAATACTTATGTAAATTAGATATTTCTGTATTTCATTTTCAATAAATTCGCTAACATTTTCACTTTGTCATTATGGGATATTGTGTGTAGATCTATTTCATCCATTTTGAATTGAGGCTGTAATACAAAAAAATGGAGACACTATACATGTCCTCTGCCTCGATGACGATGGCAGTACTATCAGCCACACCTGTCTTTTTACCCCAAAAATACCTTAACTTATGACATTTTCCTGTTAAAATGAAATACTCTTTATTTTTATTTTCTCTGCCCCGCTCTGAAAGCGCCTCATTGCTGCAGCTTAATTTTAACGTAAGTCGCTTTTGCAATCATATCGTGTGAAACAATGCACAGGAACTCATTGGGGGGCCTCAAGCGGAGAAATTCTAAAAAGTATTAAAATCTAGTAGTATCATGTTTTTACATTATGCCCAGCTCACGAGGCCCATTGATGATGTGTGGCCTGAGGCAATTAATGGTTAAATCTGCCACGGGCTCTTTAGCTAATACACTCCCGGTACTCCATGTCATGTGCCTTGCCTTGGCAATGACTAGGAGTGGCACTCAGTCTCTTTAGCTAGTAGGCCGAGTCTCAGACTGAACTTTATGCGACTCCTCATTTTCTCTGTCACTTCTCGCTCAGATCGATACCTTCATGAGCATGAACAGAGTGACAAAGCACTTTGTCAGTCAACCACTCTCTCTTGGTCCTCTTTATCTCAGCCTCACTCTACATCTTTCCCTCCCTCTCTCTCTTCGCTGTATCTCCCCCTCTCTTTACCCCTCCTCTCCCGCTCCTATAGTCTCACTTTCTCTCTCTCTCTCCACCACTACCTCTCTATCTCTCCATGTGAGATTGGGTATTTTCCTCCCTGAGTGCTTTCAATAACTGGAGTGATTGTAGAGTGTATGACTGTCCACCCATGTGTGTCCTCAAGTAGCAGCCATCTCGCAGCCTGCCTATTCAAAACAATATTCAACAACAGGGTCATTTCATCATCCTCTCTCTGGTCCAGGGGTCACTAGAGATTTTCTACTTCTCTCTCTTTCTCTCTTCTCTCTCTTTTGAAACAGTGTTTAAACCCTTTACAATGAAGATCTGTGAAGTTATTTACGATTTTTACGAATTATTTTTGAAAGACAGGGTCCTGAAAAAGGGACGTTTCTTTTTTTGCTGAGTTTATCTATTTTATATATAATGTAGATGTATGCCCAAGTGAGACCTCTTTCACCATCCCCTGCAGGAATGTCCCATTCACATTGTTTCCAACATTAGGGCTTTTTTTCTGAAGATTGTCACGTAAGTAAACACACAGAGAGCACTGATGCACTGGTCTAGATGTTGCATATGGTGTCTGTCATGTCCTACAGCAGCTGTGAAGGCTGTTCACTGAACAGTTGTAGGGTGTCATTCAGTAGATCATCATGCAGCCATGTGTTTCAATACTCCAGCCAATTAAAGGGTAGGTTTCATAAATGTAATCACATGTAATATATGGATTTGCATTAGAATACACATCAAAAGTCCCAATGCAAAGTTACACCTCACTTTTCGATTTTTCAAGTCATTACATAAAACTGATGAGAATTCCGAAGAATGCCGAGGTCATGTTGAATTTATTTTCTTCTGGAATGTAATGTAACATGGAGGACCTGGCAAGCCAGCCTATTCACTATAATGTAAACGCCAACAGAAATCACTTCAAATGTATGAACCAAATTGTTTGCACTCATGACTACTGGTTTCAATTACATTTTCAGCCAATTTCCAAGCAAATACTTTATGAATGTGTTACAAGTCAGCTTGCAATGTTGCTAGCCAACTAGACTGCTAACGTTTGCCCTACTAGCCTGCAAACTTTAGCCCTACCAGCTTGCTAATGTTACTTTAGCACTGCTTGAGTCAGACAGTTGCTATCAATACCTAGCTTACAGTTACAATAAAGTAAACCACAGTTTTGGAAATACATAATGCCATATAACAAGTTATCAAATAATGTTACCAATATATGCAGTTATCTTAGCCAGCAAGCCTGCTAGCTAGCCTAGCCAGCTAACTAGCCAAGCTAGCCAACCACCATGTCGACACAGCTAAGTAGTAAGCCAGAAAACAACTAGTCTAGCACAGCCAGGAACACACAGAACACAACAACAAAAAAGCCAGCAAATATAAAGTAGAGAGATTGACAGATTGACAGCTGAGTTAGCTAACAAAGAGTCAAGGAGAGGCCTTCAGAGGGAGAGTCTGTTAAACCAGCCGAGGGTTTTTTCAAGGCACTGTATATCAGCTAATCCAATAGCGATATACAGTGCCTTGAAAAAGTATTTGCCCCCTTTCTAATTTTCATATTTTTGAATTCATGGTTCCTTCTATTAAGGCAAGTCGTCCAGGACCTGAAGCAGCAAAGCATCCCCAAACCATTGTCGTGACATGATTTTCATTAACATTTAGCTGTTATTGACTGTTGTTTAATTGTCACCCGATTAAATTAATCATGTAACAATTAACTCATTAGGAATTTGGGGCACCACGGGAAAAGTTATTTAATGAGGTACCATCTTGCGAATTAACTCTAGAAGATATATAGATCTCTTATATCAATAACAGTCACTTATAAATCATTACTTCATATGTGACCAGCTCAAATCGGTAATATGTAGCAAAATGTGAAACCATATTTTTTTTTTACATTGGATAAAGGTAGAGACTCAGAGCTACAAAATGGTATATCATACACTGCATTTGAGGAACAATGGGAAGGTAATTCTGCTGTGAAAGTGGATCGACTTGTAAACTCACTTTTGAGAAAAGGGCTTTTGAAAGTTTTGGTACATACTGTCTACACCCATTCAGCATTGTTCACACCCTCTTTAGCCAGCCCCACCCGTCTCTTTAAGGATTCACATGCGAGGTCATGTGCTAAACAGTGAGTAGTGTAGTAAAGATTAAGACTAAAAGTGGTAAAAGTAGTAGCCTATAATAAGGAACAATTCCAGATAAACGTAGTGTCCAGATGTTATATCAGACACATACCCAGACACACTTTTCTAAATTGATAGGTCATGTGAAATAAATGCTATAATCCCCAGCCACATCCAGTGGTGGAAAAAGAACCACATTGTCATAGAGTAAAAGTATAAATCATTTGAAATTCCTTATATTAAACCAGATGGCACAATTATATTTTTGTAATATTTTTTTTATTGACAATTGCCAGGGGCACACTCCAACACTCAGACATAATTTACAAAAGAAGCATTTGTGTTTAGTGAGTCGGCCAGATCAGAGGCAGTAGGGATGACCAGGGATGTTCTCTGGATAAGTGCGTGAATTGGACCATTTTCCTGTCAAAAAGTAAGTACTTTTGGGTGTCAGGGAAAATGTATTAAAGTAAAAAGTACATTTTTCTTTACGAATGTAGTGAAGTAAAAGTAGCCAAAAATATAAAATAGTAAAGTAATGTACAGATACCACAAACTACTTAAGTAGTACTTTCAAGTATTTTTACTTAAGTGCTTTACAGCACTGCCCAAATACCTTCACACCAGTACATTAGCATACTTTATATACTGTTACACATGCACTTATCACATAGTAATCCATACATAAGTAAAGGCAATGCAACCTTACTTGAAACCTGAGTGTACATAAACAGATGCATGCGCCATATATTTATAAGGGTGGACACTTGATACGGTCACATTATATTGTTGTGGTATGTCACAAAATCATGTTACGACCACACATCAATATTAATTATATATCAAAGTTACAGATTTTTAAAAAAAAAACTGCTTTGGGAGCAGCTAATTTATATACACAAGATGCAACACCGCACCAATCCAAATTTATCTCTCGGCATGTCCAGCCCACTCATTATCTCTGCCAATCATGGTTAGCGGGAAGGTTGCTACCTTTCTCTGAGGCTAAACCAACTAGGCTCCTAATTTAACCATTTTATTCGTATTTACAGATGACATACACGTTTTGTCTTAAGGCACATGTTCGAGAAGGCATTTCTGCCCCCCCCCCAAAAAAAAAATGTGATAAAAAAACATTTACATTCAAAAGGCTCTCCTGTGAAGTCGTGACTTGCGACATACGCCTAGTTTCCTGAATCGGGTCACATGTCAGTCTCATTCTGGACGTCGCATAATCCTTGAATCCGCAAGAACCCTAACCTTACTATCATTCCATACACACAAATTGGTTTAATTATTTAGTTACTCACTAACTAAATAATAACACAAAATTCATACACACGTAATACATGAGAAAAAAATATTTAATAGAAACGTAATACAATGGAAACCGTCCCCTAGTGGACTAAGAACAGCATGACTGCTTGGTTATCAAAAGGGAGGGGTCAGGTTGAGAGAGGGACCGTTCAAAAGTTTGTGGTCACTTAGAAATGTCTTGTTTTAGAAAGAAAAGCACATTTCTTGTCCTTTAAAATAATATCAAACTGATCAGAAATACAGTGTAGACATTGTTAATGTTGAAAATGACTATTGTAGCTCGAAACGGCTGATTTTTTTATGGAATATCTACATTGGCGTACAGAGGCCCATTATCAGCAACCATCACTCCTGTGTTCCAATGTTATGTTGTGTTAGCTAATCCAAGTTTATCATTTTAAAAGGCTAATTGATCATTAGAAAACCCATTTTCAATTATGTTAGCATAGCTGAAAACTGTTGTTCTGATTAAAGAAGCAATAAAACTGGCCTTCTTTAGACTAGTTGAGTATCTGGAGCATCAGCATTACTCCCTTCACAGAACAGCGCAAACTGGCTCTAACCAGAAAATAAAAGAAAGAGGAGTGGGGGACATGGTGCACAGCTGAGCAAGAGTACAAGTACATTAGAGTGTCTAGTTTGAGAAACAGACGCCTCACAAGTCCTCAACTGGCAGCTTCACTAAATAGTCCCCGCAAAACACTAGTCTCAACGTCAACAGTGAAGAGGCGATTCCGGGATGCTGGCCTTCTAGGCAGAGTTCCTCTGTCCAGTGTCTGTGTTCTTTTGCCCATCTTAATCTTTTCTTTTTATTGGCCAGTCTGAGATTTGGCTTTTTTGCAACTGCCTAGAAGGACAGCACCCTGGAGTTGCCTCTTCACTGTTGACGTTGAGACTGGTGACTTGCCTAGTTAAATAAAGGTTTATAAAAAAATAAACAAATTAAAAGTAACCTTTTTACAGAATGGCAGTGAAGAGGCGACTTCGGGATGCTGGCCTTCTAGGCAGAGTTGCAAAGAAAAAGCCATATCTCAGACTGGCCAATAAAAATAAAAGATTAAGATGGCAAAAGAACACAGACACTAGACAGAAAGATCATAAAAAAAGTGTTATGAACAGACAAATCTAAGTTTGCGTTCAAATCACAAAGAAGAACATTCGTGAGATGCAGAAAACATTTTAAGATGCTGGAGGAGTGCTTGACACCATCTGTCAAGCATGGTGGAGGCAATGTGATGGTCTGGCTGTGCTTTGGTGGTGGTAAAGTGGGAGATTTGTACACGCTAAAAAGGATCTTGAAGAAGGAAGGCTATCACTCCAAGAACTATTTAGGGAAGAAGCAGTCAGCTGGTTTTCTGTCTATAATGGAGTGGCCAGCACAGTCACTGGATCTCAACCCTATTGAGCTGTATTGGAAGCAGCTTGACCATATGGTACATAAGAAGTGCACATCAAGCCAATCCAATTTGTAGAAGGTGCTTCAGGAAGCATGGGGTGAAATCTCTTCAGATTACCTCAATAAATTGACAACTAGAATGCCAAAGGTCTTGCAAGGCCGTACTTGCTGCAAATGGAGGATTCTTTGATGAAAGCAAAGTTTGAAGGACACCATTATTATTTCAATTAAAAATCATTATTTATAACCTTGTCAACATCTTGACTATATTTCCTATTAATTTTGCAACTCATTTCATGTACATTTTCATGGAGAACAAGGACATTTCTGAGTGACCCCAAAATGTTGAATGGTAGTGTACATTTGGAAACTACGCTCACAGTAATCAGAATACTTAGCACCCTAACCACTGCTTATTCAGATAGAAAATGCAATGTATATATTTACGAGTAGATGTCTTTGTCTGTCATCTCTCTGTTGAACCAATCAACCGTTCTATGGGGACGGTGTATTTGTGGTTCACGCTTCGGTGTAAGGCTCGGCTTCATTGTAAGGCTTGGCTTGTCCACCAGAGGTCACAAAGTCCTTCTTAGTTGTAAAGCTTCTCAGGGAGTGTAGTGTTCAAATAGAACAGCTACCCAGATGTACCGGTGATTGTCTGAGATGGGATTTATGCCTTCCTTTCTTGAGTAGATAGCCAAGTTCTAGATCCCTTAACATGCACAGCTGCAGACTGTCAAATATTCTGGTCTTTATCTTCTTCACCTTGTGTTGAGAGTTTCAGAGTTTGTAACCATTTCAACGTGTGGTCAACGTTCCACGCTTTTCTGGTCTGAGAGGTGAGGTTATCTTCTAACCTCGTGTTGAGTTTCAGAGTTTCCAACCATTTCTGCTGGTCTGAGATTCTTAACCATTCGTAACGTTCAGCTCACACTGTCTGTCTACTGGTCTGATATGTTCATTCTTAGCGAGTCCTTTAAAGCACTCTGGTTGGAAAGGCGGTTCCATCACACTGACACGCTCTTCTGAACTCATTAGGGGTGTGACTTAGTTAATGTGCAATGGACATGAAAAACCATTATCTCATTAGAAACCAAAATCACATGCCTATCTCAACAAAAATAGTTTAATCATTCTTCATATTGTATGAACATCATATTGGATGGAAACTTGAAAGCTAGAATGTTTCCTTCCTAAGTTACAGTATTTGGTTAAATTTTTAATAACATCACAAAATAATAAACACTATGACATGATTATTCTTTTGGTCCCCACTGACCATTCCTAACATCCCTACGTAGAAATATTGTTCCAATATTCACTTTTTTTTTACATTAGTGTTTTTGGGCAGCAAAGTGTCTCTGTAACAAAGACATTCCAATCTTGATACTACCTCCTGTTCTGTGGGGGAGAGGGGTTCTGGCTATCTGTCAGCCATTTGCCAAGCTGATCGGAGGCCTTGGATCCCTGACCAGGAGAGTCATGACACCATCACACCATCACACATCCATCACTTATCCCCAAACCGAGTGGTGCAGTGGTCTAAGGCACTGCATCTCAGTGCTAGAGGTGTCACAACAGACCCTGGTTTGATTACAGTCTGTATCACAACCTGCCGTGATTGGGAGTCCCATAGGGCGGTGCACAATTGGCCCAATGTCGTTAGGGTTTGGCTGGGTTAGGCTATCATTGTAAATAAGAATTTGTTCTTAATTGTCTTGCCTAGATAAATAAAGGGGGGGGGAAATGCTTAACTGTTGGTATGAGGTTTTACTATGAAATGCAGTGATGCTAGGCATGATGGGACCCATGTCATCCAAAAAGTTATAAGTTTGAATCATCTGTCAATAGGACATTCTTCCAGGTGCTTTTCGGTAAACTTGAGTCAACTGCTGAGACTCGCGATTTACCAGTAGGTTGGTAGGAAATAGAGGTTGCAGGCTTCACATTCACGCTCAGCACAGCACCTAGTGTCAGCCAGAGTCTCATTCCGAATCTTGCCATGCACTGGTTATACTAAGTTGTGAAGTCCCCCGAGGTGAAATAAGCACTGCATACAGTAGACATGTGCACAGTACCCTTAATCCAATCCACTTGCTTAAATCGGACAAACCGGTCCCACTTCAAAGCTAGCTTCTTGTTTATGGGCCACAAATGAGTCTAACCGTGTCCTTGTGGGTATTAAGGCACTATGTGGGTATTCCTGCGCTAGCGACGAATGAAACACTCGCTCACTCAACTACGATTAACCAAAATGCACAGAAGAAGAGGAGATGAAGTTCTTTGCTTGAGTTTATATGGCTTCTACTTCATAGTAGTTCAGCAGCGGGCCTAACAACACCCTTGCCAATATATCCTCCAAACACCGGCTTCTTGGGCATTATCACTTAAACTTACAGGAGGGTGCTAAAGGGAGGGCGGCTCATAATAATGGCTGAAATGGAATGGCATCAAACCCATGGAAACCATGGGTTTGATGTATTTAATAACATTCCACTTATTCCGCTCCAGCCACTACCACGAGCCCGTCCTCCCCAATTAAGGTGTATGTAAGTTATCAGATGTGTGTGTGTGTGTGTGTGTGTGTGTGTGTGTGTGTGTGTGTGTGTGTGTGTGTGTGTGTGTGTGGTACAGGGGTGGAGCAGACAGACTCTGGTCTGACTATGTCTTTATTGGATGACGAAACCCCTCCAGGGAGGTCATGATGGCTGCAGCAGGAGATGTGCAATGCATCCCCAAAATGGCAGCCTATTCCCTATGTAGTGCACTCCTCTTGACCAGACCCCTATGGGATTCCCTATGGGCTCTGGTCAAAAGTAGTCCACTATATAGGGAATAGAATGTCATTTGGGACTCGGACCTGGTCTAAACCTAATGCATTATATAAACCAATCGCTCTTTCTTCCCAGCCTACCGTTCATCTTCCTCCACCACAGGTAATCCCATTAGTTCTCTCCTGATATGGCCTTTTACAACAGATTTAATTCAGGGGATTTCAATCAGGGTGGAATCACATTACGGTTTTTGTGTCTTGTACGTGTGTGTCTCAACGTATTTGTCATGTGCACACTCACTCCTCTTTTTTTATTTTGTTGTCTTGGGTGAGTGGTGTGTGGTTTATTTGATTTGTGTGTGTGTGTGTGTGTGTGTGTGTGTGTGTGTGTGTGTGTGTGTGTGTGTGTGTGTGTGTGAGAGTTTGTTCTTGTCATGGATAGAACCGATAAGTTGATAAAAGTGTATATATGTGTATGACCGATGTACTGTTGGAGTGTTTGTTCGTCTGTGTGCATGCGTGCATTCGTCTTCACTGTCTTTTCTACAGTCCAAGTGCATCCTGGCAGCGAGGGATAAGACTGAGACTGAGTGTGGAATCTGAGTAACCATCACTCTTTCCTCTCCTCTCTTCTGTAGAGGGAGGGAAGCATCAATAACCCTGTGGGTAGAGTCCTGAATCGGGTCACAGAATGGAATTCGCAACACAATAGTTCTGAACCGCAAGCCGACCCATGGGTTGATGCTTTTATTCCACCCACTAGCAGATTTGAGCAAAATATAAATCATATGGTGGGTGTAATGAAAACATGAGGAGAATAACATGTTTTCACCTCACTTGTAAATTGCAAGTTCACATGTGAAAATCACATTTGCAGTTTCACACGTGTGGCGGAAGAATCAGAATTAGTTAGGTAACATAACATGCTTGTATGATATGCTTGTTATTAGAATGTAACCCTTCGGACTCTGGCATTGGTATTTGAACTTCCTCCCTCAGCTGGGCCTCAGTCACCTGGGGCCCAAAGAGGGGAGAAGTCAGGCTTGTCTTTCACATGTCCCTGGTGCTATGCAGAATATCAGAAAGAGGACAGGAGGGAACATTGTCTTCATACTGTATGTGAATGTCTTTACCTATTTTTACACCATGTGAAGAAATGGCGTGATTAATGGGGAATCAATTACTTGTCTCCACAATGTCTGTGTGCCAGTCACTTCCTCCTTTGGCCTTGGGGGAGATAAGGTCTGAGGCAAGATGTGTGGGGTAGTGTCTGGAACCATTGTATGTCATCTCTGATGTTGCAATTATCCTGGGATAGTGTATGACCTAGAGGCTCAGTCCCCTCAGTGAGCTTGTCCAGGCGTGTGGTCAAGAAGGGGTTTTACTTGAGATGGGAGTATCTGGAGTTGACAATTGATGTATGCCATAGAATGTGTTGGTGTTTCTGTGCTATGTAGTACCAGGAATGAGATTGGAGCCTCGTCTTAGGGGCCAAACTCTGAACAGTGAGAACACTCCTTTCTCATTTATCAAGTCTCACCTTGTGACCCATTCCACACATCTGTTGTTTGTCATGTAGACTAAGGTGTGGATCTTTGCTATGAAATATTTTTTGTAGCCTTTGTGTCGGGGCTCTCAATAAATTGATAATACAGAAATTAACCACCACACACGTAAGAAAACTCAACATGTGAAAATTACAGTTCACATGTGGGGGTGAAATAGTGTTATTCTCCTCACATGTGAAAAGGTGGTTAACATGTTGCAGAGGCAATGTTTCCACATGTGTAATTGCAAATTCTGTCATGCCTTTCTGTAAAAAGATTACTTTAAAAAAATATAAAAAAATTTAACTAGGCAAGTCACCAATCTCAACGTCAAAAGTGAAGAGGCAACTCTAGGGTTCTGTCCTTCTAGGCAGAGTTGCAAAGAAAAAGCCATATCTCAGACTGGCCAATAAAAATAAAATATTAAGATGGGCAAAATAACACAGACACTGGACAGAGGAACTCTGCCTAGAAGGCCAGCATCCCGGAATCGCCTCTTCACTGTTGACGTTGAGACTAGTGTTTTGCGGGTACTATTTAATGAAGCTGCCAGTTGAGGCCTTGTGAGGCGTCTGTTTCTCACCAGGGCCTCCCACTCCTCTTTCTTTTCTGGTTAGCACCAGTTTGCGCTGTTCTGTGAAGGGAGTAGTACACAGCGTTGTACGAGATCTTCAGTTTCTTGACAATTTCTCGCATGGAATAGCCTTCATTTCTCAAGAATAGACTGATGAGTTTCAGAAGAAAGTTCTTTGTTTCCGGCCATTTTGAGCCTGTAATCGAACCCACAAATACTGATGCTTCAGATACTCAACTAGTCTAAAGAAGGCCAGTATTATGCTTCTTTAATCAGAACAACAGTTTTCAGCTGTTGCAAAAGGGTTTTCTAACGATCAATTAGCATTTTAAAATGATAAACTTGGATTAGCTAACACAACGTGCCATTGGAACACAGGAGTGATATTTGCTGTAAATGGGCCTCTGTACGCCTATGTATACATTCCATAAAAAATCTGCCGTTTCCAGCTACAATAGTCATTTACAACATTAACAATGTCTACACTGTATTTCTGATCAATTTGATGTTATTTTAAAGGACAATAAATGTGCTTTTCTTTCAAAACAAGGAAATTTCTAAGTGACCCCAAACTTTTGAACGGTAGTGTATGTCGGCTATCAGCTTTTATTAGGTAAGAAGGCTCATTGAAAACATGTACAGATATTGTTCATAATTCATGGCATGGTTTCCTTTAATCCAAATGTTGAATAGACATGCAGTCAAATGAATATATGCAGGGAGGGTAATAATAGCCTACTACTCTGGAATCATAAACACTATTAAATAATGATGTTATTTGGTGGCTCAATTATACTGTACGTGGGTGGGTTAGGATGTGGAGAACAATCTGTCCTGATGTCGGCTATCGGGTGGGGCTCGGAATTTATGTGTCCGGCGTGGGGCGGCTCGAAAAAACAGACCCGTGCAGGAGTCATCAGGCACCGGCACCTCCTCCATCTCTTTCGTTTTCTCTTTTTTTCCCACTCTGTAACAGGGGCATACACTATTCAGTCTGGCCAGACAGGATCCCACAGAGGCTGGACACCCATGATGGGACTGGGTCCAGAGACATTCATCTGAAAGTGTTTTTGTGTACGTGTAGGCCTAGTGTAGCTGTGTGTTCCAACCAGAATGAGAGATGAGCATACACAGAACAATAGCCTAACCACAACACAACTCACAAATCAGAGATAAGTAATATTCCTATGACATATGCACATTATTTTTGTAGTGTAATGCTGTTAATTACTTAAACCCCTGATGGAGAGAGCTTGTTTTCAGAAAGACACTGCCTAGCTATTCCCATGTGTTTGGTACGTTGGGAGCACATCGCTACTTCATGTTATTTGTGATGTAACAAGGGAAAATTCTCTGCAGCTCATTTTCCAAGTGATGTTGGCCCCTGGTCTCCCCCGGGGAACTTGAATGAGCTCTTGTCACAGTAATGTAATGTGTGTGTGTGTGTGTGTGTGTGTGTGTGTGTGTGTGTGTGTGTGTGTGTGTGTGTGATGGTGATTGTGATTGTGCGTGAGACCATGCGTGTGTGCGAGATGGAGATTGTGTGCATGCATCTTCATGTATGTGCGTGTGCATTTGACAGTGTGTATTATTTGTGTCATTGTGTGTGTACGTGTGTCACCGTCCCTCCTCCCATGTGGGGAACGGAGCAGCAATGAAAGTGAATGAGCTCTTTAAACTCCCACAGTGTCTGGGGGACTGGTGTCTGTCACCATGATGCACTGGCCGTTAGTAAACTCCATTACTGCTGCGTCCTCATCTCCGTCACTGTCATCGCCTCCCACGCCGCTCGCCCAGGCTCCCCGACCCCCACACCCCGGAAACACACTGTCAGCGACGCAGTGCGTCTCAGACTTCCATCAGCACTCTGATCAAGTGGAAGATTACCCGGAACAACCCACTGTTTTTCTGTAAAAGCACACCAGTACACCCAACACCATCAACAGTGACAAGGGTACAGCCAAAACAACCTGGGTGTTCCTTTCAGTTTTTATCATTGTCCCTGACTGCGCATAGGAGGCGATGACAGGGACCACACTTGAAATAATTCATGAACTTTATTGTGTCATCGCTGACAGGTTTTAAAATGTATCTATTATGTCTATATGTATTTGTTTTAGCTTTCAAGTAAAATCAATCGATTTGTTAAAAAGCTCAAACCTGTATCTTACACGTGTTTTAGTGTTAAATTCAATGCCGGTCTTTAAATTCCATCCCACTAGTTGTGTAGTGTGTGTGTGTGTAGAACTCCGTGCTGCACCGTGGCTATCTCAAAAGCTATCTCTTTTAATGGAAAACTGCTGCTACTGGAGAGTGAGAAAACGGTTGTTAGGTTATGATCCTATCGAGACAGTATTTAACAGAAGAGACCGGGAAGGCCATATCTTAATGCTAATGTCACTGTGTAGGTCTGTGATAAGAGGGTTTGGATCTGATAGCACAGGGATGGGGAAATCTAGTCAGGTTTTTGTCACTGGAGCTAGCTGGGACTGTTGTGATTTCACGCCACTGCACGGTGTTAGGAAATGAGGTCACATCAATTGATAATTGATGTGGTCTGAAATGGGAATATTTGCGATACCACCATTTGTAGTTTGTGCTCCTCCATAGACCTTATACATTATGGGCTGTTTTCCTGGACACAGATTAAACCTTGTCCTGATGTAAAACTCAAACTCAATGGGGACTCATCTGAGAGTCATTTCTCGGAATCGGGCCCTATATGTTTTACACAACATTGTTATGTGGGCTTTTAGTTGAATAGCATTCTTCTCATCTGAGGAGTGATTGAGGGCAGTGTCTGTAGATTTATTTGGGAGAAAGATTTGAGTCTGTCTGATCTGATGAAATGTATATTTTGTTATGATGATAGAGGATTACACAAGATGAATTTAGTGATTCCACACTTCAAGAAAATGAAAGGGGTGAAATGAAAAAGAGAAGTGATTTTGTGGTCATGATAAAAAAATGACCAAAAATAAAATTGAAAATCCTTGCTATCTTCTACCAATGTCTGTCTTGTTTCTCTCTCTATCCCACTCTCTCTCTCTTTCACTGTGGAATGAGACTTTATATCCTGGCTCTAAATCACCTCAATATCACTTTAAATCAGTTAGTGGTTGGACTCGAACTCTTCCTCTAACTTTAATCGGCTCGGCACCGCCCTCCTCACCCACTCCTTACTCCCGTTGTGTCAGACGCTTGGTCCGTGAGGGAGATGGATGGATGAGGGACGCGTCTATGTACGCCACTTAATTACCAAACAAAGCTGCCATGGCTGTAGCCCGGCGTTGTTGCTAGCTGTGTCCGCGAGGCGAGGGCGACACAAACAGATCCTGTGCCCCAGAGATGCATGGCCATTCATCACCCTAACCTCATTGTGAAAACCAGACACACTTCACCCCCCTCTCTCCATCCCTCCACCTTTTCTCCACTCCGCATGGCCTCATCTGCTCATCCCCACCTCTCCTTATTCATCCCCCTGTACCCCAACTACACTCATATTAATACTAATGACGGCAGCATTGTGGGGCCAGACACTTCATTGTCCATATTGTCGGCCAGGCTCATCCTGCTTGTTCTATATTTCCATATTTATTCATTTATGCCGTCTTTCTCCCCCGAAGAGGCATATTAATTCTAATAGTGACAAAGAGACCAATCATGCACCACATGCCCAGCCCTCTGAGAGACAGACAGAGAGAGTGAGAGACAGAGAGAGAGAGAGGGGGAGATCCACCATTTCCAGTCTCAGGGACATGTACTAGTCTGTGGCGACCTAAATGCAACAACTGGAAAAAGAACCTGACACTCTTAGCACACAGGGGGACAAACACCTACCTGGAGGTCCCCTCCCAAATCTGCCACCCTAGACACAACTCTGACAAAACAACCAACAAAAATGGGTCACAACTTCTGCAGCTCTGTCGAAAGCAGCTCTGGGTCTGTACATAGTCAATGGTAGGCTTCGAGGTGACTCTTACAGTAGGTACACCTACAGCTCATCCCTTGGCAGTAGTACTCTAGATTACTTTATCACTGACCTCAACCCAGAGTCTCTCAGAGCATTCACAGTCAGCCCACTGACACCCCTATCAGATCACAGCAAAATCTAAGTCTACTTGAACTGAGCAATACTCAATCATGAGTCATCAAAGCCAAAGGAACTACATAATATTAAGAAATTCTATAGTGGAAGGAAAGTAGTGTAGAAACCTACCAAAAAACAATTAGGCAAGAACTAATTAAATCCCTTTAGACAACTTCCTGGATAAAATGCTTGACTGTAATAGCAAAGGAGTAAACTTGGCAGTACAAAATCTAAACAGTATATTTGACCTTTCAGCTTCCCTATCGAATCTAAAAATGTCAAGCAGACAACGTAAGAAAATTAACAACAATGGCAAATGGTTTGATGAAGAATGCAAAAACCTAAGAAAGAAATTGAGAAACCTATCCAACCAAAAACATAGACCCAGAAAAGTTGAGCCTATGCCTTCAGTATGGTGAATCACTAAAACAACACAGACATACACTACGGAAAAAGAAGGAACAGCACGTCAGAAATCAGCTCAATGTAATTGAAAAATCCATAGAATCTAACCACTTCAGGGAAAATTAGAACACACAAAAAAAAAACACTAAGTGTTATCTATCCAAAACGGAGATGTATGGATAAACCACTTCTCCAATCGTTTTAGCTCAATAACAACAAAAAAAACTGAAAAAAATATACATGATCAAATACAAATCTTAGAATCAACTATTAAAGACTACCAGAACACACTGAATTCTCAAATTACATTGAATGAACTACAGGACAAAATGCAAACCCTCCAAACCAAAAAGGCCTGATCTTTGTTTCACCTGTTTCACCTGTCCTTGTGCTTGTCTCCAAATATCCCCTGGGTATTTATAGCTGTGTCTTCTGTCTGTCTGTTCCAGTTCGTCTTGTTTGTTCAAGTCAACCAGCGGTTTGTCTCAGCTCCTGCTTTTTCCCAGTCTCTTTTTTTCTCGTCCTTCTGGTTTTCACCCTTGCCTGTCCTGACTCTGGGCCTGCCTGCCTTCCTGTGCCTTTGCTTCTATACATACCTCAGCCTAAACATCAGCGACACAGGTAACTTCCACAAAGCTGTGAACGATCTGAGAGACAAGGCAAGAAGGGCCTTCTACGCCATCAAAAGGAACATACAATTCGACATACCAATTAGGATCTGTCTAAAACACCTTGAATCAGTTATAGAACCCATTGCCCTTTATGGTGAGGTCTGGGGACCGCTCACCAATCAAAAATTCACAAAATAGCACAAACGCCAAATTGAGACTCCGCATGCAGAATTCTGCAAAAATATCCTTAGTGTACAACAGAAAAAAATACAAAATAATACATGCAGAGCAGAATTAGGCCGATACCCGCTAATTTTCGTTATCCAGAAAATAGTTTCTAAATTCTACAACCACCTAAAAGGGAGCGATTCCCAAACATTCCATAACAATACCTACAGAGAGAATAACCCGGAGAAGAGTCCCGTAAGCAAACACAATTAGACCCAACCAAATAATGAGAAAACAAAAAGATAATTACTTTGCACATTGGAAAGATTTAAGAAAAAAACAGAGCAAACTAGAATGCAATTTGGCCATTAACAGAGAGTACACAGTGGCAAAATACATGACCACTGTGACAGACCCAAAATTAAGGAAAGCTTTGACAATGTACAGCATAGCCTTGCTATTGAGAGAGGCCGCCATAGGCATACCTGGCACCTGGCTCTCAAGAGAAGACCGGCTATGTGCACACTTCCACACAAAATGAGGTGGAAACTGAGCTGCACTTCTTTTAACCTCCTGCCAAATGTATGAACATATTAGAGACACATACAGTTGAAGTCGGAAGTTTACACACACTTAGGTTGGAGTCATTAAAACTCGTTTTTCAACCACTCCACAAATGTCTTCTTAACAAACTCTAGTTTTGTAAAATCGGTTAAGACATCTACTTTGTGCATGACACAAGTCATTTTTCCAACAATTGTTTACAGACAGATTATTTCACTTGTAATTCACTGTATCACAATTCCAGTGGATCAAAAGTTAACATACTGTGCTTGACTGTGCTTGGAAAATTCCAGAAAATTATGTAATGTCTTTAGAAGCTTCTGATAGGCTAATTGACATAATTTGAGTCAATTGGAGGTGTGCCTGTGGATGTTTTCAAGGCCTACCTTCAAACTCAGTGTCTCTTTGCTTGACATCATGGGAAAATCAAAAGAAATTAGCCAAGAACTCATAAGAAAATAATTGTAGACCTCAACAAGTCTGCTTCATCCTTGGGAGCAATTTCCAAATGCCTGAAGGTACCACGTTCATCTGCACAAACAATAGTATGCATGTATAAACACCATGGGACCACGCAGCTGTCATACCGCTCAGGAAGGAGACACGTTCTGTCTCCAAGAGATGAATGTACTTTGGTGCGGAAGGTGCAAATCAATCCCAGAACAACAGAAAATGACCTTGTGAAGATGCTGGAGGAAACAGGTGCAAAATATCTATATCCACATTAAAACGAGTCCTATATCGAAAATTATTTAGCCCCCTTAAGTTAATACTTTGTAGCGCCACCTTTTGCTGCGATTGCAGCTGTAAGTCGCTTGGGGTATGTCTCTATCAGTTTTGCACATCGAGAGACTGACATTTTTTCCCATTCCTCCTTGCAAAACAGCTCGAGCTCAGTGAGGTTGGATGGAGAGCATTTGTGAACAGCAGTTTTCAGTTCTTTCAACAGATTCTCGATTGGATTCAGGTCTGGACTTTGACTTGGCCATTCTAACACCTGGATATGTTTATTTTTGAACCATTCCATTGTAGATTTTGCTTTATGTTTTGGATCATTGTCTTGTTGGAAGACAAATCTCCGTCCCAGTCTCAGGTCTTTTGCAGACTCCATCAGGTTTTCTTCCAGAATGGTCCTGTATTTGGCTCCATCCATCTTCCCATCAATTTGAACCATCTTCCCTGTCCCTGCTGAAGAAAAGCAGGCCCAAACCATGATGCTGCCACCACCATGTTTGACAGTGGGGATGGTGTGTTCAGCTGTGTTGCTTTTACGCCAAACATAACGTTTTGCATTGTTGCCAAAAAGTTCAATTTTGGTTTCATCTGACCAGAGCACCTTCTTCCACATGTTTGGTGTGTCTCCCAGGTGGCTTGTGGCAAACTTTAAACAACACTTTTTATGGATATCTTTAAGAAATGGCTTTCTTCTTGCCACTCTTCCATAAAGGCCAGATGTGTGCAATATACGACTGATTGTTGTCCTATGGACAGAGTCTCCCACCTCAGCTGTAGATCTCTGCAGTTCATCCAGAGTGATCATGGGCCTCTTGGCTGCATCTCTGATCAGTCTTCTCCTTGTATGAGCTGAAAGTTTAGAGGGACGGCCAGGTCTTGGTAGATTTGCAGTGGTCTGATACTCCTTCCATTTCAATATTATCGCTTGCACAGTGCTCCTTGGGATGTTTAAAGCTTGGGAAATCGTTTTGTATCCAAATCCGGCTTTAAACTTCTTCACAACAGTATCTCGGACCTGCCTGGTGTGTTCCTTGTTCTTCATGATGCTCTCTGCGCTTTTAACGGACCTCTGAGACTATCACAGTGCAGGTGCATTTATACGGAGACTTGATTACACACAGGTGGATTGTATTTATCATCATTAGTCATTTAGGTCAACATTGGATCATTCAGAGATCCTCACTGAACTTCTGGAGAGAGTTTGCTGCACTGAAAGTAAAGGGGCTGAATAATTTTGCACGCCCAATGTTTCAGTTTTTGATTTGTTAAAAAGGTTTGAAATATCCAATAAATGTCGTTCCACTTCATGATTGTGTCCCACTTGTTGTTGATTCTTCACAAAAAAATACAGTTTTATATCTTTATGTTTGAAGCCTGAAATGTGGCAAAAGGTCGCAAAGTTCAAGGGGGCCGAATACTTTCGCAAGGCACTGTATTTTCCCTTTTGTACTTCATTAAAACACTGTATATAGCCATAAAATGACATTTGAAATATCTCTATTCCTTTTGAACTTTTGTGAGTGTAATGTTTACTGTTCATTTTTTATTGTTTATTTCACTTTTTTATGATCTATTTCACTTCCTTTAGCAATGTAAACATATGTTTCCCATGCCAATAAAGCTCTTTGAATTGAATTGAGAGAGAGAAACAGAGAAATAGAGACAGACATCGAAAGAGAAAGAGAGACAAGGCAGAGTGGAGGTAGAGCGTAAGGTCAGGGCAAAACATGGCACTAACTGTCTCTTCCACTCCCCTGCTGAGATTCTATCACACGTTCATCATGAAGGTGTAATCAGTCCACACCAATGACTTTGTCAAATGAGCGGAGACGCAGGGGCCCACAGAAAGACACAATTCACCTGAGACCCTTTATAACATCTGTCTGTTTGGATTCAAAATCTGAGTTGTTGAGGAGCAATAGTGTTACTGTTGAGTTAACTCCCAATCAGATAGCAGACCTACTGGGTGTTAACGCAACAGAACTTACTGCTTCACAGAGATGTGACAAGAGGGGGTTGGTGAGATAATGCAACATTCCTAAGACAACACAAAGGAAATCCTTGCATTCAGTGTACAGAGTCACTTCGAGGGCCCGCCATCATGTGTGCGTGTGTGTGTGTGTGTGTGTGTGTAGGGTGGGTGTGAGCTCATCCTATTCCACACCTTGATCGTATATCCCGACACACGGCCTGTCCACCAATCATAGTCCATCTGTCTTGGCCGCTAGCCAGTACATATCTGATCAACTCACGTGCTCTTTCTCTTCATGTCACATGATTTATATAATCATTATTCTATATAGTCTGCACCGGCACTTTACATAGTTATCACACCACCCACCACCAGCCCACAAATGCCAGGGTCGGAGTTCACTAAAGTCACCAATCAACCTGATCTCATCATGGTGAAACGTAGCAATTGTGTTTCCTGGTTTAGCTTTAATTTCATTTTCACTTCTCTAAATTAATTTAGAAAGGGGGGATTTTTGATAGTGGGAACATGCAAGAAATTACATTAGATGTGATAATATGTTAATATCCCCAGGGAGGCCTGTTTGGAGATGGTTGGCTATCTAATTCACATTCATTTATTTGCAGCTCTCTGTTTCATTAGGGGCCCCACTTAAAACGGCACTTATAGAGGGGGAGAAAACAGAATGAGTACGTGTGCAAATTTAATTAAGGACCCTGCTTTATCGGCACTGAGGGGAACTTATAGAGGGAGAGAGCCCTGGGAACAAGATACGGAATGCATGGGAAGGGATGGAGTGTGATTGAGAAGATTCGTATTCAGAAGGCATGTGCTCTACATTCTGATTCTATATCGGATCGTATCTGGGGTTCAGAAAGTGGTTCATCTTAATTCATAGCTGTTATCATATATTAAATATTATCTTATATTATCGTATTATATATGATAAAGTATCTTTATTTTCAAAATGTTACCACATCTTTTAGGTATGATCTCACTGTGTCTAGTCAACCCCGCCCTCTCGTCCTTTTTTTTGTTGCATTTTAAGGGCAGAAGTCCTTCGCCTACCCTTGGTTTAATTGTGAGGAGGTGGATTTATGTGTGTCTCTCAGAAGTGTGGCTATCATGTCGTAATTTACTGCCTGGACATAGAGCCTGCACAGTGGGAGGGGAGGAGAGGGGGGATAAACATGAATACCTAGTATGTCCACTTCATTGTCAGACCATTTCCTTGGTAAACTACATGGTAATGTAAAAGTATTGCATAAATACGGAAGAGATGGACGTTCTGCTACTCCACTTCTACTACTTGCAAGCTTCCTTTTTGGTGCTTTCCATTTTGAGATTTTTTAAGCGCAATAATGGCTATGTCCGGTTCGGAGGAGCGCTGTGCGTGCTGGTGAGACAATACAATAACATTTATAACCCTTCGATGGGGATGTATTCGGACAAGCAAGGAAAAGACAACAGCTAGAAGGAGATATCACAACATTTGAACACCGATACTGATATCAAAGAAACGTAGAGAAAGACCGGTATGTTCGGAATCTGAAAAGGGTGACGGAGACAAGGAATGGGGCTGCCGCAGGTGCCTGATTGTCAGACTATTGGATTGGCTTCTTGTTCACGTGAAACATTGTCAGACAGATCTTATGTTTAGCAGACCTAGTTAGAACATGTGAAATCAGCTCTTTTCTGGATGGGAGAAATTGTGAGTGGAAAATATTCAGTGCCTCTGTTATAAGATTATCAGGGCTAATGTGTGTGTGTGTTAATTATATTGAGATGTATATGAAATCAGTTCTTTTGGGTAAACATTTTAACTCAAAGGAGCCCATGGAGAATTTTAAGATTGCTTGCATTGTATTCCGACGTATTCGCCATCTGCTTGTAGGTGTTGGAGGAGTATGGGGTTTTGGACAGTCCAGAGATGGAGCTGAGCCCTGAGGGCCCATCTACCGGTGGTTAATCGCCCCTTGATTCATCATCTCCCCGGCCTGGTTCATCACCTCTCCGGCCCCTCTCCCAAACGCCCAGGCCCTTCTTACCAACACCCAACCAGGCGCACAATCCAGGCCACCTGCCCTGCAACTCCAACAACCTCCACCCCATCTCCCCGATCCAGCTCCAATGGCTGGAAGAGGAAGACAGCCGAGGATCCTTCGGACACTGACATTACGCAGCGGGTGGATGACTTAAAGAAACTGCACCAGGAGTTACAGAAACAGCAGCAGTGTCCAGCCAAGGTCGTCTATGACATCATGCAGCGGGTGGATGACTTAAAGAAACTGCACCAGGAGTTACAGAAACAGCAGCAGTGTCCAGCCAAGGTCGTCTATGACATCATGCAGCGGGTGGATGACTTAAAGAAACTGCACCAGGAGTTACAGAAACAGCAGCAGTGTCCAGCCAAGGTCGTCTACGATGTCGTGGTGCCATGGATGATGTCTCTTCCTGCTGATCAACGTCTCCTGTTTGTCTCACCCCTAAACCTGTTGTGTGCGTTTTTCTTATTCATACGTTACGGTGATGAGTAATATACTGCATGTTTTTTTGTACTTATTTCCTCATTCATATGTTACTGTTTTTTCTCTTATTTTTGACTTTCACCACACTTTTCACCTGTGTGAATTGCATTTAGCTATTTTCCTCTTGTGATAGTAAATAAACATCTAAAAGAACTGCAAATGTATTTGTCTGTATATTCATTTTTTTAATGAGTGACTCAGTTAACTTGTACTGCTTTGTACATGAGCCATGTAAGATGAGGTTAATGTCTTGGTGGTCTTTTAATGTCTACAGCTGGACACTCACCCATGTACCAAAGCAGGAAGGTTCCCCGTTAAAAGGACACTACACATGACCATGTTTAACCTTGTGTTATGTAGAGGAGGTCAATGTTTCGAGGGTCTAGCCTTATTTACCATAGCAGGAAATGTCTCAGAGAAAGGCCACTACACATAACAGAAGGTTAGGTAAATGTTTTGAGGGTCTTAGCCTCCCCCCCAAAAATATGAAAAACTAAAACAAGGATGAAATGACTGTCATTTAGTGATTTGTGAAGAGTGAATAAGAAAAACAGCAAAACCAAGTGTGAGGCTCACAACATGAGTCAAACCGTCATCAACCAGAAGAAGAGAATGTATGTGTGCACCTGTTTTCTAAACCACTCTCCAACATTTAGAGTAGGGTGCCACGCGTGATAGCAGCATCCTGGAAAGACACCTGACCTGGTGGTGTGAGGAAGTAGTCCTTTAGGTTGTTGTGCACGTCTATAGCAACTCTGGTTGACCTGTCTGCCGACATGTTTCTTGGTTTCCAGGAAGCTGGTGTCCCCTTGTGCCACCTGTCTCCACTCTCCTGGAAGCCGGTCCCCAGTGGGTGTGGAGTGGTCAAGAAACGTGGGGTGGCTGTACCGTGTTGATGAATCTGTGTTGTGTTGTCAGTGTCTATGGTGCAAAGGTAGTGGTGGAGGGCCACGCAGGCCTTCACAATGGTCTCTCAGCTTTCTCTGGGGCAACATCAAGGGCTCATCCCAGGATCCCCCATCTTGCAGCAAGGATCCCTCTTGAGTGGCGGTAATTGTAGATCTTCTTGGTGTCATCAAGGTCAACATAAAATAAGTGTTTCCATTAGTATTGAATAGGAACATGAAGACTGTCAAACGTGTACTGTAACAATTGTGAAGCCTATGCTTTGGACATAGTCCCCCATCCACTTATTGGGATGCATGATCACTTTTATGTGAGGCATATCATTAAAATGTCTATATTGGTATCATTTTCACATCATATGTATTTAGCGTATCTTACCTGGATATGGTCAGTACCTTGCATCGCAGAGGGCCATCGGAACCATTGAGAAAAAGCCCTTGGAGTTGTAGTATTCGCTGCCCGAGTTTGCCGGATCTGAACATGTTTTCCGTCGATAGCTCCTGCACAAAACTAATAATACCAACAATCCCCAAAATCTCTGCCAATTTCTGCCCATTGTGCCATGGAGGGATAAGCAAAATCCTCCTTCAGGACATGCCAGATAGACTGGCCACCTGACAATGGCACAAACTGTCGAAATTCCTAGCTTATAAATTATAACTCGCAGCGATACTTTGCTGTGTGCTGTCGCTCACCAAAAAACAAAGGGTCACATCCAGCCTTTCTGCAACACCTACGGGCAAGCTGTGAGTTCTCGTGTGCCAGATGTGAAAAGCAAGTCGCTGAAGCAAGTCGTCAAATCTGGCAACAGATATCCGGAAAAAATTGAAAATGTCTTCTCCCTTGGCCCCTCTTGTAGTACTCAGTGGACGAACTTGCCATTTTGTAGTAACAGCACTTCAAGCTCTTGCTGTTCAAGCTCTAGCAATTGCAATTCAAAAAGAGACGTGTTTGCTTCTGAGGCTAAAACGTAGTGTCGTAAAGCATAGAACAGCAGACTAGCCTGACATGTAGCTAGCATTTGTTAACAGGCACATAACACGGAAGTTCAAATGTCGTCGCTAGCTAGAGTCAAATAGAGTGGCTCGGCCCCTCTTGCTTGGTAAGCTACTCTTGCTCCCAAGCCCCCTAGTGGATATACACTATACAAGGCGGACTTCCTCTCTGAGTGGAATGCAACGAAAGAGTCCGCTGCCCACCAAAAAAACGACTCCACCCACGTGCACGCTCACACGTAGATCAATGGAGTGGAGCTTGAAGCCGCCTTAATATGAAGGAAAGGGTTACAGACAGTTGCGAGGGGGAGTGCTCACAATGGCTCTGGCATACGACTAATGTTGCTACGAGCAGTGAATACAAACTTATTGATCCTATGCTCATTTGCATGTTCTAGCTGGAGTGAAATGCCTGCCATAAGCATGTTTCCATTAAGAGGTGAGGGTGTTACGGAAGGGGATGGTATAATTGTATAAGAATGTAGTTTGTTATCACTGTATTCATAAGTAGAGCACGCTATATCACAATATCATGGTACATTTCAGCAAGTAGGGAATCAGAAGCACCTCTCTCCTAGCTGCGTTTCACTTTCACTTGAGTCATTTTATATTAGGTATCTTTACTTTTACTCAAGTATGACAATTGGGTACTTTTTCCACCACTGTGCCTTCCTTGAAATTCCTCCACCTGCACCACCATCTTCATGCCCTAATTAGTTACATTTTGGATGGTGTATCAATACACCCAGTCCTTCCTAACTCAGTTGCCGGATAGGAAGGAAACCGCTCAAGGATTTCACCATGAGGCCAATGGTGACTTTCAAACAGTTACAGAGTTTAATCGTTCCTCCACAATATTAACCTAATTGACAGAGTATAAAGAAGGAAGCTTGTATAGAATAAAATTATTCCAAAACATGCATCATGTTTGCAAAAAGGCACTAAAGTAATACTGCAAAAAATGTGTCAAAGCAATTAACTTTTTGTCATGAATACGAAGTGTTATGTTTGGTGCAAATACAATACATCACTGAGTACTACTCTTCATATTTTCAAGCATAGTGGTTGCTGCATCATGTTTTGGGTATGCTTGTAATCGTTAAGGACTGGGGAGTTTTTCAAGATAAAAAATAAGTGGAATGGAGCTAAGCACAGGCAAAATCCTAGCGAAAAACCTGGTTCAGTCTGCTTTCCACCAGACACTGGGAGATGAATTCCCCTTCAGCAGGAGAATAAACTAAAACACAAAGCCAAATCTACACTGGAGTTGCTTACCAAGAAAAAAGTATTTTGTGTAGATCATTGATCGTTATTCCCGCTTTGTAACACAAAAAAATGTGGACAAGGTCAAGGGGTGTGAATAATTTTTGAAGACACTGTACTGTATGTATGCCTAGAGTATTGGTCTTTCTGTTTCCTCTGTGTTTTGTCAGTACAGAACTTTATTAAAGTACAAGTCTTTACAAGGGGACAAGAAAGTTTAAGGACGAGGGGATATGAGTTTCAAGAAAACCCATCTCAGCACCCAGGAGACGATGAGACGAGACAAAGGTTGAATGTTGTAATGTAGAGAGATGATATTTGAGGTGTACGTGAAAAAACAGTTTATATGAGGCCTTCTGTTTTTTTGTTGCTCACATATCCTTCAGAAAATAATTGTTCACTTGAGTGTGTGTGTGTTTGTGTGTGTGTGTGAGTGAGTGAGTAAGCGAGAGAGACAGACAGACAGACAGACATACAAATAAAATATGAGCAGTTCAGTTGAGACCTTGTGTTTTGTTGTGTTGTTTATTCCCCCCTTGAGTCCCGCTGAAATCGCTCAGCATACAGGTGAGTGCTGTTGAAGGCCATTGGGGTCTCTCGCGTCATGGGGAGAGGGAGACGTTTTCATGGGGAGAGGGAGACGTTGGGAAAGGGAATAAGACAGGCGATGAACGATTAGGTGGGGCCCGCAGGGGCATGGGGGAGAGAGCCAGACACAGAAGGGTATTGCTGCATAAGCAGTCTGTCCAGCTGTCTGGCCTCTACGAAAAGACCTGAGACAGCCTGCATCTTAGGACTCTCCTCTCCTTTCTGCTCTCTATTTCTATCTCTCACTCTCTCTCTCTCTGTTCTGTCTCTCTCTTTCTTTCTCTCTGTTTCTGTCTCTTTCTCTCCTCTCACTCTCTCCTCTCCTTTCTGTCTCTCTCTCCTTCTCCACCTGACTCTCTGTGTTATATTTCTCACTATATCCCCTCCTCTGTGCTCACTCACGTCCACGCCCTGTATGCTGGGTTGTTAAATGTGAGGCAGAGAAATTGTACATGTAGCTTCAGATGTCCAGGCTGTATGCTCAGCATATGAATTTGGTGTGGTGTGTGTGTTTGTGTGCGTGGGCGACTGTGTGACTGAGCTCGTTTATGGGAATAAACAGCGTCTTGATGATGTGAACCAGGGTGATATGAGAGCGTGTTTGTTTATGGAAGGGGCCTGCAGAGACAGTAAATTGGTTATGGGATATAGGGAGGTGGGGAGGGGCTAGGCATTCTGAACCTGTTTTCGAGGAAAAGGAGGGAAGTGCCGGAAAGAGAGAAGGGTGAGGGCTTCGGGAATGGAGGGGCTGCTGGGTTGGGTTCTGTCAATGCCTTCTAGTTACCAATCTCACTGGGAGTAATGGACTCTTCTACAGACCATGAAAACTGTTTAGCACACTGGCACACATGCTATCTCTTTTTCTCAGACCCACACATGTATCACCGTCATTCAACGTCTTTAACTCAACAGACATCCACATTTTGTGCACCGCCTCATGGGTCTCTCGGTCGGGGACGGCTGCGACACAGCCCGGGATCGAACCCGTGTCTGTAGTGACACCTCGAGCACTGCGATGCTGTGCCACTCAGGAGGCCTAGGATGAAATAGTATGAATAAATTAATCTAAATTACGTTTTTAATAAAAAATATTTAAATCCTTATTTGAATATGTAAGTAACTCGTTATATAAATCTGATAATTCCCTTGAATCGGGTGTTTAGAGGATGTCTCCAAACACTTCGTTTCGGGCCTAATAACACCCGTGTCAATATATCCTCCAAACACCGGATTCGAGGGCATTACCACTTAAGTAGAACACGGTTGAACACGGTACAACACGGTAGAACGCAATACATATGGGTCTTAGTGTAGCACTCAGTGGACTGCATGGCTATACTTACACTATGTGTCATAGAAGGTAAGGGACACCAGGTTACAGTGAAATGTAGCCTAGTTCCCCCTGGGTGTATCTATTATTATGTAGTTAGGTCATATAATGTGGATGTGCTCCTATTTAGGTACTATAGAACTGGGAAACTTATTTTCATGCTTCTAACCTCTGTTAAGGTTTCATAACGGAGAGGTTTGTGAGGGTGGACGGAGACAAGGAAGGTTGACATGGTGCTGATTCACTTTCTCATCTTCCTCTCATTGTCCCCTATGCTTTTTACTGAATGAGGGATTTTATCTTACTGACTTAAAGTACTTAAGTAAACATAGTTTAAAGTACTACTTAAGTAGTTTTGGGGGGTATCTGTACATTACTTTACTATTGATATTTTTGACAACTTTTACTCTCGCTCTCTCTCTCTCTCTCTCTCTCTCTCTCACACACACACACGTATAGACAGTAGCAGGTGTTGGTGTGTCAGCAGGATAGTCTTCAGGTGCTGGCTGCTAGCTGCATCAGACACTTGGTTTTGTTCTCAGGATGCTTTTGCTGCATAAGGCATCTATCTGTGAAGTGTGGTTGAGATTGGACTTGGGTGGCTGCCGTATAGTCCTGTATCTGTGTGTGGTTTAGCTGTATTGGGTATTTTCATGTCCTTATGCTCTGGAGTGACCTTTCGTTATTGCATATCTGCATTGTATCTTAACTATGGTTTTGGTTTCACTATCAGCAATAGGTGTGTTTCTGCCTGTATGCACTTAAGATGGACTGTAATTGTGTTGCAAAATGTCTTACAGATGCTGCTGTCTTGGTCCACGTCTCTCTTGAAAATAACATGTCTTATCTCAACGCGACTAACCTGGTTAAAAAAAAAAAACACTTTTATATCTAATTTTGGTCCTTGGCGGTCCCTTCCTCTGCACTTGGCAGGTATTTATGTAGGTTGTGGTACCGTAAAAGGATCAGTATCAACTGTACATGGTCTATTGTGTGTGCTTTGGTGTATGGATGTGCTGCATGCACTGGGTCAGTCAATCTGTAGTTAGTCTGATGTGGTGGTCTGTGGTGGTCCTGCTGCATTGGGTCCAACATCTACAGAGTCTGGTGTGGTCTAGCTGCACTCTCCTATAGTTACATATGCTCTGGAGGGGGGGGGGGGGTCTTGCTACATTAGCTGTGCAGTGACGCTCCCCATCCAACCTGACAGAGCTTGAGAAGATCTGCAGAGAAAAATGGGAGAAACTCCCCAAGTACAGGTGTGCGAAGCCTGTAGTGTCATACCCAAGAAGACCCGAGGAAAATATATTTTATATTTGAGATGCTTCAAAGTAGCCACCCTTTGCCTTGATGACAGCTTTGCACACTCTTGGCTTTCTCTCAACCAGCTTCATGAGGTAGTCACCTGGAATGCATTTAAATTACAGGTGTGTCTTGTTAAAAGTCCATTTGTGGAATTATTTCCTTCTTAGTGTGTTTGAAACAATCAGTTGTGTTGTGACAAGGTAGGGGTGGTATACAGAAGATAGCCCTATTTGGTAAATACTGTCTATATTATATCAAGAAGAGCTCTAATAAGCAAAGAGAAATTACAGTCCATCATTACTTTAAGACAGGAAGGTCAGTCTATCCGGAATATTTCAAGAACTTCCAAAGTTTCTTCAAGTGCAGTCGCAAAAACCATCAACCGCCTTGAGGACCGCCACAGGAAAGGAAGACCCAGAGTTACCTCTGCTGCAGAGGATTTTTTTAAATTGCAGCCCAAATAAATGCTTCACAAAGTTTAAGTAACAGACACATCTCACCATCAACTGTTCAGAGGAGACTGCGTGAATCAGGCCTTCATGGTTGAAAAGAAGAAGAAAAAAAAGAAACCACTACTAAAGGACACCAACAGGAAGAAGAGACTTGATGGGGCCAAAAAACATGAGCAATGGACATCAGACCAGTGGAAATCTGTCCATATTTTTGATTTTTGTTTCCAACCGTTGTGTCTTTGTGAGATGCAGAGCAGGTGAATGGATGATCTCTGCATGTGTGGTTCCCACCGTGAAGCATGGAGGAGGTGTGATGGTGTGGGGGTGCTTTGCTGGTCACACTGTCTGTGATTTATTTAGAATTCTAGGCACACTTAACCAGCATGGCTACCACAGCATTCTGCAGCGATATGGCATCCCATCTGGTTTGCGCTTAGTGGGACTGTGATTTGTTTTTCAACAGGACAATGACCCAACACCACCATGCTGTGTAAGGGCTATTTGACCAAGAAGGAAAGTGATAGAGTGCTTCATCAGATAACCTGGCCTCCCCAATCACCCGACCTCAACCCAATTGAAATGGTTTGGGATGAGTTGAACCGCAGAGTGAAGGAAAAGCAGCTAACAAGTGCTCAGCATATGTGGGAACTCCTTCAAGACTGTTGGAAAAGCATTCCAGGTGAAGCTGGTTGAGAGAATGCCAAGAGTGTGCAAAGTTGTCATCAATGCAAAGGGTGGCTATTTTTAAGAATCAAACATTTGTTTAACACTTTATTGGTTACAACATGATTCCATATGTGTTATTTCATAGTTTTGATGTCTTCACTATTATTCTACAATGATGAAAATAGTAAAAATAAAGAAAAACCCTTGAATGACTAGGTCAAAACTTTAGACTGGTACTGTGTTATGTGAATTTTGTGTTCAATGTTCAATTTTGAATCAATGTTCATAAACGTCAATTAATCTACTCAGTCTGCAACCCAGAGTTTGTAAGATTCTGGTTGAATGAAGCAGACAAGAGTCCCAGTTTACAATAATCAAAGTGTTTATTCACGAGAACGTTCTAGTCCGTGGTACAAAAACATTCATTTTGTACTGGCTCCTTACGCAAATACCTTCACACACAAACAGTAGATATCCTGCGCACATACATACAAGTTCAAATCTTAATCTACGCCTTGCTCAGACGGTCTGTGTTTTTCCACTATACAGATACATTGTTTAATCTGCAACATGTTTCAGAATTTTCTGCAAGCCAAACAGTTTCTCCCCTCCGCGGGTGGAGACAGAATGTCCTGTAAGGAACACAGTAGTCCAGCTTGTCTGTCGATAGCTCCTCTTATCATTTGTTTCACACTTGCACCCTGCTTACATACTAAAAAGGAACAAAAGGTCCTTGTTCTAATTCTGACTAAAACTACACACATCATCAGATTATAGTTTTATGATTCAAATAAATGTCATACAATTATATGGTTTCAGAGTGGAATTATTTCATCTTTATCTTTCAACATATACATCATTTTATCATAATGTCTATACACACACAAGACAATCACATTATGATACACAATAGGCACCAAAAGGCAGACCATATGCTATCCTAGGCACTTTCATCTCCCCCATGTATTGTATGGAGTCTTACGACTCACTTTTGAGGCATGCTACTAATTAGCTTTGACTAATTAGTGTAACTTTTGACTGGTACTGTATATACATTTGCAAACATTTCTAAAAACCTATCTTTGCTTCGTCATTATGGGGTATGGTGTGTAGATTAATGGTGAAGAAAACAATTTAAGGCTGTCTTGTAACAAAATGTGTAAATACTTTTCTTTCACTGTAATTCCTTCTCGCATCTTTGCTCTCTCCTCCTCTCGACTTTTTCCTTCGCTTGTGGACAACAGCTATCTGTGAAGTCACCAAAAACCTCTCCAAGCCAAACCTTCATACCGTAACCACTAAGTGCTACACAGCCTACTTCGTTGTCACCATATAACGCCATAGTAAACAAACTCTAATTCATGCGTTACTAATCCCACAATCCAATCCATGTGTACAGTCATGCAGTACAGTGTACAGTACAGCAAGCAGTTTAGCAGTTAAACTGTGGGGCCCGGTGGCAATAAATTAATAAAAACTGAAAGCTTACCTTGACTTGAAAAAGTTGCCGTGTTGGATAGCCTTAGGCAGCTCGCTAACATAAATAACATGAATCTCTGTTTGAGTCAGGCTAAATTAGCCACATTAGGTCAACTAAGAAGAAGAAAATAAAACAAAATATAGCTAGCTCTCTTTCTCTCTGCTGCTGCTTCTCCTTAATTTTTTAATTAATGAATTTGTTCAAAACAGTTAAACTACTCACCACACTTTATGCCCTGCTGTGCTAGCTTTCTGTAGCTTATGCTTTCACCACTAGATTCATTCTCTGAACCTTTTTCCTGTTTCTCCAGTTTTACCTTTTGCCTCCAGAACCTTCACAAATCTTATGTTGGGTTTGCGGTAGATTCTGCCTATATCGTAGAGTCTTATCTTAAAAGGAAAACTTGTTTATGTTTCACTATTTCTATTTTTATGAAATTCACTGAGTAGGATGGTCGTCCCCTTTCTCTGAGGATCCTCCACTGGTGTATGTGTCACCATGGTATCAGTAGAGTCTCGGGGAACTGGCTGTCTTCTAAAAAGGACTCGCTAATGTAGCGTAATGGGATTGTTCCGAATGCAAAACACCCCCACCTACATGTCTTCGACAGTTCATCTTTCCCCTCTTCCCCTCTCCTCTCACCCACCCTCCCTCTCTCCCTTCCTACTCTCTATTCTCTTCTCCCTCTCTCTCACTCCGTGCTCTTGTCCATCTCTCTCCCATCCCCACCTCTCTTCTTCCATTTTGACATCCCTCATTCTCCGCACCATCAGGTGGGAGCACATGTGGCCGTACATGTGGCCCTGGCTGCATCGCCAGGGACTTTTCATCCATCCTTCCAGCCAGCCAGCCAGTGTGTATAAGAGACAGGAGACATCCAGACCGATGGCTAATAGATTGGCATTTTACTGAGACCTGTGGATGAAGACACGTTTCCCAAATTAATCCGGGATTAAGATATAAATCTAGGCAGAAATCAGACTCTCATCAGTGACCTTAGATGACAGGTGTACCTTAGGCTAGATGACAGGTTAATTTACCTGGCTAAATCCCCCCCCCCCCCCCACATCCCCTATGACCACAAACCTGTCGTTCTATCCATCTGTCCCTTAGGTGATTGAGGATTGGGTAGAGTAGGTTAGAGGGCTCAGAAGATACAGTACAACATATGTGTGATGTGTGGTGTGAAATTGTGTTTACGGGATGAATTCAAATACAGTTTGAGATTGTGGATAAATAGGGCACGCACTACAAATCCTCTGAAATGAGTCCAACTGGCCTCATATTCTACCCCAAAAACATGTCCTCCCACATTTAGGCTATGGCTTCTACAAACTGTCCAACTAAACTGTTTTATACTGTACAATACCAGACCACCAAGACTAGACTGCTGACACAGACTTCCTCATACTGTAATACAGAATATGATTGCCCCACACTTTAATACCAACTAGAAAGGGCCATTAAAAAAAATGGTATGCCTTGCTTCAGCTGTCAAAAAATATTTTTATGTTAACGGAAGACATTATTATTTCCGTCCAGTCTGCACGCTTTAAAGATTGATGGCGTTTCTAGCTTAAACAGTTGAAAAGGAGTAGTGGTCCAAATAATAACTATAATAATAAGTCAGAAGTATGTCAAAGAGCTAGAGTGGTCTTGCTGAATGAAGCAAGTCACATTAACTATCCTACTCTTAAAATCCATCACCCAAGTGTCTTATACCAAATAGTTTCACTGCACCAAAACTGTCTTCATTGGCAGCAATACTGTACATTCAAAATGGTCTCTACTTGTTCCAGCTCTTTCACCCACTCACCCACTCATGCACACACTCTCCCTCTCTCCTCTACTGTCCTGTGTTTATGAACCTGTATGCACCATACACCACTGAGACACACAGCCACGGACTTCACAACTGGATTAAAACCTTCTCGTAAAAAACAATCAATTAATTTGTTAATTAATCTGATGAGCGCATTCCTGCTTTTGTCCATTGACCCCAAAAAAATCACTTGCGGGAAAGTTTTGGCCCATGGGCCGCCTGTTGCGCACCCCTGCACTACATGCTTGCTGATTGCCCTTAACCTTACCTCAACAAGAGACCGAAGCCTTGTGTCTCAAGGTCACCCACCTGATTTGTGGGGCGGGGTGGGGGGTCTGGGGGTTGTTGTGTAGCTGTTCTCACACGGTAAGTGTCCTCTTGCTCAGTGCAATCCGATATCCTCCCAGGTCCCCGTCTCTATTCCCATTCTCCCCCAGCTCCTCTCCTGGCACACCTATATAGAGGAAGACACAAAGCAATTAGTGGGCCCAGGTGTGTACCAATTGGCTTTACACGGAGTACCTTTCCCCTGAGGAGTGTGCTGTCGTGTCGTCTTCCTCCCGCCTGGTCACTGAACTCTCACACTTTCTATTCTCATAGTTTCTACAGATCGCAAATTAAAGATAAACATTTTTGATCGATTGACTATGACTTTTCAAATCACCCAGTATTGGTATCTGCAATGTTAGCTCCAGGTAAATGTTGCTCTTCAGCCATTCCTGGACCTGTGACCAAAACGAGCTACATATGGACAGTACCAAAATAAGTGATCGAATGACTCTGCCTCCTCGCAGCAAAATCTGCAGAGCTGGGAAGGTTGTACACAGTATATAGCATTCTATTGGTTGCAAGATTTTTTTTGCATGTCGATTCATAAACTATGTGCCATGGAATCTAGCTTGTATGGCTCTTTGGGAGAACCCCCCCCCCCCCCCCCCCCCCTTCAGCGCCCCTCCCCCCGCCAACAAAACATTTTTATTCAGACATTTGGAACAACACAAATAAATAATTATAACATATAAAACTATATAAATATAAAAATATATACAAGAATAAGACTCATGAATATCAAAAAGATGTAACAAAGACAAATAGAAACAAATTGGAGTATATAAATAAAAATAAAAATAATTATTATTGCTATTACTATTGCTAACATAAAACACATAAAACTAAATTGCACAAATCCTATATCTCACATATACACAAATAGAATAACACACATAAAGAAGAGAACCTGATTATTACACTATTGCACTTCAAACACGAAACACACAATCTAAACTGCAAAACTAATTGCATTACTACTGTACAAAGTTAGAAGTGCGCTATTTGATAGATTTCCCCGCTCCCTCTACCTCGGGATTCCACTTGGGGAGACCTGAGGTCAACCTATCCCCGCCCCCTCACCATCTCGTACTTCTGAGTGAGAGACCTTCCCAGGCAGTAGCCTGCCTAGCTCACAAACTAGAATCAGGGCACCCACTCCGACAAGATTAATTGACCCACAGTCCCACACGGTGACATGATATCATTGACATGACGTGTAAATGAGCGATAGATTACCGATCCCGCAAATGTCACCACACCAAATTATTATTATTATCATTTTACTTTTTTTCACTGTACCGGTCGCTGATACCTAAATCCGCCACTGCATGGAATCGGTGCATCGCAAATCTCTTCCCAACTATTTTGCAATCTAAATGGCACAGCTGTCAATTTTGGTCCTTAAATGAAACTATATATTTTGATTTATCACAATTTTCATTAACCTGTTAGTGATCCCTTTGCGCACCAATCCCTTTAGCGGGATCGATTTGACAACATCCAGTGAATTTGCAGAACGCCAAATTCAAACTACAGAAATATCAATATTCAAGATAACCGAAAATATAAGTGTAATACATCAAAATAAATCTTAACTTCTTGTTAACTTCTTTGGGTAGGGGGAAGTATTTTCATGTCCGGATGAAAAGCAGAGTAAACGGCCTGCTAGAAAGCCATAAAAGCTAGAATATGCATATTATTATTAGATTTGGATAGAAAACACTCTGAAGTTTCTAAAACTGTTTGAATGATGTCTTTGAGTATAACAGAACTCATATGGCAGGCAAAAACCTGAGAAAAAATCCAACCAGGAAGTGGGAAATCTGAGGTTGGTCGATTTTCAACTCAGCTCCTATTGAAGATACAGGGGGCTATTGGCAATGTTGCACTTCCTAAGGCTTCCACTAGATGTCAACAGTCTTTAGAACCTTGTCTGATGCTTCTACTGTGTAGTGGGGCCGAAGGAGAAGGGAATGAGTAAGGTCTGCCATGAGCTGACCATGCTCTGACCATGTGCTTTCACGTGAGAGGGAGCTCTGTTCCATCGCACTTCTGAAGACAATGGAATTCTCTGGTTGGAACATTATTGAAGATTTATGTTATAAACATCCTAAAGATTGATTCATTACATCGTTTGACATGTATCTACTGACTGTTACGGAACTTTTTGACATTTCGTCTGCTTTTAGTGAACGCGCTTCGTGACTTTAGATTTGTTTACCAAACGAGCTAACAAAAGTAACTATTTGGACATAAATGATGTACATTACCGAACAAAACAAACATTTCTTGTGGAAGTGGGAGTCCTGGGAGAGCATTCCGACGAAGATCAGCTTAGGTAAGTAAAAATTTATAATGCTATTTATGACTTTTGTTGACTGCATAATATGGCGGATATATCTGTGTCTTGATTGGGCTCTGACCCCCGACTCAGATTATTGCATGGTTTTCCATTTTCCGTAAAGCTTTTTTGAAATCTGACACAGCGGTTGCATTAAGGAGAAGTGTATCTAAAATTCCATGCATAACAGTTGTATCTTTTAGCAATGTTTATTATGAGTATTTCTGTAAATGGATGTGGCTCTCTGCAAAATCAAAGGATGTTTTGGAACTTCTGAACGTAAGGCGCCAATGTAAACTCAGATTTTTGGATATAAATATGAACTTTACCGAACAAAACATACATGTATTGTGTAACATGAAGTCCTATGATTGTCATCCGGTGAAGATCATCAAAGGTTAGTGATTAATTTTACCTATATTTCTGCTTTTTGTGAATCCTCTCTTTGGCTGGAAAAATTGCTGTGTTATTCTATGAATAGGCACTCACCTAACATAATCGTTTGGTTTGCATTCGTCGTAAAGCCTTTTTGAAATCGGACACTGTGGCTGGATTCACAACAAGTGTATCTTTAAAATTGTGTAAAATACATGTATTTTTGAGGAATTTTAATTATGGGATTTCTGTTGTTTTGAATTTGGCGCCCTGCAGTTTCACTGGCTGTTGTAGAGGTGGGACGCTATCGTCTCACATACCTTAGAGAGGTTAATACAGCCGCAGTGTCAGATTTCAAAAAGGCTTTACGGCGAAAGCAGACCATGCGATTATCTGAGGACAGCGCCCCGCATACAAACACATGAAAATCATTTTCAACCAGGCAGGTGGCGACACAAAAGTCAGAAATAACGAAATAATAAATGTCTTACCTTTGAAGATCTTCTTCTGTTGGCACTCAAATGTCCCAGAAACATCACAAATGGTCCTTTTGTTCGATAATGTCCTTCTTCATATCCCCAAAATGTCAATTTATTTGGTGCGTTTGATTCAGAAATATACCGGTTCCAACTCGCCCAACATGACTACAAAGTATCTAATAAAGTATCAAACATTTCAAACAACGTTCCTAATCCAACCTAAGGTATCCTAAAACTTAAATAATCTATAAAATGTAAGACGGGATAAACTGTTTACAATAACGAATAAAAACAATGTGAAGCGCGTTACAGTTCACACGCACCAAACAGTTAAATCCATCTGGAGTGACATTTATAAAGAACAGCCGTACTTAATTTCTCAAAAGAAAAACATCAACCAATTTCTAACGACTGTTGACATCTAGTGGAAGCCATAGGAACTGCAACCAGGTTCCTATTAAATAGGGTTTTCAATAGAAAAAAAATTGTGTTAGCTGCATGTGTGACATAACTCCACCAGTCCTATTTACAGTGTTTCTTCCTTTAAACGTTTTTAGCTTATGCCGCGACCATTTGTGGTAGATGGTGGCAGATTGTGGTAAATTGCGTCACACTGGCAAAAATGTCTGACACTTAAATAACGTGCCATAGAATTCTGTGACACCCCGCAAGCTGTACTGTGGTACGCCGCAACTTTTAAAGGAAGAACCGCTGTATATGATATGATTTACAAATATAATATAACAAATATATGTTTTTTTAATCAATTAGTATATTTGAGATTAACCACAATATTTGTTGTAAGATTTGTTCAGTCTTTTCTGGTGAATTAAACTGTAATTGCAACCAAATTTCTATGGCTTGTTTAAAAAAGAACAATATTTTGGAGAATATTTGTTACGTCCGTCGTTAGTGGTAGAATGACCAGACCAAGGTGCAGCGTGGTAGGCGTACATTTTCTTTATTAAATGTTCCACCACAAAAACAATAAACAACACAACGAACGTAAAGCTTCGGCATGCAACACATGCAACAAACAAAGACAAGACCCCACAACGTAAATGTGGGAAAAAGGGCTGCCTAGGTATGATCCCCAATCAGAGACAACGATAGACAGCTGCCTCTGATTGGGAACCACACTCGGCCAAAAACAAAGAAACAGAAAACATAGAATGCCCACCCAAATCACACCCTGACCTAACCAAATAGAGAAATAAAAAGGCTCTCTAAGGTCAGGGCGTGACAATATTTCGTTTTCAAATAACTGAAAGTGAGCAGATGTAATCTGAATAAAGTGAAAAAGGCCATTCTTGGGGTGAGACAATTTTACTAATTTGCTAGAGAACCAGTTTGTATTGGCTTTTGTATGACTGACGCCTTTAGTGAGAGGCCTAATGCTTTAATATTTAGTCATTTCTGCTTTCCGAATTCATATTCATTATATAAATACTCCCTTTTAATTTTGTCTGGCTTGCCATTGCACATATAATTTCAAAAACAGGTCGCTAGGTGTAAGCAAAACCATAAGAAAATAGGTCAACTTTGATATGACTAAAGAGTTAATTAGGGTGATTTTTCCACAAATAGACGGGTATTTTCCTTTCTATGGCAGCAAGATCTTATCTATTTTTGCTAACTTTCTAATCAAATGTATTAGAGTGAGCATTTCTTTATTTAAAAATATGTATACCGAGTATGTCCATATCCCCGTCAGATCATTTTATTGGTAAACTACACGGTAATGTAAAAGTTGTGTTTTTTGTGATATAGTACACTTATCATAACTTGGTTTTAATCCAGAAAGGTTAGAAAAAGTATCTAGATTCTCTATGAGGCTGTGGAGGGATCCAATTGCGGATTTAAAGAAAACATGAATCATCAGCGTACACCTTTGTTTTTAAGCCCTGGATTTCTAATCCCTTTATATTTGTCACGATCGTCGTAGGAACATTCAGATCAAAGCGCAGCGTGATATCGGTTCGACATATTTTATTGATAAGTGAACCGCACAAAAAACAATAAAGCATACACGACACATGAAGCTAATGCAGTGCTCACAGGCAACTACACAGAAACAAGATCCCACAAAACACAGTGGGGAAATGGCTGCCTAAACATGATCCCCAATCAGAGACAACGATAAACAGCTGCCTCTGATTGGGAACCAGACCAGGCCAACATAGAAACAAACAACCTAGATAGGAACACCCTCCCCTAGTCACACCCCGACCTAACCAAAATAGAGAATAAAAAGACTCTCTATGGTCAGGGCGTGACATATAATATTATTGTTGGGTCTGATTTTAACAGCTAACATTTTGATGGCAATAATCAATAGATATGCCGATAGTAGACAACCTTGTTTTACTCCTCTTGACAGTTTAAAACTTTCTGAGAAGTAGCCATTATTTACTATTTTATATATAGGGTTACGATACATTATTTTTAACCCATTTTATAAGAGATTATCCAAAATTGAAATATTACAGGCATTTATATATAAACTCTAGTCATACCTTATCAAAGTCAGCTATGAATGCCAGGAATGGTTTCCCAGTTTTTTCATAGTGTTCTATTGTTTCCAGAACTTGCCTTATATTATCTCCATTGTATCGTCCATGTAAAAAACCTGTCTGATTATGATGAATAATATCTGACATTAACTTTTTAATTTGGCTTTCGCATGAGTCTTTTTGTACAGCTGTTCATTTTACATTATTAAATAGGAAATCCATACAATTAGCGTCGGTTAGTAGAGATGGAGGAGACTGAAATGAAAACATATGCTTAAAGTACTTTACTTCCTCTTTCAAAATATAATTTGGTGTTTCATGGGTGACTACATCATCTGTAACAAGTTTCAGTAAATCATTTTTGGTGGCATATAAATAATTCGGTGCATTTATTCCCATATTCCATCCAGTTCGCTCTATTTTTTTATAATATATTACACGGGATCTTTCTTGAATAAGTTTATTTTTGTTTTTCCTCAAACCTATTCTGTACTGTTAGTCCTTCCATTTCCTTTGTTAATATGGACTCTTTGGATCTAAATTGCTTTTGTTTTAGAGTACTGAATTGCATGGCCTCTAAAGGGCAAATTAAAAGTGTCCCAATAAAGGGATCTGCTGTACCTACAGTATGTTATGTCATAAAAAATAAGTTATAAATTCTTCTTAGTTAAAAAAAAGTTGTAATCTAATAGGCTTTGATTAAATGTCCAATATCCTCGCCCGCGTGGAAATTATGTAAGACTAATATATATGCCAATTATGTGATGGTCCGACCACATTATATCCCCTATCAACACTTTTTAAAACTTTTGGTACCAGAGAGAATGACATGAAAAAGTAATCAAGACGACTAGCTTGGTTGAGCCTCCGCCATGTAATGTCACTAGGTCAGGATATTTAAGCCTCCGTATATCCACTAGTTCCAATATATCCATGACATTCGTGATTTCCTTAAGTGTATGAGGGTGATTTCCTTTATGGTCCATAGAGGTATTTAATACCGTATTATAATCTCCCACCATAATAATAGTATTGTACTGCTTGTAGGGTAGATAAATTATTATCTATATTTTCAAAGAAGCATGGATCATCATTATTTGAACCGTACAGGTTAATGAGCCAAATCTGTTTATGGTTCAATAACATTTTTTAAATCACGTGTTTTTGTTGTCCCAGAGCAAGTCTGATTCCAGTCACTGTGTCTGAGAGACAAGGTTTAGACCAGACCCAGACATGAATAGAGTTAACATGCACCAGGCAGTCCAGACTATATCAATTTCAAAGCCATTATGCCTTTCAAATGGGCCATAAAACTGCAATACAGGTTGGCCTCCAGGAAGAGTAGCTGCTGCTTCAGCAACAGCTAATGGGGATCCATTTTTTACAAGAAAAAATTAAATACAGTCCATCCATGCAACCTCCCTGTCTCTCTCTCCATCCATTTGATAGCAGATTTCCCTGGATCAATTAACATACCCAAATTAGTCTCCACAATATTCCTTTTTGGCTAAACGTCTCAATTAGATATCTGCACGTTTATCTCATTGTTTTGAAAGACTATTTCGAGCTCCAACCTCGCAAATGATTTGCTTTTATGAAGTTAAGCTGCCGTCAATTAAGGCTTGTTTGATCTCCTCTCTCGCCAGGCCAATATTAATGAGCCTCTTTAGTGTCAGCACCTGCGGAGGGTGGAGCTCTGGCTGTCACTAATTACACACTCATTAGGCCTAATCCCAGACTTCTTAACGATCCAGGTGTGCCAGGGATCACGTGTTTTTGTTGCCGCTGCACTTAATTACTTGACCATTAAAAACTAGGGATTTACGGGTTGCTGCTGGGAAGAGTTTATTTAGGCTGTACTAGCTCCAATAGGCTGTTGGATGTTTGTTTTGTGGGCTGTGTGTACTCTGGTTCCATCTGGGTGTTTTGGATCTACACAGATGGTGTCTTCCTCTAGTTTATCTGATGTAGTTTGGATGGTTGAGAAAGTGTTGGAGTTGTAACAGAATAATCCCAGAACAAAGGCTTACGAAATGTATGTAGGTGAGTGAGCGAAGGTGCACCTTTGTGCCTGTGTGCTTCTCCGTATTTGTGTGTGAATATGAGAGAGCGAGAGAGAGTAAGTATATGGGAGGGATGGTGCCTCATCTTTTCCTGTCCTCCTGGAAAAAGAGGTAGGGAGAGGTAGAGAGAGAAGGCAGAAGATATGTTAGAGAGATTACCCATAAGAGGTGAACAGATAGGGGGATTACAGGAATCACTTGACCTAGGGAGCAGCCATTAAAGCAAAACTAATTACCCGGCAATGACCCTGAAGATAGGAGCCAGAGACACAGCTCCGGTTCCAGCTCCCACGGGCTCCGACAGAGACAGAGTCCATCAACATGATGTACTAGGGTAGGGTTCCCCAACTGGAGGCCGGGATTTTATTTTCCCCCCAAGTTTTCTGAAACAAAAATAATAATATTTTGGATTGTTCAACATAAGACTATAAAACACTAGCAAATCAGCTCCAAATGATTTTACTTTAGGAAATCAAAGTATTCCCATGCATAATAGAGAGATATACAGTATGTATACAAATGTAAGCAATATTTGAAATGATTGTTTTAGTCAAATGCTATATCTGTTTGGGCTTCTTACTGTCAATTTGCAGTCTCCAAATGATTTGCAATTATGTTCCGGCCTCCTGACCATCCGCTCAATAACAAAATTGTCCTGCAGCTGAATCTAGTTGATGATCCCTGTACTAGGGGCTATTGGAAATGGCTAATCACCTAAATTTAGTAGGTGGATGTTGTCTCCAAAGAGACTTCTTCTCTAACGTGTAGTCACAGGCTGTGTTGCAATAATCTCAAATTGGGTTCCATACCTCTTTGCCTACATGTAGCCACTGATCTCAGGAGAAGGAGGAGAGAACTTTTGCACAAATGCATCTAAGGTATTGTAGAATTCCAAATCATCCCCTAGACCCTCGCTAACCATGTAGATTTGAATTGACTGGATAAATGTAATGTCGAAATGTCTAATTGCATGATGAACACAAATGTCAAAGGATACACCTTTTAAAATGAGCATTCACAAAATAGGAGACTTTTGACATTGTCTCCTTTCCTTGTTGACTTTACATCATGACCGTCTATGAAAAAACTAGATGTATCTCAACCATATCAGAGTATATAAAATATGAGTCTATCAGAGTCTATCAAATACTATTTGGGACACAGTCTTGAGGAGTAGTGCCATCTAAGAGCCTTTGGTCAAAGCATCATTAAAAAGGCCCCATTCAAGGTCCTGTGTTTCTAGGAGCTGCTTCCGTGTATTATTGGTCGCAGGGGAGCAGGGCCCAGTTGCATAAAACATCTTAAGTTAACTTCTTATGGCTGGGGGGCAGTATTGAGTAGCTTGGATGAATATATATGCATATTATTAGTATATTTGGATATAAAACACTCTGAAGTTTCTAAAACTGTTTGAATGATGTCTGTGAGTATAACAGAACTCATATGGCAGGCAAAAACCTGAGAAAAAATCCAACCAGGAAGTGGGAAATCTGAGGTTTGTAGGTTTTCAAGTCTTAGCCTATCCAAAATAGTGTAAAAATTGGTCCGATTGCACTTCCTAAGACTTCCACTAGAGGTCAACAGTCTTTAGAACCTTGTTTCAGGCTTCCACTGTGAAGGGGAAGTGAATAAGAGCTGTTTGAACCAGGTGTCTGGCAGAATGCCATGAGCTATGTCTCGCGTGCTACCGTGAAAGAGAGCTGCGTTCCCTTTAATTTCTAAAGACAAAGGAATTTCCGGTTGAAGATTTATGATAAAACCATCCTAAAGATTGATTATATACATCGTTTGACATGTTTCTACGAACTCTAATATAACTTTACTGACTTTTCGTCTGGACCTAATGCTCGCGCCTTGTGAAATTGGATTTGTGAACTAAACGTGCAAACAAAAAGGAGGTATTTGGACATAAATGATGGACTTTATCGAACAAAACAAACATTTATTGTGGAACTGGGATTCCTGGGAGTGCATTCCGATAAAGATCATCAAAGGTAAGTGAATATTTATAATGCTATTTCCGACTTCTGTTGACTCGACAACATGGCGGGTATCTGTATGGCTTGTTTTGGTCTCTGAGCGCTGTGCTCAGATTATTCCATGGTATGCTTCTCTATAAAGCTTTTTTGAAATCTGACACAGCAGTTGCATTAAGTTGCACAAAACATTTTAAGGTGAACTTCCCCCTTAAATTAAGTGAGGGTGTGCATGAGGTCCCTTACGTGCTTCATTCAGTATGGATATCAATGGAAACAGCTTTTAGGTGTATAGCTAGCTAGCTAGGTGTATAGCTAGGTGTATTGCTAGCTAGCTAGGTGTATAGCTAGGTGTATACCTGTTGGTACTAGGGGGCAGTATTTTCATTTTTGGAAAAATAACATTCCCAAATTAAACGGGATATTTTGTCAGGACAAGATGCTAGAATATGCATATAATTGACAGCTTAGGATAGAAAACACTCTAAAGTTTCCAAAACTGTAAAAATATTGTCTGTGAGTACAACAGAACTGATGTTACAGATGAAAGCCTGAGAAAAATCCAATCCGGAAGTGACTCATTTTTTGAAAGCCCTGCGTTCCGATGCGTCCCTATTGAGCTGTGAATGCCCTATCAACCAGATTACGCTTTCTACGTATTCCCCAAGGTGTCTACAGCATTGTGACATAGTTTTACGCATTTATGTTGAAGAATACCCGTAGGCGGCTTCATTGCGCAAGTGGTCACCTGATGCTCCCAGAGAAATTCTCGCGTAAAATACAGAGGTAGCCATTATTCCAATCGCTTCTACTGAGAAACCAATTGTCCCAGTTGATATATTATATCAATATATTATATATATTTGAAAAACACCTTGAGGATGGATTATAAACAACGTTTGCCATGTTTCTGTCGATATTATGGAGCTAATTTGGAATATTTTTAGGCGTTGTCGTGACCACAATTTCCGATTTCTCAGCCAAACGTGAAGAACAAACGGAGCTATTTCGCCTACAAAAATAATCTTTGGGGAAAAAATGAACTTTGGCTATCTACCTGGGAGTCTCGTGAGTGAAAACATCCGAAGTTCATCAAAGGTAAACGATTTCATTTGATTGCTTTTCTGATTTTCGTGACAAGGTTGCCTGCTGCTAGCAAGGCATAATGCTATGCTAGGCTATCAATAAACTTACACAAATGCTTGTCTAGCTTTGGCTGTAAAGCATATTTTGAAAATCTCAGATGACAGGGTGATTAACAAAAAGCTGTTCCAATATATTTCACTTGTGATTTTCATGAATAGGAATATTTTCTAGGAAGATTTATGTCCGTTGCAATATGCTAATTAGTGTCAGATGATGACAACAGTCCCGTTCACGGGATGGGGTGTCACTAGAGGTTAAAATTAATCACTTACCTTTGATGATCTTCATCTGATGGCACTCCCAGGTCTCCATGTTAGACAATAAATGTTTGTTTTGTTCGATAAAGTTCATCTTATGTCCAAATACCTCCTTTTTGTTTGTGTGTTTAGTCCAGTAATCCAAATGCACAATGCGCGGGCACAAAGTCCAGACGAAAAGTCAAAAAAGTTCCATTAAAGTTCGTAGAAACATGTCAAACAATGTTTCTAATCAATCCTTAGGTTGTTTTTATCATAAATATTCGATAATGTTTCAACCGGACAATACTGTTTTCATTAGAAAGGAAAGGGAACGAACGTTGCGCGCACGGCCATGCGCGATAAACAACTCATGGCTTTCAGCTAAGCTACTTGCTTTGAGTGGTCTTATTATCTCCCTTTTCACAATAGAAGCCTGAAACAACTTCTAAAGACTGTTGACATCTACTGGAAGCCTTAGGAAGTGCAATCTGACCCCAAAGACATGGATATTAGATAGGCACTTCACTTGAAAACTACAAACCTCAGAATCCCCACTTCCTGGTTGGATTTTTCTCAGGTTTTAGCCTGCCATATGAGTTCTGTTATACCCACATACATTGTTTTAACAGTTTTGGAAACCTTAGAGTGTTTTCTATCCAAATCTACTAATAATATGCATATCTTAGCTTCTGTGTCTGAGTAACAGGCAGTTTACTCTGGGCACTCTTTTCATCCAAATTTCCCAATGCAGCCCCCTATCCCAAATAGGTTTTAAGTATGCCCTTACCTAAGGAAAACGACTGAGCAACGCCCTTAAACAATTCCCTTGGGTAAGGGAAATTATTCCTTAAGATAAATCCTTAACTGAAACACTTAAGATGTTTTTCAACCGGGCCAAGTGCAGGAAGTGTGTTTGCAGAGACTTTACCTAAAGCGGATACGGGGTGGACTTTTGAAGGAAGTTGAGGGACGAGGCACCACTCACAACCCCACAAGCCACAAAACTGTGTTATATATAAAAGTGTTGTGGATCTACCTCATCGAAGGAAGAATGGAAGGAAGTAGGATAGTCATGTCAATTTTAATGGTTTGAGACACAGAAAAATATTTCACTCTTTTATCCTACTACTTTGCCTGAGCAATGTAGCTAAGGTGGTGCTTGTAATCAATTGACAAAACACAGTAGAACTGGAGACGCGCTTTGGGAGTGTTTCCAATTATCTGGGAGGTTGTTAAACAGACTTTGCTATCAAACCATACATTTTCAAGCCCAATAGATTTCACATATATTCACCTTCACCCTTAAAAGGTAGCTGATAGATCAACGTGGTATCATTGCTAAGCATTACGTTGTGAAGCTTTTGCAAAAAGATGTATGCATAAAAAAATATGCATATAGACAAAGGGATTTATTACAGATCTATCAGAGTTAAACGTCTGTGTGAAACTAAAAACTACAGACAGATAACCTTGGAGAGTTCTCTATGGCGGCATCTTGCTGTCACACTCAATTCTCTTCAACAATCTCTCTTCTATAAAAAGACAAAAGAAGAAACAATAGCAAGTTAACAAGGGAGGGAGAATTAGAACAAGATGTTCCTAATTGAAACCTCATTTATTTCTCGCCCGCATTCCTTCTCATGTCTAACTGCTGCTATCAAACAATTAAAAGACGACTCTGCGTCAGGAGGTCAATATTTCCCCCTCTCTGAGACGATGAGCAGAAGTAAACATGAATTATACAATGCATTCATGACCACACTGACATGTATAATTAATGAGAAGTAGCCCAAAGTAAATATGTCACAGTCATACAGTGTATACTGTATCGTGCACACCCTTCCTGTGAAATCAGGCTTTAGTTGAGTCAGAAAAAAATTATGTAAATGCATAACACCATTATTGTTAAGGTACGTTTACCCAATTGGTACTATTTAAACTACTGAGCTACTGTCCATGAATGCACATGAGAGCAATATCAGGGATAATTATAATTATAATACTGTGGAATTAGAGCAAGCTTCTCACCCTTTAGCACAGGGCACTGATGGCAGTGACAACAGTTGTACAGTTAGGGTACGTTTGACTGCTAAAGGTCCATAGAGGACAGTGTCTGGGTTCTGGATGTCCCCGGAAAGGTCTTGGTTGGATCAGGTCGGATTGGGGTAGGTCGGACTTATTCTCACTAGCCACAGAAGCACTGAGCCAAACTGTCTACCCTGCTATCCTCTCTTCTCTCTGCTCTCCTGATGATCTCTTCTCCTCTTCTCTCTGCCTCTCTTCTCCCCTGACAGTGAAATTTAAATGTTTTATTAAAACTCATCCCATTAACACTGTCCCTTCCTCTAGTGAGATGCAGTGGGCTGGTGGAGAGATGCTGTAAGAATGTACTGTACCGACCCATACTATCTCTCTTGTTCTCTCGCTCTACTGTCCTCCGGCAATGACGGTACCCTGGGATCACAATCGGCAGCAGAGAGACATGTAATGTGATGAGGAGAGGGAGGGAGGGAGGGAGGGAAGAGGAGAGGGGTACTGGGTCAGCACTGCAGTGGTGATAGGAGCTGTGTGAGGATAAGGAGGCTGGCTGGTGCAGCTGAAAGAAAGGGAGGGTAGGTAGGAGAGGAGGAGGGAGGCACAGACACACACTGAGAGACTGTTTTTTTTATATTATGTGAGTGTGTGTGTTCGTGCGTGCGTGCGCGTGCCATACGTACGTGCATGCATGTGTGCGTGAGTCTGTCTGTCCATCCGTCTGTCTCTCTCTCTCTCTCTGTGTGCTCCATTCCCACAGAAGCGACCCAATCACTGAAAGAGCGAGGCCTGAGTCAAGGCTGTTTTTGCGGCTTGCTGGCCTGGAGGTAATCCTGTTCACTGAGGACCAACCAACACTTCTGGGGGGAATGGCAATGAGCCAAGGGGGAGGGCTGGGAGAGAGAGAGAGAGGCAGGAAAAGAGGGCGAGAATGTGAGGTTGGGAGTTCGTAATGAGAACAAAGCATCATCAGCTCACCTCACATCACTTCTCAGTGGGCTGATGCTGTTACCTAAGGTGCTGAGGTACAGAGCTTCTACTCACACTCGCATTCAGGCACAGGCACACACCCGCAAACGCGCGCGCGCGCACACACACACACACACACACACACACACACACACACACACACACACACACACACACACACACACACACACACACACACACACACACACACCATCTGTTCAGCTGCCCAGTGTCAGATCTCTTTGAACCAGCAGTCCCTCACGGTACGGCCCCTCTAACTCCCCACCCCAGGCCCACTTAAACCCTAGCCTACTTCTGTTCCAGGTGGGTTCCCTACATTGGTGCTGGATTGGAGGACTGAAACCCAGAGGTAGAAAGAATACTGAAATATCCTACTCAAGTAGAAGAACTGTTACTATGATGACATTTTAGAACTACTCAAGTAAAAGTAAAAATAGGTCAATTAAAAAGTATTCTAAAAGTAAATGAGTTATTATCAAAACATTGACCTTGACTGTGAGTTGCAATGAGGCACATCTGTATGTAAAAAAAATATATACACTGCTCAAAACAATAAAGGGAACACTAAAATAACACATATTAGATATGAATGAATGAAATTCTTATTAAATACTTTTTTCTTTACATAGTTGAATGTGCTGACAACAAAATCACACAAAACTTATCAATGGAAATCAAATTTATCAACTCATGGAGGTCTGGATTTGGAGTCTCAAAATTAAGGTGGAAAACCACACTACAGGCTGATCCAACTTTGATGTAATGTCCTTAAAACAAGTCTAAATGAGGCTCAGTAGTGTGTGTGGCCTCCACGTGCCTGTATGACCTCCCTACAACTCCTGGGCATGCTCCTGATGAGGTGACGGATGGTCTCCTGGGGGATCTCCTCCCAGACCTGGACTAAAGCATCCGCCAACTCCTAGACAGTCTGTGGTGCAATGTGGCGTTGGTGGATGGAGCGAGACATGATGTCCCAGATGTGCTCAATTGGATTCAGGTCTGGGGAACGGGCGGGCCAGTCCATAGCATCGATGCCTTCCTCTTGCAGGAACTGCTGACACCCTCCAGCCACATGAGGTGTAGCATTGTCTTGCATTAGGAGGAACCCAGGGCCAACCGCACCAGCATATGGTCTCACAAGGGGTCTGAGGATCTCATCTCGGTACCTAATGGCAGTCAGGCTTCCTCTGGTGAGCACATGGAGGGCTGTGCGGCCCCCCAAAGAAATGCCACCCCACACCATGACTGACCCACCACAAAACCGATAATGCTGTAGGATGTTGCAGGCAGCAGAACGTTCTCCACAGTGTCTCCAGACTTTGTCACGTCTGTCACATGTGCTCAGTGTGAACCTGCTTTCATCTGTGAAGAGCACAGGGCGCCAGTGGCGAATTTGCCGATCTTGGTGTTCTCTGGCAAATGCCAAACGTCCTGCACGGTGTTGGGCTGTAAGCACAACCCCCACCTGTGGACGTCGGGCCCTCATCACCACCCTCATGGAGTCTGTTCCTGACCGTTTGAGCAGACACATGTACATTTGTGGCCTGCTGGAGGTCATTTTGCAGGGCTTTGGCAGTGCTCCTCCTGCTCCTCCTTGCACAAATGCGGAGGTAGTGGTCCTGCTTCTGGGTTGTTGCCCTCCTACGGCCTCCTCCACGTCTCCTGATGTATTGGCCTGTCTCCTGGTAGCGCCTCCATGCTCTGGACACTACGCTGACAGATACAGCAAACCTTCTTGCCACAGCTCGCATTGATGTGCCATCCTGAATGAGCTGCACTACTTGAGCCAGTTGTGTGGGTTGTAGACTCCGTCTCATGCTACCACTAGAGTGAAAGCACCGCCAGCATTCAAAAGTGACCAAAACATCAGCCAGGAAGCATAGGAACTGAGAAGTGGTCTGTGGTCACCACCTGCAGAACCACTCCTTTATTGGGGCTGTCTTGCTAATTACCTATCATTTCCACCTGTTGTCTATTCCATTTGCACAACAGCATGTGAAATGTATTGTCAATCAGTGTTGCTTCCTATGTGGACAGTTTGATTTCACAGAAGTGTGATTGACTTGGAGTTACATTGTGTTGTTTAAGTGTTCCCTTTATTCTTTTGAGCAGTGTTTATACAATTGACACTTTAAAATAAATTCAAATGTATTGATAAACTAAACGCAATATAAAATAAAGTGCATAAACAATAATTCACACTCTCACTCACTCAGTGACCCATACAAAGCCAAATAGGGAGTGGCCAGGACACACTGGACATGCCTAAATAATTTGATGTCAAATTAGCTCTAGAGGAAACAACAGAACCACATGGAAATGTTAAAGGAATTAGCAAACCTTTGAGACTCCTGAATAGAAAAGGGGCTATAGATGTTGCAAGAGATTGATAAACTACAGGCTACATATACAGAGTCCATTAGGTTATCAGTGTTCCTTAAAGGGAAACTTCACATCTTAAGCTTCATATTCATCATCTCCAGCACCACCCCAACATCAACGTATTTCCAATGGTGTGCGCCGTATGATTTTGACCAATTGCGAGTAGGCATTGCCTACAAATTGTCTATTAATTGGTTGATGATGTCATTGGGAACGCTTACCTTTCTTTATCTTTTATACTACAAACATAGAAACTCGCCATTGTCATATATGTTGATGTTGGGCCAACAACGCCTTCCCTTCTCTCTGAACTTTCTGTTCTGTTTTAGCAGGAGCTGATTTTCAGTGAATTGAGTCTTTCCTGACTCACTTTGCAGTGAAGAGAAGTCCAGCACAGCTAAAAAGACGCTCATAGGCGGCAAAGGCAGGCAGGCCTGTGTTCAGCTTGAGACAGCTTCTTTATATATGGAAAGGAATGAAGCAAGTCCATCTTATCTGACACACAGGCAAGGTACCTATCCAGCTCCCTTGTACCTTGTGACCTTTTGGGCAACAGTGATGTGAAGAAATCAGATGAATGCTGTCTCTGTTGCGCTGTCTTGTTCTGTCAAGATGATGCTTCAAAGCTGTATAGTGGTAAATACAAAACATATACAGTACATATTGAATATTTCTGCAAATTCTGCTTTGTGTGGCAACTTATTTGATCAAATCACTGACAATACAATAGCTCAAACACAGACTTTCCATACTTGTTATTCTCAGAGACTGAAGTGAGTTTTGTCAGATGTCCTCAGACATACAAAGTCCATGTCTATCTGTACCTATTGTGTAGACTCACACAGTTAAATCAACCCATGTATTGTTCTCTTTCACTTCACATACACACCCACTCAATAAAAAAAATATATATAGACAAATATATATAGACAAAACCTTACTTGTGAAGGACACTGATGTTGAATGAATACATCAATCATGAAGGTTAATGTAATGAAAGTTAGGGATAAAATTAGCTCTCAATGTGTCATGAACGGCATCATAAAGGTGTTATGAAAGCTTAGACACATTAAAGGCCCCAGGCCCTAGTTATAGTCTAGTTAAGTCCATCTAGGTGATGGAATAATGGGATATTTAGTTATTCATCTATGCATTTATACATCATCTGAGTAATTCATACATCTGAGTAATCTAAACAAATATAGTTAGCTTAAAAAATAATACAATTTGAACCTGTCCTAATTTACACAGACAAAGTACATAGCTAAAAATAGGAAATAGGAATAGGAAATGGAAATAGGAATTTGTCATGTCATGACCAAGCAAGCTAATGTTAGCGAACTAGCTAGATAGTTAACTTGCTGATGTTAGCCTAGCTAATGTTGTTAGCTAACCAAGATAACTTACATGGCTCGCATTAGCTTGCTGGCTAGCCACCACAACACATAGTGACAATGATGTGCTTGCCACAATAATGACTATCATCGGGTGGTGGTTTGCCATGTACCTAGCTAGTTAACTTAGGCTACAAGCTGCTAAAGCCATCTATATCACCATTTTTTATCATTCATATCTAGTTATCTTACCTCCTATATCAGATGAGGCTCCTCAGAGGAGGAAGGGGAGGACTATACTCCAGTGGATTTCAGTGGATCCAGTGGATTTAAAAAAAACAAAAATAGTAAAACATTTAAAAAGTTATCCTTTTGAGATAAAACTATAAACCAAACAATTGGTTAAAACATTGTTTGCAATGAAGGTCTACAGTTGCCTCAGCAGCACTCTGTAGGGTAACACCATGTTGTAGCCAGAGGACAGCTAGCTTCTGTCCTTCTCTGGGTACATTGACTTCAATACAAAACCTAGGAGGCTCATGATTCTCACCCTCTTCCATAGACTTACACAGTAATTACACGTCCTCCAATCTATCAGAGCTCTTGCAGCATGCGAATGAATCTAGCACCGAAAGCATAAGCTACAGTTAACTAGCACTGCAGAGCATACAATGTGGTGAGTAGTTAACGAGTTGTCTCAAAGAGAGAGAAAGACAATAGTCGAACAGTTTTGAACAAATTCATTTCTTAAATGAAGGAGAGAGAGAGAGATTTTTACTTACTTTGCTAGCAAGTGTAGCTAGCTATTTTAACCTACTCAAACAGACAGATGCTATGTTAGCTAGCTGGCTATGACTATCCAACACTGGAACTCTTCCAAGTCAAGGTAAGCTTTTGGTTTTAACAAATGTATTACCACTAGGGCCCGCCAGTGTAACTGCTAAAAGCTAGCAAGATGGCGCCGACAGAGATGGTTGCCTCGCTCCGAGTCCTTAGGAAACTATGCAGTATTTGTTTTATTTTTTTAGGTATTATTTCTTACATTGTTAGCCCAGAAAATCTTAAGTATTAACTATTGGATATCAGAGCAATGTCAACTTACATTACGACCAGGAATACGACTTTCCTGAAGCGGATCCTTTGTTCGGAACACCACCCAGGACATTGGAGCTAATCCCAGAGGCCGACCCAAAACAACATCCCCTCAGAAGAGGTAGACAGAGCAGCCTCCTGGTCAGACTTTGAAAGCGTGCATGCCACCCACGGCTTCCGAGTATATTACTCGCCAATGTCCAGTCTCTAGACAACAAGGTGGACGAAATTAGGGTTGCCTTCCAGACAGACATCAGAGATAGTAACATTCTCTGTTTCACGGAAACCTGTTTCTCTCGGGATATGTTGTCGGAGTCGATACAGCCACCGGGTTTCTTCATGCGTCACGTCGACAGAAATAAACATCTCTCTGGGAAAAAGGGCGGGGTTGTATGCTCCATGATTAACGACTCATGGTGTAATCATAACATCATACAGGAACTCAAGTCCTTCTGTTCACCTGACCTATAATTCCTTACAATCAAATGCCAACCATATCATCTCCCAAGAGAATTCTCGTCAGTTATCTTTCACAGCTGTGTATATCCCCCCTCAAGCAGATACCACGACGGCCCTCAAGGAAATTCACTGGACTATGGAGGCTGCATTTATTGGAGCTGGGGATTTTAACAAAGCAAATTTGAGAGCAAGGCTACCCAAATTCTATCAATATATCGATTGCAGTAATCGTGTGGGTAATACACTGGACCACTGCTACTCTAACTTCTGCGATACATACAAGGCAAAACTGCAAAACCATAAACACGGGCACCCTCACAGACATCATCCTAACCAACTTGCCCTCTAAATACACCTCTGCTGTTTTCAACCAAGATCTCAGTGATCACTGCCTCATTGCCTGCATCCGTAATTGGTCTGCGGTCAAACGACCTCACCTCATCACTGTCAAACACTCCCTGAAACACTTGAGCGAGCAGGCCTTTCTAAACGACCTGGCCCGGGTATTCTGGAAGGATATTGACCTCATGCCGTCAGTAGAGGATACCTGGTTATTCTTTAAAAATGCCTTCCTCACCATCTTAAATAAGTATGCCCCATTCAAGAAATTTAGAACCAGGAACAGATATAGCCCTTCGTTCTCTCCAGACCTGACTGCCCTTGACCAAGACAAAACATTCTGTGGTGTTCTGCATTGGCATCGAACAGCCCTGTGATATGCAACTTTTGAGGAAAGTTAGGAACCACTTAGTTCGGAAAGCCAAGGCTAGCTTTTTCAAACAGAAATTTGCTTCCTGCAACACAAACTCAAAAAAGTTCTGGGACACTGTAAAGTCCATGGAGAATAAGAGCTCCTCCTCCCAGCTGCCCACTGCACTGAGGATAGGAAACTCTGTTCCACCGATAAATCCGCTATATTTGAGAATTTCAATAAGCATTTTTCTACGGCTGGCCATGCTTTCCACCTGGCTACCCCTACCCCGGTCAACAGCCCTGCACCCCCCACAGAAACTTGCCCAAGCCTGCCCATTTCTACTTCTCCCAAATCCAGTTAGCTGATGTTCTGAAAGAGCTGCAAAATCTGGACCCCTACAAATCAGCCGGGCTAGACAATCTGGACCCTTTCTTTATAAAATTATCTGCTGAAATTATTGCAACCCCTATTACTAGCCTGTTCAACCTCTCTTTCGTGTCATCTGAGATTCACAAAGATTGGAAAGCTGCTGCGGTCATCCCCCTCTTCAAAGGGGGGGACACTCTTGACCCAAACTGCTACAGACCTATATCTAACCTACCCTGCCTTTCTAAGGTCTTCCAAAGTCAAGTTAATAAACAGATTACTGACCATTTCGAATCCCACCGTACCTTCTCCGCTATGCAATCTGGATTCAGAGCTGGTCATGGGTGCACCTCAGACACGCTCAAGGTCCTAAACAATATCATAACCGTCATCGATAAGAAACAATACTGTGCAGCCATATTCATCGACCTGGCTAAGGCTTTAGACTCTGTCAATCACCACATCCTTATCGGCAGTCTCAACAGCCTTGGTTTCTCAAATGATTGCCTCGCCTGGTTCACCAACTACTTCTCAGACAGAGTTTAGTGTGTCAAATCGGAGGGCCTGTTGTCCGGGCCTCTGGCAGTTTCTATGGGGGTGACACAGGGTTACATTTCTTGACCGACTCTCTTCTCTGTATACATCAATGATGTCGCTTTTGCTGCTGGGGAGTCTCTGATCCACCTCTACGCAGATGACACCATTCTGCATACTTCTGGCCCTTCTTTGGACACTGTGTTAACTACCCTCCAGATGAGCTATAATGCCATACAACTCTCCTTCCGTGGCCTCCAACTGCTTTTAAATACAAGTAAAACTAAATGCATGCTCTTCAACCGATTGCTGCCCACACCTGCCCGCCCATCCAACATCACTACTCTGGACGGTTCTTACTTAGAATATGTGGACAACTACAAATACCTAGGTGTCTGGTTAGTCTGTAAACTCTCCTTCCAGACTCACATCAAACATCTCCAATCCAAAAATAAATCTAGAATTGGCTTCCTATTACGCAACAAAGCATCCTTCACTCATGCTGCCAAACATACCCTCATAAAACTGACCATCCTACCAATCCTCGACTTTGGCGATGTCATTTACAAAATAGCCTCCAACACTCTACTCAACAAATTGGATGCAGTCTATCACAGTGCCATCCGTTTTGTCAGCAAAGCCCCATAATACTACCCATCACTGCGACCTCTCCTTCCAGTTCTCTGCTGCCAATTACTGGAACGAACTACGAAAATCACTGAAACTGGAGACACTTATCTCCCTCACTAGCTTTAAGCACCAGCTGTCAGAGCAGCTCACAGATCACTGCACCTGTACATAGCCCATCTGTAAATAGCCCAAACAACTACCTCATCCTCTACTGTATTTATTTATTTATCTTGCTCCTTTGCCCCCCAGTATTTCTACTTTGCACATTCATCTACTACACATCTACCATTCCAGTGTTTTAATTGCTATATTGTATTTATTTTGCCACCATGGCCTATTTATTGCCTTACCTCCCTTATCTCATCTCATTTGCGCATGTTGTAAATAGACTTGTTTTTCTACTGTATTATTGACTGTATGTTTGTTTTCCTCCATGTGTAACTCTGTTGTTGTATGTGTCGAACTGCTTTGCTTTATCTTTGCCAGGTCACAGTTGTAAATGAGAATTTGTTCTCAACTTGCCTACCTGGTTAAATAAAGGTGAAATAAAACATTTTAAAAGGCCAGTTTTATTGCTTCTTTAATCAGGACAACAGTTTTCATCTGTGCTAACATAATTGCAAAGGGGTTTTCTAATGATTAATTAGACTTTTAAAATGATAAACTTGGATTAGCTAACACAACGTGCCATTGGAACACAGGAGTGATGGTTGCTGATAAGGGTCCTCTGTACACCTATGTAGATATTCCATTTAAAAAATAGCTGTTTCCAGCTACAGTAGTACAACATTGACTAGGGCTACACAGTTTTTCTGATCAATTTGATGTTATTTTAATGGACAAAACATTTGCTTGTCTTTCAAAAACAATGACATTTCTAAGTGACCCCAAACATTTGAACGGTAGTGTATGGGGCAGGGTCTACAGGCAATTACGGACAACAAAATGAAAACCAGCCACGTCACCTTCTTTACGCGCTTTGAGGGTAATTATGGTGCCACCGACGTGGCCTGCTACGAAGGACTGCACCCCCCCCCCCCCCCCCCCCCCTCCTTCTCCGTGGCCAACATGAGTAAGACATTCAAACGTGTTAACCCTCGTAAGGCTGCTGGCCCAAACGGCATTCCTTGCCGCGTCCTCAGAACATGCACAGACCAGCTTGCTGGTGTGTTTACGGACATATTCAATCACTCCCTATCCCAGTCTGCTGTCCCCACATGCTTCAGAAGGCCACCATTGTTCCTGTTCCCAAGAAGGCAAAGATAACTGAATTAAATGACTATCGCCCAGTAGCACTCACTTCTGTCATCATGAAGTGCTTTGAGAGACTAGTCAAGGATCATATCACCTTACCTGCCACCCTAGACTCACTTCAGTTTGCATACCGTCCCAACAGGTCCACAGACGATGCAATCGTCATCACACTGCACTCTGCCCTAGCCCACCTGGACAAGAGGAATACCTATGTAAGAATGCTGTTCATTGACTACAGCTCAGCATTCAACACCATAGTACCCTCCAAGCTCATCATTAAGCTTAAGGCCCTGGGTCTCAACCCCGCCCTGTGCAATTGGGTCCTGGACTTTCTGACGGGCCATCCCTAGGTGATGAAGGTGGGAAACATCATCTCCACTTCACTGATCCTCACATGGATACGTTCAACATTGTCCCAAAGGGTGTGTGCTCAGCCCCCTCCTGTACTCCCTGTTCACCCATCACTGCATGGCCATGCAACTCAATCATCAAGTTTGCAGACGACACAACAGTAGTGGGCTTGATTACCAACAACGTCAAGGCAGCCTACAGAGAGGAGGTGAGTGCACTCGGAGTGTGGTGTCAGGAAAACAATCTCTCACTCAACGTCAGCAAAACAAAGGAATTGATTGTGAATTTCAGGAACCGGCAGAGGGAACACCCCCCTATCCACATCAACAGGACAGTAATGGAGTAGGTGGAAAGTTTTAAGTTCCTCGGCATACACAGACAAGCTGAAATGGTCCACCCACACAGACAGTGTGGTGAAGAAGGTGCAACAGCACCTTTTCAACCTCAGGAGGCTGAAGAAATTTGTCTTGTCACGTAAAAACCTGAAACCTTTACAGATGCACAATTGAGAGCATCCCATCCTGTCGGGCTGTATCACCGCCTGGTACAGCAACTGCACCACCATCAACCGCAAGGCTCTCCAGAGGGTGGTGCGGTCTGCACAACACATCACCGGGGGCAAACTACCTGCCCTCCAGGACACCTACAGCACCCAATGTCACAGGAAGGCCAAAAAGATCATCAAGGACAACAACCACCTGAGCCACTGCCTGTTCACCCCGCTACCATCCAGAAGGCAAAGTCAGTACAGGTGCATCAAAGCTGGGGCTGAAACAGCTTCTATCTCAAGGCCATCAGACTGTTAAGCAGCAATCACTAACTCAGAGAAGCTGCTGCCTACATACAGACTGAAAACATTGGCCACTTTAATAAATGGATCACTAGTAACTTTAAATAATGCCACTTTAACAATGTTTACATATCTTACATTACTCATCTCCATATGATGAGATGTATCTTATACCATCCACTGTATCTTACATGTATACCATCTATTGCATCTTGCCTATGCCGCTCGGCCATCGCTCATCCATATATTTATATGTACATGTTCTTTTTCCATCCTTTTAGATTTGTGTGTATTAGGTAGTTGTTGTGGAATTGTTAGATTACTTGTTAGATATTACTGCACTGTCGGAACTAGAAGCACAAGCATTTCGCTACACTCGCATTAACATCTACTAAGCATGTGACCAATACAATTTTATTTGATTTTGATTTAAATTGCTTACTGACTGTACAATGTACTGCATGATTGTAGTGGGTTTACTAACGCGTTAGTTCTATTTCCTATGTTGACTGTGACGTTACTTTAACTAATATGTTGACAATGATATAGGCTGTGTGTAGAGGTTAGCAGTTATGATATGGTTAGGCTTGGAAAGATTTTTATCGGCAGGTCACAGACAGCTGACGTGTTGTGCATGTCCACAAGTGAAGGGAAAAGGTGAGAGAAGAGCGCATAGACGCGAGAAGGAATACAACGTGGCTGCTATGAAAGTGAACTGTGTTTACTTGTGATCAGGGGTGTATTCTGCTGCTCCAGTTTCAACTGTTCTGCCTGTGATTATTATTATTTGACCATGCTGGTCATTTATGAACATTTGAACATCTTGGCCATGTTCTGTTATAATCTCCACCCGGCACAGCCAGAAGATGACTGGCCACCACACATAGCCTGGTTCCTCTCTAGGTTTCTTCCTAGGTTTTGGCCTTTTTCCTAGCCACCGTGCTTCTACACCTGCATTGCTTGCTGTTTGGGGTTTTAGGCTGGGTTTCTGTACAGCACTTTGAGATATCAGCTGATGTACGAAGGGCTATATAAATAAATGTGATTTGATTTGATATTCATTCCGCCAATTCTGTTGAAAAACCTTACTTAAACGGAAACAAATGGAACAAAACAGGGATAAACATGCCTGAATTTGTCCAATAGAAACTCTCGTGAATAATGATTACACCCTAGATGCAGGCAAGCATGTGCAAGGCGGTATTGAATATGTCACTGTCTGTCCATGTGTCACTCACTGTCTGTCACCTCAAATTTGTCTCTCAAACTGTGTACACCTGTGTGTACATTGTAAACTTTCGTTCATAGATTTGGTTGTAGCAACCTCATGATGGGTATAGCGAAAGTTTGAGTATCATGTAGTAGGCTAAACTTATGTTATATAATATTATGTTATATTGAGCTAGGTGAATGGAATATGAAAGACAGTCATCCAATATGTTGTAATAGAAATAAGGCCATGCTCATAAAAAAATAAGAAGATTGTCCTCCCTCATCTTAATAAACAGCACCGACCGCCTCTGCTCTATATGTTTCCTCAAGGTCGAGGCATCCTGGGTAAGCAGCTTGCATTGCATGATTACACTGTCGCCTCTCCTGTGCTTGAAGGAGAACTGATCACTGAAATGCAGCCAGTCATTCTCCTCCTCGTCTTCTTCAGAAGACGCAGACATTGTGTCTGTGTCTCCTCAGTCCCATTGTTATTTTTGCCTTTTTGAAAATCTTCTGACCATCGTTGAGTTTGTGTGCACAGCTTGATTTGATTGGCCTGTTTTGTGTGAAATTGTATTTGATTGGTCACTGACTTAACAACGATGAGCAGTTTCAGATCCCGCCTGCGAACTTCCTGTGCCATCATGATCTACTATTATGGAGAGATTACAAAATTGTACTCCATAAAGGTAGCGAAGTACAACACTTCATTAAAAACATACTTATTAAGTAAAATAACTGACTTTGAAAAATACTCTAAAAAGTACTCAGGTACAGAAAAGCTACTCAATTACATTAGCGAGAGTATTTGTAATTCATTCGTTCTACCCTGCTGAAACCCAATACTTTATAAATGGCTTTGAAGTCTAGTGAAAATAAAGTCCATTATTTAACCATGGTTAATCAATTAAATTAATTAATTGTATTATTATAATCTGCTGTTGACACTAAATCAGCCTAAATGTACAGTAAAGTTCATCATATTGCATTAACACTATCTGATTAACACACCGTCTCCGGTGCTCAGTGATGTCTTTAGAACATCCTCTGTGAACTCACTTCAAGGTTAGCCAAGCAGCATTGACAGCTTCACCTCAAACATGGGGAGAGAGAGTGGAGACAGATGGAAAAAGAGAGAGAGGGGAGAGAGAGAGAGAGAGAGAGGGAAAGAGAGAGTTGGAGATAAACACAAAGAGAGTGAGAGACATTGAGAGACACAGAGAGGGAGAAAGAGGAGAGAGGGAGAGAGAGAGTGTGTGGAGTCAGAATCAACTCCTTTTGAAGTCCTTTCCAATTTGTGTGAAGGAAGGAGCTGCTCCAACATCAGCCTGTATAAAAGCTGGAGAGGTGGAAAGCTCCATACAGACAGCCATCGAACAGAAGGGAGGAGAAGTTGGAAGAGACAGAGTCATTAGCCTGGCAGGGTCGTGCTACTTCCTCATTCTGTCTGTTGTCTCTACATCGGTCTGTTGATCTCTTGATTGGGGCGCACTGTGATGGGCCTGTCTGAGCTAGCCCACAGACGCTGCCTGATTTGATACATCACATATTTACTCAACAAAAAAAGAAACGTCCTCTCGCTGTCAACTGCGTTTATTTTCAGTAAACTTAACATGTGTAAATATTTGTATGAACATAACAAGTATAACGACTGTCTTGGGAAGAAGGAGAGGACCAAAGCGCAGCGTGGTAAGTGTTCATCTTTTTTAAGGAAACTGAACACTTCAACAACAACAAAAAACAACAAAGTGAAAACCGAAACAGTTCTATCTGGTGCAGACACACAAAGACTAAAAATAACCACCCACAAAACAGAATTGAAAACATGCTACCTAAATATGGTTCTCAATCAGGGACAACGATAGACACCTGCCTCTGATTGAGAACCATACTAGGCCGAACACAAAAACCAACATAGAAAAACAAACAGACTGCCCACCCCAACTCACGCCCTGACCATACTAAAACAAAAGATAAAATAACAGAACAATGGTCAGAATGTGACAACAAGATTCAACAACTGAGGCAATAACTGAACAAATTCCACAGACATGTGACTAACAGAAATGGAACAATGTGTCCCTGAACAAACGGGAGGTCAAAAAGTACTGCAGTGCATCTCCTCCTCATCGACTGCACCAGCTTATCCAGTTCTTGCTGTGAGATGTTACCCCACTCTTCCACCAAGGCACGTGCAAGTTCCTGGACATTTCTGGGGGGGAATGGCCCTAGCCCTCACCCTCCAATCCAACAGGTCCCAGACATGCTCAATGGGATTGAGATCCGGGCTCTTCGCTGGCCATGGCAGAACACTGACATTCCTGTCTTACAGGAAATCATGCACAGAATGAGCAGTATGGCTGGTGGCATTGTCATGCTGGAGGGTCATGTCAGGATGAGCCTGCAGGAAGGGTACCACATGAGGGAGGAGGATGTCTTCCCTGTAACCCACAGCATTGAGATTACCTGCAATGACAACAAGCTCAGTCCGATGATGCTGTGACACACCGCCCCAGACCATGACGGACCCTCCACCTCCAAATCGATCCCGCTCCAGAGTACACTCCTCGGTGTAACGCTCAATCCTTTGATGATAAACGTGAAACCACCCATCACCCCTGGTGAGACAAAACCACGGCTTCTTTCTTTTGGTGTTTTTCAGAGTCAGTAGAAAGGCCTCTTTAGTGTCCTAAGTTTTAGTAACTGTGACCTTAATTGCCTACCGTCTGTAAGCTGTCCTAACGACCCTTCAACAGGCGCATGTTCATTAGTTGTTTATGGTTCATTGAACAAGCATGGGAAACAGTGTTTAACCTTTAGTGCGCGAAATTCAAAAATATTTTTTTTAAATATGTAACTTTCACACATTAACAAGTCCAATACAGCAAATGAAAGATAAACATCTTGTTAATCTACCCATCGTGTCCGATTTCAAAAATGCTTTACAGCTAAAGCACAACATATGATTATGTTAGATCACCGCCAAGTCGAAAAAACACACAGCCATTTTTCCAGCCAAAGATAGGAGTCACAAAAAGCAGAAATATTGATAAAATTAATCATTAACCTTTGATCTTCATCAGATGACACTCATAGGACATCATGTTACACAATACATGTATGTTTTGTTCGATAATGTGCATATTTATATCCAAAAATCTCAGTTTACATTGGCTCCTTACGTGCAGTAATGTTTTGATTCCAAAACATCCGGGGATTTTGCAAAAATACTAATAATAAACATTGATAAAAGATACTAGTGTTATTCACAGAATTAAAGATAGACTTCTCCTTAATACAACCGCTGCATCAGATTTTTTTTTTACTTTACGGAAAAAGCATAATCTGAGAACGGCGCTCAGAACCCAAAACAGCCAGAGGAATAGCCGCCATTTTGGAATCAACAAAGTTAGAAATAACCCCATAAATTATATTCACTTACCTTTGATGATATTCATCAGAATGCAATAAATGACTTATTTGTTCCATAAAGTTCCATAATTTATGTCCAAATAGCCACTTGTTGTTAGCGGGTTCAGCCCAGTAATCCATCTTCATGAGGCGTGAGCATTTCATCCAGACAAAAACTCGAAAAGTTCCGTTACAGTCCTTTAGAAACATGTCGAATGATGTATGGAATCAATCGTTAGGATGTTTTTAACATAAAACATCAATAATGTTCCAACCGGAGAATTCCTTTGTCTTCAGAAAATCCTTGGAACGAGATGTCGGGAGCGCACGTCATGAGACCGAGGCACTATGCCAGACCACTGACTCAAACAGGTCTCATGAGCCCCTCCTTTATAGTAGAATCCTCATTCAAGTTTCAAAAGACGATTGACATCTAATGGAAGCCCTAGGAAGTGCAACCTCATCCATATCTCAATATGTACTCAGTAGGCCAAGCTTTGAAAAACTACAAACCTCAGATGTCCCACTTCCTGGTTGGATGTTTCTCAGGTTTTTGCCTGCCATATGAGTTCTGTTATACCCACAGACTTCATTCAAACAGTTTTAGAAACTTCAGAGTGTTTTCTATCTAATAATAATAATATGCATATATTAGCATCTGGGAGAGAGTAGGAGGCAGTTCACTCTGGGAAAAAAAGTGAAAATGCTGCCCCCTATCCCAAAAAGGTTAAACACTTTACAATGAAGATCTGTGAAGTTATTTGGATTTTTACGAATTATCTTTGGGTCCTGAAAAGGGACATTTCTTTTTTTGCTGAGTTTAGTAGCAACTTGACATCTTGCCAGACATCTTAAAAAATACTACTCTCTTTGGGCCTGTGCTAGAATGTATGCATGGGAGAGGGGATGAAGGTAGGTATTGGAAGATGGGGGAGAGAGATGTTGGGTGAAAGAACTGACTGTTGTTTTCTCCCAGTTCTTTTATATGTCTTAATGATGCAGTTAATGAAAAGGGATGCTATTTTGCGGGGCTTTCGGGGTTGCATACACACGTACACACAGCAGTGATATGTAACAACTCTGCAGCAGGATGCAGAGCACAGTCTTGGAAGAGACGGTCCCTGACGCAATCATCAGTCAGCGATAATTAGCCAGCACCGATAGTTTTATCTCTGATCCTCAAACGAGCATCAGATGCTCTCCTTGGAACCCTTTATCCCGGGACCGCGGTGCTGGGGGGACAGAGATGAGAAGCGCACAGTTTACCCACTCAACAACCTGCTGCCCGGGAGAATAGAGAGAGCGAGGATATTTTGCTGGGCCCAGAAGCCTTCAGATCATTATAAAGTGGCGCTGGCCTCCTGAAGAACCATACACATACAGAAGGAGGTAGACTCTCAAGGAGTAAACCCAGGGGGAGGAGGGGGGGAAAGAAAGGAGTAAAGGAAGGAGGAGGTGGGTAGTACTCTCTCTCTCTCTCTCTCTCTTTCTCAGAATATGTAAGTGGAGATCATCCTGATGTGGCGTATAATCCAGGCGCAAACAGAGATATCCGCAGGGAAGGAAAAAAAGGGTGGGAAGAAGGTGACAGGTGTCGGAGAGAAGTTGTCCCTTTCCCTGTCTGTCAGTTAAGAACGCTCCCCCCTACAGCCCCCTTGCTAGTCGGGGGTGGCAGCCCCAGCGGGGCGGTGGTGACAACACCTGATAGAGTTGTCCCCTTAATGGGAAAAGATGATTGATGTGGCGCCAAACCAGCTGACAGCCCATAAAGGTCACATTAACTCTGACAGCGAGGAAAGGAGAGAGGGGAGAAAGAGAGGGAGGAAAGAAAGAGAGAAAGAACCAAGACAGCTGTGGAGAAGTACAGTGGAGAAATAGAACAGTCAAATAGCGAAAAAGAAGCCAGCTTGCGTGAAACATCATGAGGAATGAGCATATTGGAGCTATTTAGTTGATTTTGCGAGTTGTTGGGTTCTGTTATTGGGCAGAGTATGCTGACTGGCTGAAAGCGACCAACAGGGCATTGGGATGGAGGGAGATGTGATTGCCAATCACAAGCAGAAGCTGTTGGTGCAGATGTACCGATGTCCCCATGGAAACCAGTGTTGGTCAACGTGACACTGTAATATGGATGTGCAAATGGTATTTTTTGCATGCAAGTAATTCAATTGCATATGTGGTGATGGGTGAGGGGTTTATGTGTGCGGTACGTGTGTGGTGTGTGAAGCATCAAAGGCCCACTGGTCCTTGTCATTCCCTGGTCCTCCCATGTATTCAGACCCTTGCTACAGCCTGTCACTGATGCTGATACTACCGGGGGTTCTGACTACACCTATTGGGGAGGAAGAAAGGATGAGCTGACTACCCTCGTTCTCACCTTCTACTTGTATTTTATGTCCCTCTCTGTTCCCCCCTCTCTCTGTCTCTCTCTTTCTCCTATTTCTTTCTCAGCTACTCACCTACCCCTGTGTGTGTATGTGTGTGTGTGGTGTGCGTGTCTCTGCCTCTGTGTGGGTGTGTGTGCGTGTATGTTTATCCTGCTCAGGGTGTTCCCTTCGTTCTCCTGCAGCTAGAAGCTGTTCCGTTGGTCACAGAGGAGACTCCCGGATCTCATTAACGTTCCTGTGTGTGTGTGTGTGTGTGTGTGTGTGTGTGTGCGCGTGTGTGTGTGTGTGTGTGTGTGTGTGTGTGTGTGTGTGTGTGTGTGTGTGTGCGCGTGCTTCTGTCTTAAGCTTGCACACACATACCGTTTGAGGCACATCAAAAATTCCTGTGTGCGCGCTTTTCTTCAGCTTGCATTCCATGTGCCAAGTAACTGTTTTTCTCAAAGATGTCACGATTCACCCATTGCCACAGTGTGTGATTCTGAATGGCTTCAGTAACATGAGCCTTTGGTCCTGCTCCAGTTTACTGTATGGAAAGGAAATGAACAATCCCATTAGACAGTGAGTGGAAGCGTGTTGAATAATCTCTGTTGCCAGATGGCTCTGAAGGCTGCCTCCTCTAAGAGCTCTCTAGCTGTCAGAGCTCAGCTTGTGCTCTCTCTCTCTCTCCCTCGCTCTCTCGCTCTCTCCTGGATTTCTCTTCTGACTGAATCCTTTTCTGGGTGTGCAAGCAGTTGCCTGTGTGTGCGTACGCACACGCGTGTCCGTGCATGCGTGCGAGTATGTCCGTGTTTGCTCGAGTGCATGTGTGTGTGTATGTCAAGTGTCATATTAGTACAGAGAGCGTGGGAACCAGGTGCTGCTCTGGCCTTTGAGCATCGGTGGCCCGCCAGTATCGACGCTGGGAAATCAATGGACTCCTCGCAAAGCTGCTGAGATGAAAGTAAAGACGTAAGGAACCAGTAAAGAATTGACCTCCCATGCCAACTGGTTCCTTCAGAACATTTCTCAACGCTAATAAGGCTTCATTTCAACTCGATAAATATATATTTTCAACACACATGTTGATACATCTCATCTAGGGTCCTGAGTTTTTCCATGTCCGATTTATTGCGCTGTCAGGAAAGACTCCAGGCCCTTGTTAGGATAAATGCACAACATGAGCGTTCATATGATCAACACAGAGTGCAGTCCTAATGCAAACAGGGGACATGTGTATAATAGATATCTGTCCACATCAGACATGTGCATAGTTCTTCTGCCCCTCAGTGACTGAGATAAATCCCAACAGCAGGCAAGAGGGGGAGTCGAGGGAAAGTCTGTGAAAATCATTATCATAAATTGTGTGAAACAGCAGACAGCGAGCCAGTGTGAGATTCTAAATCTCTCTATTGTCTGTGTGTGGGAGTGACAGATAAACTCCACAATTCGGGGGGTTTCGTACACATTAGGGGGTCTGTGTGTGTTGGGGAAGCGAGGCGTTTTATGATGTTACAGTTGCTTATAATTAATACTGTTTTTAAACCACCAAATGATACGCATAATTGTACTTTTAAGGAATATTCATTTGAGTAGAGACAAAGTATAGAGGGAACTAATGAAAGGTCCAATGCTGCCGTTTGTGTCTCAATCACAGGAGGTTGGTAAGCACCTTAATCGGGGAGGACGGGCCCGTGGTAATGTCGGGCCCGTGGTAAACATGGTTTCCATGTGTTTGATTCCATTCTCTCCGTTCAAGTCATTATTATGAGCTGTCCTCCCATCAGCAGCCTCCACTGATCTCAATATCAAATCATTTCTGGGTAATAATTAAGGACCTTACTTTGATTGTTTTCAATTAAAATGGTTAAAAAAATGAACAAAAATAACTTCTTAGGAAAGAGCAATTTCTCAAGCAAGAATTTTGCTAGGACTGTCTTGGAGAGGTCTCAATGGGGAGGGGAAAACTGAAAACTAGCTTTTATTGTAGAGTGCTTCGGAATTCTCTTTCTTATTGATCTAATAACTAACTTAATGCCTGGTGATGTCACCAGGAAGGCCAAAACAGTATTAGTCCAACCTCATAGTTTGGAAATATATATAAAATACAGGAAATCATGTTTTTGACTGCACTGGGCCTTTTAAAAAGACTGAGCAATTATTGTGGGGTAAGGTTGACTTAACAGAAATCTCTGATATGGAAGTTGAGCGACCTCGTACCACCTCGCTCTCACAGGTCCTATCCTTATGTCCATTCCCCATGATCCCCTAAGATTCCTAGGTGTGTGTGTGTGTGTGTGTGTGTGTGTGTGTGACCAGATATAATGAAGGTCTGAAAGACAAGGGAAAGAAAATATAATAGGTAGGGAGAAGGGCAGACAGGTAGAGAGAAGGGCAGAAGGAAACAAAGAAAGAGGGAGGGAGGAGGGGATGGAGTGAAAGAGACGACCAGAGTGAAATGGGAAAAAGTGAGGAATATGAATGTCTGGAGCTCATTAACCAAACTCTCAGCCCTGTGACATCTCAGTTCCTCAATTACACCTCACTTACTTTCTCTCAGCTCATTCTTATTCCGATCACACCCACCATAGTAAATATTGACCCTCTCTCCACCTTACTCTCTCGCTCTCTCTTTCCACTTCTCGCCCAATCCCCACCTCCTCTTTCCATCCTCTCAATTCTATTCAGTTCAAAGGGCTTTATTGGCATGGGAAACATACGTTTACATTGCCAAAGCAAGTGAAATAAACAAGTGAACTAAACATAAAATGAACAGTAAACATTAGATTTAAATTTCCAATGGAATAGAGACATTTCAAATGTCAAATTGTGGCTACAGTGTTGTAACACTGTACAAATGGTACAAAAGGGGAAATAAATATGTATTTACAATGGTGTTTGTGCTTTACTGTTTGCCCTTTTTCTGGTGGCAGCAGGTCACAATTCTTGCTGCTGTGATGGCACACTGGTATTTCACCCAATAGATGTGGGAGTTTATCAAAATTGGATTTGTTTTCAAATCTTTGTGGGTCTGTGCAATCTGAGGGAAATATGTGTCTCTAATATGATCATACACTTGCCAGGAGGTTAGGAGGTGCAGCTCAGTTTCCACCTCATTTTGTGGGCAGTGGGCACAAAGCCTGTCTTCTCTTGAGAGCCAGGTCTGCCTATGGCGGCCTCTCTCAATAGCAAGGCTATGCTCACTGAGTCTCTACATAGTATTACGAACTGGCTCGTAGCCTGTTACAGAGTGGGGGACAAGTAACAATGGTGTATGTAGTCAGTAGTGTAAGTGAGTGGATGAGTGCATAGATGGTGATAATGACGGGTGTTGTGAGGTTCCTAAAAGAAGCCCCAAAATGCCACAACAAAAAACAACAGTGTGTCTGAGAGTCTCTTCGATGTGTGGGAGAAAGGTGTATTTATCCATGGGACACACCCGAGCCCAGGTGTTTGTCATGGAAACTCTAATCAAGTGAGAGAGACTTGGATAATTCTTCAAACAGTCAATCTTTATTTGATATCGATTTAATTATTGCAATAATGAAGCTGGTCGGCGAACCACCCATAAGTGATTCGTTGAGAGCTCAATGATTCTGAGTTGGGGCTTGCCTTTATATAGCCCAACCTGGTTCCATTTCCTTAATAATCCACCACAACTGTCTCAATGTGTCAAACCAACCCGTATCTACTGGATGAGGTGGCCATATAATCGGAGTCCTCTGTGTTCTCCTGCGAGTAGTAAGAACGGTTTGTTCTTAGAATAGAGGATGAGGAGACACTTTGTTCGGAACAGAGACACCTCGTCATGAACATGCAGGTTTCAGAGTATAGAGGGTGGGGGTAAGAACACGAGATGTGCAGAGCCCTGGTAAATGAGGTACAGAGTTACGTGAAAACAGCGACTTACACAACCAGAGTAACAGGATTGTACATACCTATCATTTAAAGTAATGGTAATACTAATTCCCCCCCATTTTGCTGACGACCCTCCCAGTTCCGCAAAACCGACGCCCGGTTAAGGAAAACAAGAGCGGTGAGAGAGAATTTGTAAGACAGAATGGGAGGGTCGTCACAATTGTCAAAGCTTTCCTTAAATGTAGGTCAGTCACAGTAGTGAGGTAGACTAAATAAGCAAAAAGAACATTCTAGATTGCTTCGTTTTTTTGTTCATTACTTGACACACTGGAAATAATTCTATTTTTATTTTCTCATGATTTGGTTAGGTCAAATTGTGTTGCTGTCCTGGGGCTCTGTGGAGTTTGTGTTTGTGAACAGGACCAGTTTGCTTAGGGAACTCTTCTCCAGGTTCATCTCTCTGTAGGGGATGGCTTTGTTATGGAAGGTTTGGGAATCACTTCCTTTTAGGTGGTTGTAGAGTTTATTAACGTCTCTTTTCTGAATTTTGATAATTAGCGGATATTGGCCTATTTCAGGTCTGCATGCATTAGTTTGTGTTTTACCTTGTACACAGAGGATATTTTTGCAGAATTCTGCATGCAGTCTCAATTTGTTATTTTTGTCGCATTTTGTGAATTCTTGGTTTATGAGCAGACCCCAGACCTCACAACCATAAATGGCAATTGGATCTTGATAAAATAATGTATATGTTGAAAGATAATGATAAAATAATTCCACTCTGAAACCTTAACTGTATGAAATTGATTAGAATCATAAAATTATAATCTGATGATGTGTGTAGTTTTAGTCAGAATTAGGTTAAACAATGTACAGTGGGGCAAAAAAAGTATTTAGTCAGCCACCAATTGTGCAAGTTCTCCCACTTAAAAAGATGAGAGAGGCCTGTAATTTTCATCATAGGTACACTTCAACTATGACAGACAAAATGAGAAAGAAAATCCAGAAAATCACATTGTAGGATTTTTAATGAATTTATTTGCAAATTATGGTGGAAAATATGTATTTGGTCACCTACAAACAAGCAAGATTTCTGGCTCTCACAGACCTTGTATGTGAAATGTCAGAATAATAGTAGAGAGTGATTTATTTCAGCTTTTATTTATTTCATCACATTCCCAGTGGGTTAGAAGTTTACATTCAATTAGTATTTGGTAGCATTTCCTTTAAATTGTTTAACTTGAGTCAAACATTTTGGGTAGCCTTCCACACGCTTCCCACAATAAGTTGGGTGAATTTTGTCCCATTCCTCATGACAGAGCTGGTTTGTAGGCCTCCTGGCTCGCACTCACTTTTTTTTCAGTTCTGCCCACAAATTTTCTATAGGATTGAGGTCAGGGCTTTGTAATGGCCACTTCAATACCTTGACTTTGTTGTCCTGAAGCCATTTTGCCATAACTTTGGAAGCATGCTTGAGGTCATTGTCTATTTGGAAGACCCATTTGCGACCAACCTTTAACTTCCTGACTGATGTCTTGAGATGTTGCTTCAATATATCCACATAATCTATTTTGTGAAGTGCACCAGTCCCTCCTGCAGCAAAGCACCCCCACAACATGATGCTGCCACCCTCGTGCTTCACGGTTGGGATGTTGTTCTTTGGCTAGCAAGCCTCCCCCTTTTCCTCCAAACTTAACGATGGTCATTATGGCCAAACAGTTCTATTTTTGTTTCATCAAACCAGAGGACATTTCTCCAGAAAGTATGATTTTGGTCCCCATGTGCAGTTGCAAACCGTGGTCTGGAGTTTTTATGGCGGTTTTGGAGCAGAAGCTTCTTCCTTGCTGAGCAGCCTTTCAGGTTATGTCGATATATGGCTTCTTTTACTGTGGATATAGATGCTTTTGTACCTGTTTCCTCCAGCATTTTCTCATTGTCCTTTGCTGTTGTTCTGGGATTGATTTGCACTTTTAAAACCAAAGTATGTTCATCTCTAGGAGACAGAACGCGTCTCCTTCCTGAGTGGTATGATGGCTGCGTGGTCCCATGGTGTTTATACTTGCGTCCAATTGTTTGTATAGATGAACGTGGTATTTTAAGGCGTTTGGAAATTGCTCCCAAGGATGAACCAGACTTGTGGAGGTCTACAATTCTTTTTCTGAGGTCTTGGCTGATTTCTTTTGATTTCCCCATGATGTCAAGCAAAGAGGCACTGAGTTTGAAGGTAGGCCTTGAAATACATTCACAGGTACACCTCCAATTGACTCAAACGATGTCAATTAGCCTATCAGAAGCTTCTAAAGCCATGACATTCTTTTCTGGAATTTTCCAAGCTGTTTAAAGGCACAGTCAATTTAACGTATGTAATCTTCTGACCCACTGGAATTGTGATACAGTGAAATAATCTGTCTTTAAACAATTGTTGGAAAACATACTTGTGTCATGCACAAAGTAGATGTCCTAACCGACTTGCCGACACTATAGTATGTTAACAAGAAATTTGTGGAGTGGTTGAAAAACAAGTTTTAATGACTCCAACCTAAGTGTATGTAAACTTTCGACTTCATCTGTATTCTTAGCCAAATCCTAATTGGTATGGTACATTTTATGCTCCTTTCTCACAGCTTTGTGGAAGTTACCTGTGTTGCTGATGTTTAGACCAAGGTATATCTCATTTTTTGTGTGCTCTAGGGCAATGGTATTTGTTGTTCTGGCAACTGGACCTTTTTTTAAACATAATTATTTTTTATCTTACTGAGATTTAGGTCTGACGGAATCTGTGCGGAAGATCTAGATTCTGCTGTAGACTCCCCTTGGTTGAAGACAGAAGCACCAGATCATCAGCAAACAGTAGGCATTTGTCTTCAGTTTCTAGTAGGGTGAGGCCGGGTGCTGCAGACTGTTCTAGTGCCCTCGCCAATTCATTGATATTCTCTCTCTCTCTCTCTCTCTCTCTCTCTCTCTCTCTCTCTCTCTCTCTCTCTCTCTCTCTCTCTCTCTCTCTCTCTCTCTCTCTCTCTCTCTCTCTCTCTCTCTCATTGATGTGTCTCTCTTCCACTCCCTCTCTACACCTCCTCTCTCCTCCTCCTGTGCGTCTAGACATGATAGACCATTAGATGAGCTCACCCAATTCCCCCGGCCCCCATTCGGCATCAGCAAAAACGACACTCGTCAAACATGGCATGCGATTAGTGACTTGCTCTGTCTTGGCACTTGTTCCCCCTAGTCTCTCTCCTCTTCTCTCGCTCCTATTTTTTTTGAAAGGTCTCCCTTTGGGTTTGTTTGCTGGGTAGTTGTGATAGCGGTTGCCTGCACGAGAGAAGAGGGAGCGGTGGGTAAATGACAAGTCTAAATGAGCGAAAATTAAAAAGGCAGCGGAGAACTATCAGTCTTTTAATAAGGCCCATGTTTATCGCCATTGGCAACGCCAAGCCACCTGCTGTTGTTGTGTTGGGAGGGTGGGTGGAAGGAGCGGGCATGGAAGTGGCATCACACTTTCCTGCCAGAGAAGCGTGCAGGAGGCAGTCAAGTGGAAGAAGAGAATGTATGATTTACCCTGTGGCTAGATACCTGTGTGTGCGTGTGCCCGTGTGTGTGCGTGTGTGCGTGTGTGTGTGTGCGTGTGTGCGTGTGTGCGCGCGTGTGTGTGTGTGTAGACATTCACAAACATTCTCTTGACAGAGGAGGCTGTTTTGGTGTTGATGATGATGTGTTTTCTTGTATGCCAAATATGTCAGATATTGAAGTAGGGGGAAGCCAGAGGGAAGTGCTCATTTTGGAAGTGGGTTGCTCTTCTGACCCTTGAGCAGACCTTTGCTGACAAGTACCAGACCTTCATGTCATGCCTGAACAGCCTTAGTTATCAGTGCAAGCTTGTGTTGCTGATATTCTGGAGTCATGGCCATGTAAATAGTACGTGTACCTGGCCTCCAGATTGCAGGCCTGCATTACTGCGATGACAATGTCAAAGTAGCTAGAAAGGCACTGCTCCGTGTTAGCGGTCATGGGCAGCCTTGCTGTGTGGAGAAGGAGGTGCCATCTGTAGTGTCCATATAAGGACACAAGGCGAGACCCAAATGCAGACACAGTAGGCAGATGGTAGAGCTCTGATATTTATTATAACAAAGGGAGTAGGCAAAGGCAGGTCGGGGACAGGCGAGAGTTCATAAACCAGGTCAGAGTCCAAACAGTACCAGACAATATGCAGGCTCGAGGTCAGGCAGGGGTCAGAAACCAGATCCGAGTCCAAAACAGTACAAAGGGATAGGCAGGCTGGTAGTCAAAACAGGCAGAGGCGTCAGGCAGGTGAGTTTGTAGTCAGGACAGGCATGGGTCGAAACCAGGAGGACTAGAAACAAACAGAGCCTGGGGGGGCAAGGAAAACCGCTGGTTGACTTGGCAAACAAGACGAACTGGCACAGAGAGACAGGAAACACAGGGATATATACACTGGGGATAATAAGCGACACCTGGAGGGGGTGGAGACAATCACAAGGACAGGTGAACCAGATCAGGGTGTGACAGTCCAAATATTTGTGTCCCTTGAAATGTTTGAATCCTTCTCGACTGTAATGTGATTTGTGGATTCAAATAAAATATTTTGTGTGCATGCATGCTGGCGTGAGTGCGTGTACCTGCATATGTGTGTGTGTATGCGTGTATGTAAGAGCATTTGGATTTACAGAATGTTAGCTACTATAGAGTGATTTGAACCTCCATTTAAACCCCTAGAGTCTATTGACGCACCGGTATGTCAATCTAAGTAACATAATAGAAAGATCCCCATCAGAATCCGTCAGTTTAAGCAAGAGATATCTGCTGGGCTTTTTTGCATGGGCTGCGTCTCAATCCACCACATCCGCCTACGGCAGCCTTCTGCGTCTGCGGTGGAAAGATGCAGAGCTACAGTGCTGTTCATCAGACCAGGAGACGTCCCGAAAATTGGTCTTCTCACGAAAACGTCTGTAGCATCCCGAACGGTTTGGCCTACAAACTAATATGACCACTCAATAGAAAGGGGAGACTCTCACAGGACTCGTCTAAGGGTAACTAATACAAATTAGTGGAAGTATGGAGGTAGTTTGTGCCAACAACAATAAGGTGTTAAATATGTGTAAAAAAATATATATTTCCTGAGCTTTCTTATATCTTCCAGTTATAGGGCAGATACTTCAAAATGTTCTTCCTTGTGATGTATTTATTTTGACACCTAAAGGGAGAGGAGAACTTGAGAAATGCATGCACTCTGTACAGTGTCTGTGGGTGGGTGTGTGTGTGCCGTGAATGCCTTCCTGTCTGTTTTATTGTCTTGTCCTACAGCTGTCCGTATTGACGACCACTGAGATGAAAATGTGTCTTTGAGCATAATCAATGATGGGCCATTCATACTAAGGACACGTCCTGCTTCCCAAATGGCATCCTATTCCCTTTAGGGTGCCCTACTTTTGACCAGGCACCACAGGTGCCATTTGGGACAAAGTGTGTATGTCCCAGTCACTGGGAAGAAAAGCCTATTAGATAGATAAAGTTCAGTGGACACAGTAGAGAGGAGATCAGGTCAGATAATCAGTGATCTGTGCCCTTACATCCCTAACAGAGTCACAGTGGTGGTAAAAGCAGTCCGGTCACCCATGATGCAAGTCAGTATTCGACTTCCATCCACGTCTGAGGACGTCAGGAGATGACATGGAAACCAGCCACTAGGGGTAACAGTGAGCGCTGTTACCTTCAAGTAGGTTTTTGTTTTTTGCTATGGCGTAGTGGATGGGCCATAAGCATCTGCCTCTGATTCCAAAGGTTGTAAATTCAAATCCAGCGATCAAAAGTTGTTTTTGAGATTTTTGTTTTAAGCCTATCCCTATCCTTAACTCTTACCTTAAGCATTCAGTGTTAATTCCTAAACTTAACCCTAACCTTAAAAATATAGAGTTAATGACTAAACTTAACTTTAAACACTTAGAAATGTGACGTTTGCAACAACTTTGAAATTTGATGTTTGAAAAACATGGATGAACATCTAATTTTGACATGAGACTGTGAGAGCAAGTTGGGTAAAAGACTCCATTTGAGCAGTGTGGTTCTGGTGTGGAGAGCTGACTGTGGTAGCATCTTTATTAATTCCCCCTCCTCCCCTCCTCCGCTCTCAGTCCCTTATTCCATCCTACCCTTATGGGATCCCCTGCATTAATTATTCATTCTAATTTGTTGATTAATTCTGCACGGCTACCCTAACTCTCCCTCTTGTCTCGCCCTTCCTACCCTTCTGACTCGCTCTCTTTCCTTCTATCTCCGGTTCCCCCTCCTTTCCTTTATACCTCCCTCTCTCATCTCTCCCTCTCTCCATCTTCCTCCCTCATTCTCTCTCTCTGTGACAGGATCCATTAGGATGTCTCTCATGGCTCGCCTGTTCCCCTGTAATAGATGACCTCACACGAATATTAATGTTCTGTAACATTAACAATATCACATCTTATTCTTCGGTTCCCCGCTCCCCCACCATACTATACCCTCTAAATACCCTTCAGTGCTCTCTCTCTCTCTCTCTCTCTCATACTTTCTTTCTCTCTCTCTTGCATACTTTCTCTCTCGCATACTTTCTCTCTCTCTCTCTCTCTCTCTCTCTCTCTCTCTTGCATACTTTCTTTCTCTCTCTCTCTCTCTCTCTCTCTCTCTTGCATACTTTCTCTCTCTCTTGCATACTTTCTCTCTCTCTCTCTCTCTCTCTCTTGCATACTTTCTTTCTCTCTCTCTTGCATACTTTCTTTCTCTCTCTCTCTCTCTCTTGCATACTTTCTTTCTCTCTCTCTTGCATACTTTCTCTCTTGCATACTTTCTCTCTTGCATACTTTCTCTTACGTACTTTCACTCTCTCTTTCTCTCGCATACTTTCTCTCTTGCAAACTTTCTCTCTCTCTCTTGCATACTTTCTCTCTCTCAGTAGGGGCTCTCGGTTTCGAATGAATAAAACAATGATATTTTTAAACTAGGCCTACAGGCTATGCCTGCGCTGCGTTGCATGCCTCTTCTTTCTTCTTCTACCTATTCTGATAAAAACAACTAGAGTCCATGGAACAATGTAATCAAAATTCTCCATCTTTAAATCTTCAGTTTTGGAACATTTCGGCTTCCCACTGCTCAATGAAAATAGCCTTCATTCCTACCACCGGAACAAGACGAAAAACGCAAAAAATAACAACACAACTTTGTCTCCCATCTGCATTCAAGCAGCACTTTGCAGCTGATTCTGACCAGGCTAAAGAAATTACAAGAGCATTAGGTATGTTTATAGCCACGGATATGCGCCCATTCTCGGTGGTTGAGAAGAAAAGGGGGTTTAAACACCTCGTTAAAGTGCTCAAGACACCTTACGAACTTTGCGCTCTAGCCCCCATATCAGCAAATAGACCGTACCCGCTCTATATAAGAAAGCTAACTATTTTTGACTCTCTGCACACACACTGGACTCTCAAACACACATACTTACACTGACACTGACACGCCAACACATACACACACTCTCAGTCAAACAGAACATGTACTCATTTGCAACACACAAACGTACACACCAATGGCGGTTGGTGCAGTTTAAGATGAGGGAGGACGATTGCACTTTTTATGAGAATGGACTCCCTTAAGAAAAAAGATTGCAGTCAGAGTGCAGTATAACTGCAGTTGGGGTGCAGTCTAAATGCAGTATGCTGCAAATACTTCATCCAAAATAACGCAGTTTTTTCTTTACTGCAGTAATTTTGCAGTATAACCGCAGTGCCCCTGCAATACACTGCAGTTATTCTAAACTCAGCAAAAAAAAGAAACGTTCTCTCACTGTCAACTGTGTTAATTTTCAGCAAACTTAACATGTGTAAATATTTGTATGAACATAACAAGATTCAACAACTGAGACATAAACTAAACAAGTTGCACAGACACGTGACTAACAGAAATGTGTCCCTGAACAAATGGGGGATCAAAATCAAAAGTAACAGTAAGTACTGCAGTGCATCTCCTCCTCATCGACTGCACCAGATTTGCCAGTTTTTGCTGTGAGATGTTACCCCACTCTTCCACCAAGGCACGTGCAAGAGTGTGTGGGGGGGGGGGGGGGGGGGGGGGGGGGGGGGGGGGGGGGGTGGCCCAAGGCACGTGCAAGGGGGGGGTGGCCCTAGCCCTAGCCCTAGCCCTAGCCCTAGCCCTAGCCCTAGCCCTAGCCCTCACCCTCGGATCCAACAGGTCCCAGACGTGCTCAATGGGATTGAGATCCGGGCTCTTCGCTGGCCATTGCAGAACACTGACATTCCTGTCTTGCAGGAAATCATGCACAGAATGAGCAGTATGGATGTTGGCATTGTCATGCTGGAGGGTCATGTCAGGATGAGCCTGCAGGAAGGGTACCACATGAGGGAGGAGGATGTCTTCCCTGTAAAGCACATCGTTGCGATTGCCTGCAATTACAACGAGCTCAGTCCCATGATGCTGTGACACACCGCCTCAGACCATGACGGACCATCCACTTCCAAATCGATCCCGCTCCAGAGTACATGCCTCAGTGAAAGGCTCATTCCTTCGACGATAAACGTGAATCTAACCATCACCCCTAGTGAGACAAAACCACGTCTCGTCAGTGAAGAGTACTTTTTGCCAGTCCTGTCTGGTCCAGCGACGGTGGGTTTGTGCCCATAGGCGACGTTGTTGCCGGTGATGTCTGGTGAGGACCTGCCTTACAACAGGCCTACAAGCCCTCAGTCCAGCCTCTCTCATCATTTTACGGACAGTCTGAGCACTGATGGAGGGATTGTGCGTTCCTGGTGTAACTCGGGCAGTTGTTGTTGCCATCCTGTACCTGTCCCGCAGGTGTGATGATCGGATGTACCGAACCTGTGCAGGTGTTGTTACACGTGGTCTAACACTGCGAGGACAATCAGCTGTCCATCCTGTCTCTCTGTAGCGCTGTCTGAGGGGTCTAGCAGTACGGACATTGCAATTTACTGCCCTGGCCACATCTGCAGTCCTCATGCCTCCTTGCAGCATGCCTAAGGCACGTTCACGCAAATGAGCAGGGACCCTGAGCATCTTTCTTTTGTTGTTTTTCAGAGTCAGTAGACAGGCCTCTTTAGTGTCCTACGTTTTCATAAATTTGACCTTAATTGCCTACCGTCTGTATGCTGTTAGTGTCTTAACGACCGTTCCACAGGTGCATGTTCATTAATTGTTTATGGTTCATTGAACAAGCTTGGGAAACAGTGTTTAAACTCTTTACAATGAAGATCTGTGAAGTTATTTGGATTTTTACGAATTATCTTTGAAAGACAGTTTACTGCAATCTTTTTTTGTAAGGGCTTACTTCTATTAAAGCATATTCAATGACTGTCATTCCTATTCCAATCAAGGTGACAAACATTGACAAATTCAATACCGCCTTGCACACTCTTGCCTGCATCTAGATGATCTAGGGTGTAATCATTAGTCCAATGATAGTTTCTATTGGACAAATTCAGGTATGTTTATTCCTGTTTGGTTCCGTTTCAGAAAGTATTTCAACAGAATCAGCGGAATCAATACACCCCTGATCACACACAAAAACAGTTCACTTTCATAGCAGCAACATAAAATGAGTTTGGTCCCTTTTATCATTGTATTCCTTCCCGCATCTACACGCTCTCCTCTGACCTTTTCCCTTCCTTGTGGACATCAGTGCACAACGCTCTCTGAGGCAACTACTCACCAGATTTTATGCACTGCAGTTTTGTATTGAAGTCAATGTCCTCCGGCTATACCATGGTGCTACCCTACAGTATGCTGTTGAGGCTACTGTAGACCTTCATTGTAAACCACTGTGTTTTAATTAATTATTTGTTTTTTAATGTTTCATAATTTTTATTTTGATGAAATTCACTGAGGAGGATGGCACTCCCTTTCCTCCTCTGGGGAGCCTCCACACGTTCACACTCATCACATACGTTTCTGCCACTTTCTATTATCTATCCTGTTGCCTAACTATATGTACAAAGAGTATCTACCTCAATTTCCTCGTAACCCTGCACATTGACTCTGTACCTCCATTATCTATCCTGTTGCCTAACTATATGTACAAAGAGTATCTACCTCAATTTCCTCGTAACCCTGCACACTGACTCTGTACTTGTACCCCATGTTTAGAGCCACGCTATCATTGCTCATTGTGTGTTTATTCCTCGTGTTACTATTTTGTTATTTATCTATTATTATTTTGTTATTTATCTATTATTATTTTGTTTGTTTGTATTCTGCATTGTTGGGAAGGGCCTGCATTTTAGCATAATACAGTTTCACTTTTTCCGAAGCATGTGACAATAAAAATGTGATTAATTTGATTTGATCTATGCACACACTTACACTGACCCCCCCCCCCCCCCCCCCCCCTCCATTATCTATCCTGTTGCCTAGTCACTTTACCCCTACCTATATGTACAATTAACTCGTACCCTTGCACATGAACTCGGTATTGGTACTCCCTGCAAATAGACAGGTTATTTTCTACTCCCTATATATAGCCATGTTATTTTCTACTCCCTATATATAGCCAGGTTATTTTCTACTCCCTATATATAGCCATGTTATTTTCTACTCCCTATATATAGCCATGTTATTTTCTACTCCCTATATATAGCCATGTTATTTTCTACTCCCTATATATAGCCATGTTATTTTCTACTCCCTATATATAGCCATGTTATTTTCTACTCCCTATATATAGCCAGGTTATTTTATACTCCCTATATATAGCCATGTTATTTTCTACTCCCTATATATAGCCATGTTATTTTCTACTCCCTATATATAGTCATGTTATTTTCTACTCCCTATATATAGCCATGTTATTTTCTACTCCCTATATATAGCCATGTTATTTTCTACTCCCTATATATATGTAACGGATGTGAAACGGCTAGCTTAGTTAGCGTGGGCGCTAAATAGCGTTTCAATCAGTGACGTCACTTGCTCTGAGACCTTGAAGTAGTAGTTCCCCTTGCTCTGCAAGGGCCGCGGCTTTTGTGGGGCGATGGGTAACGATGCTTCGAGGGTGACTGTTGATGTGTGCAGAAGATCCCTGGTTCGCGCCCGGGTATGGGCGAGGGGACGGTTTAAAATTATACTGTTACATATAGCCATGTTATTTTCTACTCCCTATATATAGCCATTTTATTTTCTACTCCCTATATATAGCCATGTTATTTTCTACTCCCTATATATAGCCATGTTATTTTCTACTCCCTATATATAGCCAGATTATTTTCTACTCCCTATATATAGCCATGTTATTTTCTACTCCCTATATGTAGCCATGTTATTTTCTACTCCCTATATATAGCCATGTTATTTTCTACTCCCTATATTTAGCCATGTTATTTTCTACTCCCTATATATAGCCATGTTATTTTCTACTCCCTATATATAGCCAGGTTATTTTCTACTCCCTATATATAGCCATGTTATTTTCTACTCCCTATATATAGCCAGGTTATTTTCTACTCCCTATATATAGCCAGGTTATTTTCTACTCCCTATATATAGCCATGTTATTTTCTACTCCCTATATATAGCCATGTTATTTTCTACTCCCTATATATAGCCATGTTATTTTCTACTCCCTATATATAGCCATGTTATTTTCTACTCCCTATATATAGCCAGGTTATTTTCTACTCCCTATATATAGCCATGTTATTTTCTACTCCCTATATATAGCCAGGTTATTTTTACTCTTTATTTTTATTTGTTACTTTTGCAAATATATATATATATACATACATACACATATAAATACATACATACACACATACACTACCATTCAAAATATTGGAGTCACTTAGAAATGTCCTTGTTTTTGAAAGAAAATCACATTTTTGTTACATTAAAATAACGTCTAATTGATCAGAAATACAGTGTTGACATTGTTTATGTTGTAAACGACTACTGTAGCTGGAAATGGCAGATTTTTTTTAATGGTATGTCTACATATGCGTACAGAGGCCCATTATCAGCAACCATCACTCCTGTGTTCCAATGGCACGTTGTGTTAGCTAATCCAAGTTTATCATTTTAATCCAAGTTTATCTGTCCAATTACATAAAAACATGTTCAGTAATCATCTCACTTGTTAGATGGCAGTGTACAATGTGTCCATTGAGGACAGCAGTGTTGATCAGATGGAAAAATATCTTCTTATACCTTAAAGCTGTTTATCATGTCCGTTTTATCCACTGACCCCATATTGCGATTAAAGTCAAACACACAGTCTGGTTTGATCTTCCTCTCTCTCGTCAGGTGGTCCACTTTCCATGTGGCTCTCTCTTCTTCTGTAGCTCCAAGGCATAGCGATTGGTGTCCTCAACTTCATCTCCCACCAGCTCCTCTGTCAGAAACAGCTTGAAGCACTCTGCCACAGAGGGAGATGACAAGGGGCTTTGCACTCCATACTGTGACTCATCAAAGCCAACAGCAGGGCCAGGAGGGGTGAAATGGCTGTCGGCCTTCCAGCTTCCGCAGACATTCAAATCAAATCACATTTTATTGGTCATATACACATGGTTAGGAGATGTTAATGTGAGTGTAGCGAAATGCTTGTGCATCTAGTTTCAACAGTGGAGTAATATCTAACAAGTAATCTAACAAATGTGCGATGGCAGTGTGGCATAGGCAAGATGCAATAGATTGTATAAAAGACAGTATATGCATATGAGATTAGTAATGTAGGATATGTAAACATTATTAAAGTGGCATTATTTAAAGTGACTAGTGATACCTTTATTAAATCCATTTATTAAAGTGGCCAGTGATTTGAATCTGTATGTTGGCAGTAGCCTCTCTATGTTATTGATGGCTGTTTAACAGTCTGATGGCCTTGAGATAGAAGCTGTTTTTCAGTCTTTCGGTCCCAGCTTTGATGCACCTGTACTGACCTCGCCTTCTGGATGATAGCGGGTGAACAGGCAGTGGCTCATCTGGTTGTTGTCCTTGATGATCTTTTTGGCCTTCTTGTGACATCGGGTGCTGTAGGTGTCCTGGAGGACAGGTAGTTTGCCCTCGGTGATGTGTTGGACAGACCGCACTACCCTCCGGAGAGCCTTGCGGTTGAGGGCGGTGCAGTTGGCGTACCAGGCAGTGATACAGCCCAACAGGATGCTCTTGATTGTGCATCTGTAAAAGTTTGTGGGCTTTAGGTGACAAGCCACATTTCTTCAGCCTCCTGAGGTTGAAGAGGCGCTGTCTGTGTGGGTGGACCATTTCAGTTTGTTTGTGATGTGTTTGTCGAGGAACTCCACTACTGTCCCGTCAATGTGGAAAGGGGGGGCTCACTCTGCTGTTTCCTGAAGTCCACGATCCTTTGTTTTGTTGACGTTGAGTGAGACATTATTTTCCTGACACCACACTCCGATGGCCCTCATCTCCTCCCTGTAGGCTGTCTCGTCATTGTTGGTAATAAAGCCTACCACTATAGTGTCATCTGCAAACCTGATGATTGAGTTGGAGGCGTGCATGGCCACGCAGTCATGGGTGAACAGGGAGTACAGGAGAGGGCTGAGAAAGTATCCATGTGAGGATTAGCGGGGTGGTGATGTTGTTTCCTAACTTCACCACCTGGGGGTGGCCCGTCAAAGTCCAGAACCCAGTTGCACAGGGAGTACATTAAGAGTCTCCAGCTTAATGATGAGTTTGGAGGGTACTATGGTGTTGAATGCTGAGCTGTAGTCGATGAACAGCATTCTTACATAGGTATTCCTCTTGTCCAGACGGGATAGGGCAGTGTGATGGCGATTGCATCATATGTGGACCTATGGGGGCGGTTAACAAATTGGAGTGGGTCTAGCGTATCAGGTAGCGTGGAGGTGATATGATCCTTTTGTTTCTGAAAGCACTTCATGATGACAGAAGTGAGGGCTATGAGGGGGTTGTCATTTAGTTCAGTTACCTTAGCTTTCTTGGGAACAGGAACAATGGTGGTCATCTTGAAGCATGTGGGGACAGCATACTGGGATAAGGATTGATTGAATATGTCCGTAAACACACCAGCCAGCTGGTCTGCGCATGCTCTGAGGATGAGGCTAGGGATGGCGTCTGGGCCTGCAGCCTTGCGAGGGTTAACACATTTAAATGTTTTACTCACGTCGGCCACGGAGAAGGGGAGCCCACAGTCTTTGGTAGCGGGCCATGTCGGTGGCACTGTATTGTCCTCAAAGCGCTCCAAAGAAGTTGTTTAATTTGTCTGGGGGCAAGACGTCAATGTCCTTGACGGTGCTGGTTTCCTTTTTGTAATCCGAGTTTGTCTGTAGACCCTGCCACATACATCTTATATTTGAACCGTTGAATTGTGAATCTACTTTGTCTCTATACTGACACTTTGCTTGTTTGATTGCCTTGCGGAACGAATAACTACACTGTTTTTGCACAGAGCCCCAAAATGGTTTGTGTGGTAATCATTTCTTTATTTACTGTTTTACTCACATTTGCAAATACTGGTGACAAATCATGCATTCTGATCTTACATAGATTGTAATGGACACATTTCATGTGTGTAAAATTATTTTTTGAAGGTTGTACTGATTATGATGAGCTAATGCTAACCTATTTTACCAGCTACAGTATGTGCAGAGCTATGTTCATTGACATACCTTAAAAACCTCTTAAGGTATAGGGGGCAGCATTTTCACTTTTGGATAAATAGCGTGCCCAATTTCAACTTACTGCTACTCATGCCAGGAATATAAGATATGCATATTATTAGTAGATGTGGATAAAAAACACTGAAGTTTCTAAAACTGTTTGAATCATGTCTGTGAGTATGACAGAACTTATGTAGCAGGCAAAACCCAGAGGACTAACTATTCAGAATGTTTTATTTTATTTGCCTCAAACTGTTCCTTCAGATGTCTTTGCCAAGGGATATTTCATAGGAACCTGTTTTCAGTTCCTACCGCTTCCACTGGATGTCACCAGTCTTTGGAATTTGGTTGAGGTTATTCATTTGTGCAACGAAGAAAAAGCACATCCTGGAACAACGTTACACTATTGAGAGTTGCGCAAGACGTAAAAAGGAGCATGGTTTGTTTACTTGCTGTATTGAACACAGATAGCCCCGTCTACAATTTGATCGATTATTAACGTTTAAAAATACCTAACGTTGTATTACAAAAGTAGTTTGAAATATTTTGGCAAAGTTTATAGGCAACTTTTGAAATGTTTTGTAGTGACGTTGCGTTTTTGTAAGCAGTTTTTTTCTGAATCAAACGAGCTTTGTAAATGGACATTTTGGATATATATGGACGGAATTAATCGAACAAAAGGACCAATTGTGATGTTTATGGGACATATTGGAGTGCCAACAAAAGAAGCTTGTCAAAGGTAATGCATGTTTTATATTTTACTTCAGCGTTTTGTGTAGCGCCTGCAGGGTTGAAATATGCTACCCTCTTTGTTGACATTGTACTATCATCAGATAATAGCTTCTTATGCTTTCACTGAAAATCTTTTTAAAATCTGACATGTTCGCTGGATTCACAACGAGTGTAGCTTTAATTGAGTATCTTACATGTGTGATTTAATGAATGTTTGATGTTATATCATTATTTGAATTCGCCGCGCTGCATTTTCCCTGTTTTTTTCCAAGTGGGACGCAAGTGTCCCCTATACCATAAGAAGTTTTAAGGGAACATTTTTACATTCGCCATATGGTTAGTGAGAAAGTCCACATTGCAAATGTACGGTCCCTTACTAGACGTCCGCCAACGTTTCTAAAATTCGGGGACGACGGCGGGCCGTGCAGCAGGGCCGGATCTTCCAGGAAGTCATGAAACGAAGTCTCTCGGACATTCGGTTTCCGTTTTATAAAATTTTCAAATTTTGGTTATTTTTCCGCTGTCCCTGTAAATCCCACAAGAGGGCGAATGGAATCATATTGCAAAAGTACAAAACATCACCAATCACGACGTGGCCTTTTCTCCTAAACGGAAAAGACTTTGAAGACGAAACTTGGTGAGCATAGGTTTGGCATAATGGGCAGTTGGCCCCGAACAAGATGGCGTCGAGGCCTCAACGGTTTTGGAGTTATGGCCCTTTTTCTGGGATTAAAGTTCAAAACGAAAATAATTTAATCGCTTCACGTCAAAGTAAATGAACCTACGGTGTCAGGAAAAAAAGAACCAGCCATTTATCTATAGTAATTTAAGAGAAATGATACAATGTAAAATTGGTGTACGTGCTGTTATGCTGTGTTATGCTGTTTCTATGCCTGTACATGTCTGAACATTGCAACCAAAAATAAACTGCTCATATTGAGGACATAATGTTTTGTGCAAAATATTTCAGTGAAAAATCAGTGCGGCCAGCTCAAACGTTGACTGTTGCGTCAAACGTTCTAATGAAGTGTTCTAATAACACAGATTTGAGCGTATGCTGCAGGGAACACTGTAGAATGATAACATCCGTGTTCGAATGAAACGAAAGGTAATAATAATAATAATGTACTACAGTAAATGTTGGCCTTTCATTTTCTGCTGTAACGGAACTGAACCGAACCGTGACCCCAAAACCGCAATACGTACTGAACCATGGGTTTGAACCAACACACCCCTAGTTCAAAGTTATATCCTGGAGTGTAATATGCATAACATTGTATTGTATTTTTCCTCTAAAAAAGACACAGTATATACAGTAAGTGTACTAAACATTAAGAACACCTCCCTAATATTGAGTTGCACCTGCTCTTGCCTTCAGAACAGCTTCAATTTGTTGTGCATAGACTCTACATGGTGTCAAAAGTGTTCCACTGGGATGCTGGCCCATGTTGACTCCAATGCTTCCCAGAGTTGTGTCAAGTTGGCTGGATGTCCTTTGGGTGGTGGAACTTTTTTGATACACAAGGGAAACTGTTGAGCGTGAAAAACCCAGCAGCGTTGCAGTTCTTAGCACTTACTACCATACCCCGTTCAAAGGCACTTACATTTTGTCTTGCCCATTCACCCTCTGAATGGCACACACACAATCCATGTCTCAATTGTCTCAAGACTTAAAAAACAATTATTTAGCGTGTCTCCACCCCTTCATCTACACTGATTGAAGTGGATTTACCAAGTGACATCAGTTTATTTCATAGAAAGAACAGGTGTTCTTATTAATGTCAGTGTATACAGTGCCTAGTGAAAATCTGCACACCCCTTGCACAGTCTTCACATTTTGCTGCCTTAAAATAACACCTAAAAAGGGATTAAATTCGATTTTTTTCCCTGCAGATCTACACAACCTACTCCACATACACAAAGTGAAAGAAAGTTAAAAATAAAATGTAAAATAAAATAACGAAGATGTCTGTCACAACTTCCACCGAAGTTGCTCCCTCTCCTTGTTCGGGCGATGTTCGGCGGTCTACATCACCGGCTTTCTAGCTGCCACCGATCCATGTTTCATTTTTCCTTTTGTTTGGTCTGTTTTACACACCTGGTTCCCATCTCATGATTATGTTCCTTATTTAACCCTCTGGTTTCCCTTTCTGTTTTGTGCGTGATTGTCTTTCGTGTGTTGGAGTTTGTATCTTGTTTTGTATTTGTTTTATAACAGGATTTTTTGTTCCGTTCTCGGATAGAGTAAATACAGTGGTTTTACTCTTACCTGTATCCGGCGCCTGACTCCTTCGCTATCCTCTAGATAGACTCTGACAATGTCTTGATTCTGTATGTCTTCACACCCAAGAGATAACAATTGGTGGATGTTCCTTCGGCAGCGATTACAGCTGTGAAAAATGTTAAATAATATTCTACCAATTTAGCACACCTCTTAGGGAAAGAGACTGCATGTCCTTTTTGTTTTGACAAAATTGCTCAACATCAGTAAATTTGGTTGGTAATGATTGAGTGATAGCAATATTCAAACCTTGTCTCTGATTTTCAAACAAATTTAAGTCAGAACTGAGATTAGACCATTCAGGAAAACTCTTGGAATAAAAATGTACGTAATTGACTCACTGAAAAATAAAACTAGGTTTTCAGAAGACTGATGTGGGTTTTCCTTTAATAACCTATTACCTGGGCTTTGCTCCTTTCATATTTATTTTGATCCTGACAAACTCCCCAGGCCCTGCCGATGACTAGCATACCCAGAACATGATTCTGCCACTACAATACTTGAAAATACAGAAGGTTTTACTCTGTGTTGTATTGGATATGACCCAAAACTGTAGTTTTTAATTTAGGCCAAAAAGTTTTACAAAAATAAAACCTGAAATGACTTCAGTCAACAAGTATTCACCCCCTTTGTTAAAGCAAGCCTAAATAAATTCAGGAGTAAAACTGTGCATAACAAGTCACATAATAATTTGCATGTATTAATGGGTTTAACATGTTTTTTTAATGACTACTTCATCTCTGTACACCACAATTATCTGTAAAGTCCTTCAGTCAGCAGGGAATTTCAAACACAGATTCAACCACAAAGAACAGAGAGGTTTTCCAATGCCTCGCAAAGAAGGGTAACAGTAAAAAAAAAGCAGACAATTAATATTTGAGCATGGTGAAGTTATTAATTACACTTTGGATGGTGTATAAATTCACCCAGTCACCACAAAGATACAGATGTCCTTCCTAACTCAGTTTCCAGAGAGGAAGGAAACCGCTCAGGGATTTCACCATGAGGCCAATGGTGATTTTAAAACCGTTAGAGATTAACAGCTGTGATAGGAGAAAACTGTGGATGGATCAACAACATTTTAGTTACTTCACAATACTAATCTAATTGACAGAGTGAAAAGAAGGAAGCCTGTACAGAATACAAATATTCCAAAACATGCAATATTTTTCAACAAGGCACTAAATAATTCTGAAAAAAATGTGGCAAAGCAATTAACTTTTTCTAGAAAAAAAAAAGAGTTTGTGCCAAATCCAATACAACCAATTGCTGAGTACCACTCTTCATATTTTCAAGCATAGTGGTGACTGCATCATTCTATGGGTATGCTTGTAATTGTTAAGGACTGGGGAGTTTTTCAGGGGGAAAAAACGGAATGGAGCAAAGCACAGGCAAAATCCTAGAGGAAAACCTGGTTCAGTCTGCTTTCCATCAGACACTGGGAGATTGTCACCTTTCAGCAGGAAAATAACCTGAAACACAATGCCAACTTTACACTGGAGCTGCTTACCAAGCAGATAATGAATGTTCCTGAGTGGCCTAGTTAAAGTTTTGACTTAAATCTACTTTAAAATCTCTTAAAATGTCAAGACCTAAAATGATAATCTAGCACTGATCAACAACCAATTTGACAGAGCTTTAAGAATTTTGAATAGAATAATGGGAAAATGTTGCACAATCCAGGTGTGAAAAGCTCTTAGAGACTTACCCAGAAAGACTCACAGCTGTAATCGCTGCCAAAGGTACTTCTACAAAGTATTGACTCTAGAGTGTGAATATGACAACAAAATGTGGAGTATGACAAGGGGTCTGAACTTTCTGAAGGCACTGTATGGGTGTCTGAGCTGTATGTTATTTGATTATGCAGACAATCTGACATTTTTGTCACAGTAATATTGCTCATAAAAACTAGAAGAGAAGCAGTTCAACTCTCGACAAACTTCAACCAGGAAAGGCTGGCCTGCATGTTGTTAATGTTAGTTCTGTATGTGCAGTTAAGGGCTCAATGGTCACACTCTTTACTCACACTCTTTACTCCAGTAGAGGTTTAGGTCTTAGACAAGGTTTTAACCAAATACAATACTTTTAGTTTTAGATGTATTTATGACAAGTTTGTTATTAATCATCCATTCTGATAATGACTAACTCATTTAGAATTTTTGTGAGCTCACTGGCTTTGGTTGCTGACGTGTAGAGTGTGTAATCATCCACATACATAATCATTCTACCTTCGAGTAAGACCAGCGGCAAATCGTTCCAACGGCCCAAGGCAACTGCCCTGAGGGACACAGTACTGTACATATCCGATGTACACTCTCTGGATAAATAACTCTCCAACCATGTGATGGCAGGTGATATAGAAAGTTAGTTTTTTAAATAAAAATGTATGATCAATAACATCAAAGGCTGCACTAAACTCTACAGCTCCAACTATCCTTTTATTATCCATTTACAATATTTTAACCAATGATCATTCATCTGAGTCAGTGCAGTACAGGTTGAGGGCCCTTCTCTATTCATGCTGAAAGTCAGCAGTTAACTTGTTCTCTGACAAATAGCATTGTATTTGGTCAAACCCAATTATCCTATCAATGTATTAAGAACAGGCAAACTGATTGAGCAGCTGTTAGAGCCAGCAATGGGTGCTTTACAATTGTTTGGCAATGGAATTACTTTAGCTTCCTTCCACACTTGTGTACATACACTCCTTTTGGCTTTGGTTAAATCTATAGCAAATAGGGGCAGAAATACAGTCTGTTACCTAGTGACTGCAGTCTACGGAGGGCTAAATAAATGGGGAGTAATCAAGGAGATAATGATGACCAGGTGTGCGTAATGATGGGGAGCAGGTGTCCGTAATGATTGTTGCCAAGGCCAGTGGTTAGTAGACCGGCAACGGCGAGTGCTGGAGAGAGGGGGCGGAAGTAGGTGTGACATCTGCGATCATTTCCCATTAATGTTGTCTATACCTGTTGGCTTATTATTGTTGACGGATAACACTAACTGAACCAACAACAATCCTTCTCTTTCATTATTAGATATTTTATTGTTACAAATATCATATTTCACTGTTCAATGTCATTTCACTTCTGAGTTTTTCTACTGTACCAGTGTGACCCCTTCTTTCTTCAGGCAGATTTGTTATGACTTTAACTAGGCTAGTACTAATAGAGAGATGAGACCTTGGCCTCGTTTCAGAAGGCGGGTTTGGTGAAAACTCTGAGTTAGTTGACTCAGAGTGGAAGGAAACTCTGGGTTTTCAGTTTCACAAAGCCAGTTCAGCTTAACTCTGTGTCAGTTGCGTTGGCAACATACTCCGTGAAGCTAATGTGCTCGGTGGCAGGTTCTCTTCAACTAACCCTGAGTTTCTCCTCCTCTTTAGCTGAAGCCTGCAGACTGAAGGTCTCAGACATGATGTGGCCGAGTCAGTTGATATTGAAGCACAAATACTCAGAAACAAATCTCCATCGGGAAGAGGGTGATCAGACCCCGCTTGGATGTCTTATCATTCCCTGAGGATTATCTGTTTGAGCTTTTCTGTTTTTCTACACAATCGATCATTCACCTGAACAATATTCTCAGCCCTCATATCTCAACACTGACATCCTTCCACCCATAGATGGTCTGCCTCTACAAGCACCACCTGGACTGGACACAGCAAGACAAACGTATCATTTTGAGAAGATCAGGAAGTTTTGCGACGAAGCAGCTATGGACATCACATATCCCTGCACCAAAGTCATGTCCAAATATAGATTCCCTTGTTAATGCGTGGTTCAGACGGACCAGTTCATCACTGGGGGCGAGTTCCCAGCACTATCTGCAGTGCCTCTATTCAAATGGCTCTCTCCTAACATATGTTGCTGATACAATTTTTTTATTTTTTATCCTGCTGCACAGCCACTTTACCCCTGATTGTATGCATATAACTACCTCGTCTATCACTGATATCATTATTGATATTGTTCTTGTACATTCTGTATATTATTTTATTTATATTGACACTATCTATTTTTGATATTGCTACTATGCAATTAACCATTTCTCTGAACCGTTTAAACCTTCTGTCGAGAACATCCACTTAGCGAGATGTGGCTGGGGGTTATAGCGTTTCTTTCACATGACCCATCAATTTAGACAAGTGTGTCTGGGTAAGCTTTCTGTTTACCTGGAATTTTTCCTTATTGTAAGCTACTACTTTTACCACTTTTAATCTTAATCTTTACTACACTACTCACTGTTTAGCACGTGACCTCACATGTGAATCCTTAAAGAGACGGGTGGGGCTGGCTTAAGGGGGTGTGAACGATGCTGAATAGGTGTAGACAAAGAAGAGCTCTCCAGTAGGATTACCAAAACATTCAAGGGCCATTTTATCAAAAGTGACTTTTCCCATTGTTCCTCACTTGCAGTATACGATATACCATTTTGTAGCTCTGTGTCTGCATTTATCGGATGTAAAAAAAAACACAATTTCAAATTTTGCTACATAAGATCGAATTGAGGCAGTCAGTTTTGATACAGGTGCATGATAATGAACTATTCTAAATCAAAACAAATGTCACACATATTATATATATATATGTATATATATAATATATATTATTTAGGCAAACACTTGTGAAGAAACAATGGCATAAGAAATGCCTTTTGGCAACTTTTTAAAATCAGAGTCGCACACCTCATGTGGCCTAGCCCATAGGCCTATATCATTTAATTAAGATTTGTATCACTAAAGTGGCCTAATGACTTCTTAAAATTAAGCACATTAATCCGCTTTTCAAGGGGTAACTGGCACATGCAGCGAGTGAGTTTAACATTTGGGGAAGATCATTTTCACCATAAAAATGGTGATAGAAGCCTTACATGCATAATTGCATTTGTGGTCACCTTTGATAATGCTGTTTTCCACTAATGGAACATTTGCGCTTGTAGCCTACCACCATTTGTGCATTGAGGCACTTATAATGTGAAGAAATAGCCTAATAGTTTATCAACATTTTAAGCTAAACGTTCTGTTCTGTTGCGTCAGCCACATTGCATAAAAAAAGTTGATGTTAGTGGTTGTGTTAATTTGGGATCTATACCATCCCTCCCAGACTATGTTTGGAATATTTATTTCTCGCACAGAATAGGTCGACTTTTGTATAATGGGGGATAGTAGATTGACATAGGCTAGTGCTTTTGTTGTCCGTTAGGCCTACTCATCTTGTTGACTGACGAAAGTAAATGTGGACAGTTCTTCAAATATCTTCCATATGCACCTCGGAATTGAATAAGGACCCACGGTTCCACACTCAGGGAGAACGGCACAACAAAAGGCATGGCTTTTTTAGGGTGCGTTACAGCCACAAAGGGGATGCCACTGTGAAATTCGAGGCATTATCAAGTGCTTGTCAAATTGTGAAGGAGAGAGTATTGGAGTGTACAGCCTACGTTTAACGGTTTTCTTGAGGTGAAGGAGAGTCGGACCAAAATGCAGCGTGGTTTCTATTCATGGTTTTTTAATGAAGAAAACTACACATGAATAAACTAACGAAACAATAAACGAGCGAAAACCTAAACAGCCTATCTGGTGACAACAAACACAAAGACAGGAACAATCACCCACGAAACACTCAGACTATGGCTGCCTAAATATGGTTCACAATCAGAGACAACGATAAACACCTGCCTCTGATTGAGAACCACTCCAGACAGCCATAGACTATACTAGATACCCCCACTAAGCCACAAACCCAATACCTAACAAAACCCCAAGACAAAACACACCACATACAAAACCCATGTCACACCCTGGCCTGACCAAATTAATAAAGAAAACACAAAATACTAAGACCAGGGCGTGACACTACGCAACAACAACAAAAACTAAGCAGAGCTCATGCCTTTCAAGCCACATTGTAAGCCTGCATGATGAGACTCTAATGTATTAAAAGTCAAAACATATAGCCCAACGTTTGTAGAACAACTAAAGTTACACGAATAACTCTCTCATAACGTTTTTGTTAACTGCTCAACACAGAAAAGCTGCAGGTGCGCACTCCTCAAATAGTTTGGAGAAAATATTGATATTTTATTCAGCTTTGTTCAATGTTTTCTTCATACTATAAAATAATGTAAAATAATGCCACGTAATTATCATTAAACGTTGTCTGCTAAATTAACTAGTGTAACCCACAGCCATTTGGCATAGCGACTTCAGGACCTAACATAAGGACAAGTATGCTCCTCTTTTCTTTTGAAATAAACTACATTTTCTTCATACCATGCTTCTTTAGACCTGTCTAAAATAAATAATGGATTTGGATTATTGTGAAGGTGTAGGCTATATTGCATAGATTTATTAGACTTTTTAAAATGGCTTGTAGACTGTGGGCAAGCCAGGAGAAGCTAAATGTGTTCATGTTAATTAACCTTTTCACAAGTACAGTGCCTTGCGAAAGTATTCGGCCCCCTTGAACTTTGCGAACTTTTGCCACATTTCAGGCTTCAAACATAAAGATGTAAAACTGTATTTTTTTGTGAAGAATCAACAACAAGTGGGACACAATCATGAAGTGGAACGACATTTATTGGATATTTCAAACTTTTTTAACAAATCAAAAACTGAAAAATTGGGCGTGCAAAATTATTCAGCCCCTTTACTTTCAGTGCAGCAAACTCTCTCCAGAAGTTCAGTGAGGATCTCTGAATGATCCAATGTTGACCTAAATGACTAATGATGATAAATACAATCCACCTGTGTGTAATCAAGTCTCCGTATAAATGCACCTGCACTGTGATAGTCTCAGAGGTCCGTTAAAAGCGCAGAGAGCATCATGAAGAACAAGGAACACACAAGGCAGGTCCGAAATACTGTTGTGAAGAAGTTTAAAGCCGGATTTGGATACAAAAAGATTTCCCAAGCTTTAAACATCCCAAGGAGCACTGTGCAAGCGATAATATTGAAATGGAAGGAGTATCAGACCACTGCAAATCTACCAAGACCTGGCTGTCCCTCTAAACTTTCAGCTCATACAAGGAGAAGACTGATCAGAGATGCAGCCAAGAGGCCCATGATCACTCTGGATGAACTGCAGAGATCTACAGCTGAGGTGGGAGACTCTGTCCATAGGACAACACACATAGGACAACACAAATCTGGCCTTTATGGAAGAGTGGCAAGAAGAAAGCCATTTCTTAAAGATATCCATAAAAAGTGTTGTTTAAAGTTTGCCACAAGCCACCTGGGAGACACACCAAACATGTGGAAGAATGTGCTCTGGTCAGATGAAACCAAAATTGAACTTTTTGGCAACAATGCAAAACGTTATGTTTGGCGTAAAAGCAACACTGCTGAACACACCATCCCCACTGTCAAACATGGTGGTGGCAGCATCATGGTTTGGGCCTGCTTTTCTTCAGCAGGGACAGGGAAGATGGTTAAAATTGATGGGAAGATGGATGGAGCCAAATACAGGACAATTCTGAAAGAAAACCTGATGGAGTCTGCAAAAGACCTGAGACTGGGACGGAGATTTGTCTTCCAACAAGACAATGATCCAAAACATAAAGCAAAATCTACAATGGAATGGTTCAAAAATAAACATATCCAGGTGTTAGAATGGCCAAGTCAAAGTCCAGACCTGAATCCAATCGAGAATCTGTAGAAAGAACTGAAAACTGCTGTTCACAAATGCTCTCCATCCAACCTCACTGAGCTCGAGCTGTTTTGCAAGGAGGAATGGGAAAAAATGTCAGTCTCTCGATGTGCAAAGCTGATAGAGACATACCCCAAGCGACTTACAGCTGTAATCGCAGCAAAAGGTGGCGCTACAAAGTATTAACTTAAGGGGGCTGAATAATTTTGCACGCCCAATTTTTCAGTTTTTGATTTGTTAAAAAAGTTTGAAATATCCAATAAATGTTGTTCCACTTCATGATTGTGTCCCACTTGTTGTTGATTCTTCACAAAAAAATACAGTTTTATATCTTTATGTTTGAAGCCTGAAATATGTCAAAAGGTCGCAAAGTTCAAGGGGGCCGAATACTTTCGCAAGGCACTGTACCAACCAACAAATGGGTGTGATCATTCTACAGTGATCCCTGCAGCATACGTTCAAACCGGTGTGATTAGAAAGCTTATTTAGAATGTCCAGTTTCGATTGATGCAAAAATCAGCATTTGAGCTGGCCACACTGTTTTTTCTCAGAAACATTTTTGCACAGACACAGTCCTTACAAAGTTATGTCCTGAATGTGAGCAGTTTATTTTTGTATGCAATGTTCAGACATTCGCAGAAGTAGCTACAGCATAACACAATCATCCTAACCGGAAAATGTAAGCTACATTTGTCCTGGCACTAACTGAGGAAAGATTTACTTTGGGAAAGGAGTGCCGCTAGCGGGACACTTCGACAACATCCGATTAAATTGCAGAGCACGAATTTCAAATTACAGTATTATAAATATTTAACTTTCATAAAATCACAAGTGTAATACATGAAAATAAATCTTAACTTCTTGTTAATCCAGCCGCTCTGTCAGATTTCAAAAAGGCTTTATGGCGAAAGCAAACCATGCGATTATCTGAGGAAAGCGCCAGCACACAAAACCATAAAAAAAATTCCAGCCAAGTAGAGGAGTCACAAAAGTCAGAAATAGCGATAAAATTAATCACTTACCTTTGATCTTCATATGGTTGCACTCACAGGACTCCATGTTACACAATAAATGTTTGTTTTGTTCAATAAAGTCCCTCTATATGTCCAAAAACCTCCAAATAGTACCAGTAAAGTTCATAGAAACATGTCAAACGATGTTTAAAATCAATCCTCAGGTTGTTTTTTGTCTGAATAATCAATAATATTTCAACCGGACAATAGCGTTGTCAATATAAAGGGAAGAAAAGCACCAAACAGCTCTGGGACTTTCCACTGTCCACAGTGGTCATTCTCTCTCATTTTTCAGAACAAAAGCCTGAAACAATGTCTAAAGACTGTTCACATCTAGTGGAAGCCATAGGGAATGCAATCTGGGTCATATCCCTTTAAATGGTGGATAGGCTTTCAACGGAAAAACACCCATTTCCAACTAATGGCACTTCCTGGATGGATTTTCACAGGGTTTCGCCTGCCATATCAGTTATGTTATACTCACAGACATTATTTTAACAGTTAGAGTGTTTTCTATCCAAATCTACCAATGATATGCATATCCTAGCTTCTGAGCCTGAGTAACAGGCAGTTTACTTTTGGCACGCTTTTCATCCGGAGGTGAAAATACTGCCCCCTTTCCCAAACAGGTTTAACAAGCAGTCATATTTAGATAACTCTCATCTGACAGAAACCACTATGAATTACCTAATAGCAATTAGTATTTATAATTAATCACATCACAGGTGAGCTCACCATTGATGGAAATAATTGAGTTAAACACTTTCTATGAATCGAAAGTAATCAGAGGATGAGTAGTTTGTGTGGGGTGTGTTGTCTACCATCATAATTATTCAAGACACAATGTGCCCATTACAATCTATGCAAGAATCGGAATACGTGATTTGTCACCAGTACTTGAAAACGTGAATAAAACAGTAAACAAATAAATGACCACAAAAAACATTTTCTGATAGTGATTTATTAATACAAGTGGCATGTGCCGGCAGTCAATCACGTAAACTCTCACTCCCACTCTGAGCCATTCAGTAAAGTTGTTTATGTATGTAGCTGAGCTGTAGCATTAGCAATGTCTTTCAAAAGTGGACAACTCACAAATGCGGAAATTCTGGACACTTTGATCAATTCTGACAATGAGTCTGAAATTCATGAATCAGATTCTGACAGTGACAAGAAGGAGTTGCCCCCCAACCTTGTAGCAATTGAGATCCCTGAATCTGAGGACCCCTTGTCCACTGACGAAGTCCCAGGTCCCTTTGAAGCTGCTGGTGGTGATGGAGGCAGACCAATAGTGGATGAAGTACAGGAGGTCTGTGGTAGCTGGAATGACGTCAGCCATTTCACTCCTCCTGGCCCTGCTGTTTGCTTTGATGAGTCCCAGTCTGGAGTGCAACTCCCCTTGGTATTTCCATCTGAGGCAGAGAGCTTCAAGTTGTTTCTGACAGAGGAGCTGGTGGGAGACATAGTAGAGGAGACCAATCGCTATGCCTTGGAGCTACAAGAGAAGAGAGAGCCAGGAGTGAGGGGGAGACTTGCTAAATTCGTGACAACCACAATTAGTGAAATGTATACCTTCCTGGTGACAGTCCTTCTCATGGGAAAAGTAAAGAAGAACTCCCTAAGAGAATACTGGAGCACAGATCCTATGTTTGCAACTCCCTTCTTTGCCAACCTCTTTTCCCAAGACCGTTTCCTAGTTCTGCTGCGATGCCTGCATTTTGTCAACAATGCTACTGCTGTCACATTCTGACCACAGAAAGCCTTTATTTTCTATGGTAGAGTAGGTCAGGGCGTGACTAGGGGGGTTAGTCTAGTTTATATTTTCTATGTGGGGTTCTATGTTGTTTTTCTACGTTGGGGTTTTGGTATGATTCCCAATTAGAGGCAGCTGGCTATTGTTGTCTCTAAACTTGATGATGGTGTTAGTGCCTATCTGTGCAGTCATGAGTGAACAGGGAGTACAGGAGGGGACTGAGCACGCACCCGAGCGGCCTCTGTGTTAAGGATCAGCATGGTGGATGTGTTGTTACCTACCCTTACCACCTGGGGGTGGCCTGTCAAGAAATCCAGGATCCAGTTGCAGATTGAGATGTTTAGTCCAAGGGTCCTTAGCGTATTGATGAGCTTTGAGAGCATTATGGTGTTGAACACTGAGCTGTAGTCAATGAATAGCATTCTAACGTAGGTGTTCCTTTTGTCCAGGTGGGAAAGGGTAGTGTGGAGTGCAATAGAGATTACATCATCTGTGGATCTGTTAGGGCGGGTTTTGCAAATTGAAGAGGGTCTAGGGTTTCTGGGATAATGTTGTTGGATGTGAGCCATGACCAGCCTTTCAAAGCACTTTATGGCTACAGACGTGAGCGGTACGGTTCAGTAGTCATTTAGGCAGGTTACCTTAGTGTTCTTGGGCACAGGGACTATGGTGGTCTGCTTAAAACATGTTGGTATTACAGACTCGGACAGGGAGAGGTTGAAAATGTCAGTGTGAATGTTGACCTGTTTAATGCTGCGGAGAATGTGTTCACACAGTCGTCCGGAACAGCTGTCGCTCTCATGCATGTTTCAGTGTTATTTGCCTTGAAGCAAGCATAGAAGTAGTTTAGCTCGCCTGGTAGGCTGGTGTCACTGGGCAGCTCTCGGCTGTGCTTCCCTTTGTAGTGTGTAATGGTTTGCAAGCCCTGCCACATCCGATGAGCATCGGAGCCGGTGTAGTACGATTCGATCTTAGTCCTGTATTGACACTTTGCCTGTTTGATGGTTCATCGGAGGGCATAGCTGGATTTCTTATAAGCTTTCGGGTTAGAGTCCCGCTCCTTAAATGCGGCACCTCTAGCCTTTAGTTCAGTGCAGATGTTGCCTGTAATCCATGGCCTCTGGTTGGGGTATGTATGCATGGTCACTGTGGGGATGACATCATCGATGCATTTATTGATGAAGCCAAGGAATGATGTGGTGTACTGCTCAATTCCATAGGAAGAATCCCGGAACATATTCCAGTCTGTGCTAGCGAAACAGTCCTGTATCTTAGCATCTGCTTCATATGACCACTTTTTTATTGACAGAGTCGCTGGTGCTTCCTGCTTTAATTGTTGCTTGTATGCAGGAATCAGGAGGATAGAATTCTGGTCAGATTTGCCAAATGGAGGGCGAGGGAGAGCTTTGAATTGCATCTCTGTGTGTGGAGTATAGGTGGTCTAGAGTTTTTTTTCTCCCTCTGGTTGCACATTTAACATGCTGATAGAAATTTGGTAAAACAGATTTCCCTGCATTAAAGTCCCTGGTCACTAGGAGTGCCGCCTCTGGATGAACGTTTTCCTCTTTGCTTATGGCGGAATACAGCTCATTGAGTGTGGTCTTCGGTCTGTGGTGTTATGTAGACGGCTACAAAAATACAGATGAAATCTCTCTAGGTAGATAGTGTGGTCTACAGGTTATCTATCATGAGACACTCTACCTCAGGCGAGCAAAACCTTGAGACTTCCTTAGATATCGTGCACCAGCTGTTGATTACATATATTCATAGTCCGCCACCCCTTGTCTTACCAGATGCCGCTGTTCTATTGTATAACCAGCCAGCTGTATGTTAACCTGTTGCGTCTACCAAACCCGGATCCGGGATTCTATTTACAGACCTAAGCTCATTACCATAACGCAACGTTAACTATTCATGAAAATCGCAAATGAAATGAAATAAATATGCCATCTCTCAAGCTTAGCCTTTTGTAAACAACACTGTCATCTCAGATTTTTTCAAAATATGCTTCTCAACAATCATTTGTGTAAAAGTGGCTAGCTAGCGTAGCATTTAGCATTAGCATTAGCGTTAGCATCCAGCACGCAAGATTTCAACAAAAACATAAAAGCCTTCAAATAAAATCATTTACCTTTGAAGAACTTTGGATGTTTTCAATGAGGAGACTCTTAGTTAGATAGCAGATGCTCAGTTTTTCCAAAAAAGATTCTTTGTGAATTCGAAATAGCTCCGTTTTCTACATCACATTTGGCTACCAAAAAAAAAACGAAAATTCAATCCTCAAAACGCGAACTTTTTTCCAAATTAACTCCATAATATCGACTGAAAACATGGCAAACGTTGTTTAGAATCAATCCTCAAGGTGTTTTTCACATATCTCTTCAATGATATATCGTTCGTGGAAGCATGGTTTCTCCCCTCAATCAAATGGAAAAGTACAAGCAGCTGGCGTTTGCGCACCAAATTCCACGCAGGACACCAGGCGGACACTTGGAAAATGTAGTCTCTTATGGTCAATCTTCCAATGATATGCCTACAAATACGTCACAATGCTGCTGACACCTTGGGGGAACGACAGAAAGTGTAGGCTCATTCCTTGCGCAATCACAGCCATATAAGGAGACAATGGAAAACAGAGCTTCAGAGATTCTGCTCATTTCCTGCTTGACGCATCATCTTGGTTTCGCCTGTAGAATGAGTTCTGGGGCACTTACAGACAATATCTTTGCAGATTCTGAAACTTCAGAGTGTTTTCTTTCAAAAACTGTCAAGAATATGCATAGTCGAGCATCTTTTCGTGACAAAATATCGCGCTTAAAACGGGAACGTTTTTTATCCAAAAATGAAATAGCGCCCCTAGAGATCCAACAGGTTAATAATGGCATCATTCAGCCACGACTCCGTGAAGCATAAGGTATTACAGTTTTCAATGTCCCGTTGGTAGTTTAATCTACTTCCTAGGTCATCAATTTTATTTTCCAATGATTGCACGTTAGCTAGAAGGACAGAAGGCAGGGGGGGGGGTTATTCGATCGCCTACGAATTCTCAGAACGCAGCCAGACCTCCGTCTTCTTTTTCTCCATCATCTCTTCACGCAAATTACTGGGATTTGGGCCTATTCCCGGGAAGTCAGTATATTGTTCACGTCGGGCTCGTTTGACTTGTTGAAGGGAAAAAAAAGCTTCTGCCTGATCGGGGTGAGTAATCGCTGTTCTGATGTCCATGTTCACATGCAAATCACATACAGCACCATTATGTAATTATCTTGACAATATCTCACCCACCTACCCACTGCCTCATCATCCTCCCCACTCCCTCTCCCCCATAGGTAAAGTAATTACCTACCAAAAGTACAGAAAAAACCTCACGAGAGAGCTGCTGGAGGAGCACCACACTCCTCAGCACCGATCCACTGGGGGCCGTCCTGCTGCAGACAATCCCCTACACCTCACTGCACGGCATTTTCCCTGCAAAGTCCTTTAAACTGCTGATCAAGGTAGTCGCACACGGAGGCACGGCAAAGTCTGCCTGTCTGGCGCCAGGAGAAGGAAGCATACGAGGTTGACAAAGTATATGTGTTCAGCTTGTGACACACCTCTGTGTTTTACCATGCTTTTGGGAGTACCATATGCTCAAGCACTATTGAGCACATCTGCAGCAATTACTGACTGACTGACTGACTTGACTGACCAGTTCCAGTTATGATATTGGCAAATAATGTTCAATACTGTTGTTGTGTGTGGTTTCTGAAAGTACAGAATAAAGAGGAATTATTAGTAATTAGAATGCAATATCAGGATATAGCAATAAAACCATTTTACAAAGTGACAATGCATTGACAAAATCTCAAATATGAGTTATATAACAGTAAGAAACAGTAACTGTCGAGCTCCACAAGGGGGCAGGGCAGGGCACAAACATTGTCATAGAGCCAGGGTAGCTTCAAAAGATAACACAAGCTAATATTTCTCTGATGCAATTAGCATTGTTTTACAGAGCTAATAGAAGAATGTAGCTAGCTACATGAGCACGATTGAGTATAACACCATAAAGTTTATACAATTAGTGTAATGGGATTCTTCTGTCGAAGGAGAGGCGGACCAAAACACAGCATGGTTGAAGTTCATGGTTATAATAGGAAAACTCAAACATGAACACAACTACAAAACAAGAAATGTGAAAACCCGAAAACAGTCCCGTGTGGCACAAACACTGACACAGGAGACAACCCTCCACAAAACCCAACACAAAACAGGCTACCTAAATATGGCTCCCAATCAGAGACAATGACTAACACCTGCCTCTGATTGAGAACCATATCAGGCCAAACACAGAAACAGACAAACAGGACACCCAACATAGAATGCCCACTCAGATCACACCCTGACCAAACAAAACATAGAAACATACAAAGCAAACTATGGTCAGAGTGTGACAATTAGGAACGTTACCTCGCGTGTCTGCGGTTATAAGGAATACACACAAATATATTATGCTCCATACATACAGTGAACTACAGTAGAAATAACATAACACGACATACGGAAACTATTATAACTTAACAAGGCACTTACTTTAATAGAAATGCACACATGTCAAAGATATTATCATGTAGTAATGAAAACAACAATGAAGGGGACTCAAGCACCAGCCAGAAAATGTGAAAAGTTTGTGCAGTTCCTGTTCTGACTGGAGATGTGCAAATGTCTGCATTCTTGATCTGCGGAAACAATTGGGAAGTGCTCGGGGAAGTTTGTCCGGCTCAGTAAAGCCTAAAACATAAATTGCCTGCAAAAGTGAAATGGCCTATTTTTATGCGAATTAATGATGAGGCTGAACACACCTCAATTCAAACTGTTGTTAGAAAATAAACTTATTAGAAAATCATTTGAAACTGACAAGTTGATACAGTTAATTAATTAATAAATAAAATCAGGCAGAGTTCCTTAGTTTGAAGGCAGCGCAGATTAATTGTCCTGTTGCGTAACAATCACATTTTGGAACAGTGAGCGCATTCTGACATTGCGTGCATAAAAAAACTCACGCTCGGGCAACCGTTAGAGATATTTGGAACTCACTTTTGAAAAGGTTAACGGTCAATTTCCGTGAGCCCGAAAGTTATTTGCTAGACAATCACCGGCTGACAAAAGTTTCTGACCGCCACAGCCCTTCCTCAGATGCATTTTGTTTCCATTGATCATCCTTGAGATGTTTCTACAACTTGGAGTCCACCTGTGGTAAATTCAATTGATTAGACATGATTTGGAAAGGCACATACCTGTCTATATAGAGGTCCCACAGTTGTCAGAGCAAAAACCAAGCCAAGTCGAATGAATTGTCCGTAGACAGGATTGTGTCGACAGGATTGACAGGATTGTGTCGAGACACAGATCTGGGGAAGGGTACCAGAACATTTCTGCAGCATTGAAGGTTCCCAAGAACACAGTGGCCTTCATCATTCTTCAATGGAAGAAGTTTGGAACCACCAAGACTTTTCTTAGAGCTGGCCGCCCGGCCAAACTGAGCAATCAAGTGAGAAGGGCCTTGGTCAGGGAGGTGACCAAGAAACCGATGGTCACTCTGACAGAGCTCCAGAAGGACAACCATCTCTGCAGCACTACACCAATCAGGCCTTTATGGTAGAGTGGCCAGAAGGATGCCACTCCTTAGTAAAAGGCACATGACAGCCTGCTTTGAGTTTGCCAAAAAAAACCTAAAGGACTCTCAGACCATGAGGAACAAGATTCTCTGGTCTGATGAAACCAAGATTGAACTCTTTGGACTCAATGCCAAGCGTCACGTCTGGAGGAAACCTGTCACCATCCCTACGGTGAAGCATGCTGGTGGCAGCATCATGCTGTGGAGATGTTTTTCAGCGACAGAGACTTGGAGACTAGTCAGGATAGAGGGAAAGATAAACAGGGAAAAGTACAGAGAGATCCTTGATGAAAACCTGCTCCAGAGCGCTCAGGACCTCAGACTGGGGCGAAGGTTACCTTCCAACAGGACAATGAGCCTAAGCATACAACCAAGACAGCGCAGGAGTGGCGTCGGGACAAGTCTCTGAATGTCCTTGAGTGGCCCAGCCAAAGCCTGGACTTGAGCCCATTGAACATCTCTGGAGAGACCTGAAAATAGCTGTGCGGCGACGCTCCCCATCCAACCTGACAAAGCTTGAGAGGATCTGCAGAGAAGAATGGGAGAAACTCCCCAAATACATGTGTGCCAAGCTTGTAGTGTCATACCCAAGAAGACTCAAGGCTGTAAATGCTGCCAAAGGTGCTTCAAGAAAGTACTGAATAAGTATGTAAATGTAATATTTTTTTTATTCATTTGCAAAAATGTCTAAAAATCTGTTTTTGCTTTGTCGTTATGGGGTATTGTGTGTAGAATGATGAGGGGGAAAAACGATTTAATAAGTTTTAGAACAAGGCTGTAATGTAATAAATGAGGAATAAGTCAAGTGGTCTGAATACCTTCCGAATGCACTGTATTTTCCTAATCGATTCATGTCTGAGTAAATATCCAATTAATCTGCTTTATCGTATCACTATGAGTTTAGCACCATGAAATATGCATGAGTGATCCTTCAGACGGCCCTGTGTTTAAATATTCTTTTCATCCCGTTGCCTGAGGAAATGTGTCAGATTGGACCGGAGTGTGTGTGTGTCTGTGTGTGTGTTGATGTGTTTAACTATATTTGTAGTTGCCAGAAGTCCCCAGAAGAATAGTAAGTGAACATTAATTTGACCAACTCGGGACATTTTAGACTTAAGGTTAGAATTAGTGTTAGGGTTAGAATAAGGGTTAGGTTTTCGGGTTAGGGTAAATTGTATTTTGAATGGGGACTGAATTGTGTGTCCACAGAAGCGTGTGTGTGTGTGTGTGTGTGTGTGTGTGTGTGTGTGTGTGTGTGTGTGTGTGTGTGTGTGTGTGTGTGTGTGTGTGTGTGTGTGTGTGTGTAGACTCCCAGACCTCTAAGAGTAGCTCTTTCTGGGAGATGAGCACTGATGGGAGTGGGCCCACTGTCCGGAAACACACTCACACAAACACATACACCCTTGAACACACGCATGCACATACTGTATGTATGCACACTCACCAATAAACACACACAACCTGTAACCTAAGCACACTTATGTGTGTAGGCACAGAACACCCCCATCAAAACACACATGCTCACCTAGAAACACATACCAACACATTAAGAAAACCACTGAATATCCCCTAGCACCAGTTCTCAGGCTAGGTGATCAATAGATTGTATCCAGAGCCAATAATGCGAGAGGATCCAGGGGCCGTGAGTGGTCCAAGTACTCATTGTGTTTAGTTACCCTACACTCAGGGCTGGCTCTAAGTGAGCTGCTGGTTGCCCCCCTCTGTTTTACAGCTAATTCCCTACAGTTTTACCCATTGAGCCATGACTTATGCCATGTTAATGATATCTGAGTGAGAGTGACTAACAAAATCAATGGGGGCTCCCTGGAAGTCACTGGGCACGTGCCTGGTCGGTATTCAGTCATGATTACTACAAGTTTAGATAACAGGCTAGACTAATTTACCAATTCTAAAAATGGTTAGCTGACATGGCTAATTGAGTGACTGTCAGTGACTGACAAAACAAGAGAAGAACTGCTGATGCACAATCACATTTCCAACTTGCACCTTGTGTATTCTACTATTCTAACTCTCAACAGTAAGTTGAGACACCGACTAAGTTTTTTTAGGTTGGGGGCCCATGGCGGCCTAGGGCCCTAAGCGATTGCTTATGTCGCTTATGCCTGGAGCCGGCCTTGCCCACACTTCTATTTCCCTGGGGGTCCTGGCACTATGGAATTGTGTGTGTGTGTTTTTGTTTGTTTGTGTGGTGTTAGTGTTGCGCGGGTCAGCTGTTTGTTCACCCGCACCCAGCCGCAATTGCTAATAACCAATCCACAACCGCCTAACTGTATGTAAACATCTGAGGACCGCACCCAACCGCAACCCACAAATATAGAAAATGCTCCATTGGCTACAGTCAAGTATGGCAGAACAAATTTTTGACAGGGGGTGCAGGATTTTTTTTTTGCCTGATTTAGATACACTATATATACAAAAGTATGTGGACACCCTTTCAAATTAGTATATTAGGCTATTTCAGCCACACCTGTTGCTGACGTGTATAAAATCAAGCACACAGCCTTACAATCGCCATAGGCATTGGCAGTAGAATGGCCTTACTAAAAAGCTCAGTGACTTTCAACGTGGCACCGTCAAAGGCTGCCACCTTTCCAACAAGTCAGTTCGTCAAATTTCTGCCCTGCTAGATCTGCCCTGGTCAACTTTAAGGGCTGTTATAGTCATGTGGAAACCATTAGGAGCAACAACGGCTCAGCCGCAAAGTGGGAGGCCACACAAGCTCACAGAACTGGACTGTCCTCGGTTGCAACACTCACTACCGAGTTCCAAACTGCCTCTAGACACAACGTCAGCACAAGAACTGTTCGTCAGGAGCTTTATGAAATGGGTTTCCATGGCCGAGCAGCTGCACACAAGCCTAAGATCACCATGCAAAATGCCAAGCGTCAGCTGTAGTGGTGTAAAGCTTGCCGCCATTGGACTCTGGAGCAGTGGAAATGCGTTCTCTGGAGTGATGCTTCACCATCTGGCAGTTTTACAGATGAATCTGGGTTTGGCAGATGTCAGGAGAACGCTAACTCCCCAATGCATAGTGCAAACTGTAAAGTTTGGTGGAGGAATAATGGTCTGGGACTGTTTTTCATGGTTCGGGCTAGGCCCCTTAGTTACAGTGAAGGGAAATCTTAACCCTACATCATACAATGACATTCTAAACGATTCTGTGCTTCCAACTTTGTCAACAGTTTGGGGAAGACTCTTACCTGTTTAAGCATGAATACCTCCATGAACAAATTGAAGTCCATACAGAATTTTTTTTTTTAGATCAGTTTGGAAGAACTTGACTGGCCTTTGGGATGAATTGGAATGCCAACTGTGAGCCAGGCCTAATCGCCCACCATCAGTGCCCAACCTCACTAATGCTCTTGTGGCTGAATGGAAGCAAGTCCCCACAGCAATGTTCCAACATCTAGTGGAAAGCCTTCCCAGAAGAGTGAAGGCTGTTATAGCAGCAAAGGGGGGGACCAACTCCATGTGTGAGACCAAGTGTCCGAGGTTGTGTGAGACACGTGCCTGTATCTCTCACATAACTAGAAGGAGATCCACTTTCTATGATCTCTCTCCCTCTCTGCCCTGACAGACATGAGCCTGCAACTCTCACATAACTAGAAGGAGATCCACTTTCTATGATCTCTCTCCCCCTCTGCCCTGACAGACATGAGCCTGCAACTCTTACATAACTAGGAGATCCACTTTCTATGATCTCTCTCCCCCTCTGCCCTGACAGACATGAGCCTGTATCTCTCACATAACTAGAAGGAGATCCACTTTCTATGATCTCTCTCCCTCTCTGCCCTGACAGACATGAGCCTGCAACTCTCACATAACTAGAAGGAGATCCACTTTCTATGATCTCTCTCCCTCTCTGCCCTGACAGACATGAGCCTGCAACTCTCACATAACTAGAAGGAGATCCACTTTCTATGATCTCTCTCCCTCTCTGCCCTGACAGACATGAGCCTGCAACTCTCACATAACTAGAAGGAGATCCACTTTCTATGATCTCTCTCCCCCTCTGCCCTGACAGACATGAGCCTGCAACTCTTACATAACTAGGAGATCCACTTTCTATGATCTCTCTCCCCCTCTGCCCTGACAGACATGAGCCTGTATCTCTCACATAACTAGAAGGAGATCCACTTTCTATGATCTCTCTCCCTCTCTGCCCTGACAGACATGAGCCTGCAACTCTCACATAACTAGAAGGAGATCCACTTTCTATGATCTCTCTCCCTCTCTGCCCTGACAGACATGAGCCTGCAACTCTCACATAACTAGAAGGAGATCCACTTTCTATGATCTCTCTCCCCCTCTGCCCTGACAGACATGAGCCTGTATCTCTCACATAACTAGAAGGAGATCCACTTTCTATGATCTCTCTCCCTCTCTGCCCTGACAGACATGAGCCTGCAACTCTCACATAACTAGAAGGAGATCCACTTTCTATGATCTCTCTCCCTCTCTGCCCTGACAGACATGAGCCTGCAACTCTCACATAACTAGAAGGAGATCCACTTTCTATGATCTCTCTCCCCCTCTGCCCTGACAGACATGAGCCTGTATCTCTCACATAACTAGAAGGAGATCCACTTTCTATGATCTCTCTCCCCCTCTGCCCTGACAGACATGAGCCTGTATCTCTCACATAACTAGAAGGAGATCCACTTTCTATGATCTCTCTCCCCCTCTGCCCTGACAGACATGAGCCTGCATCTCTCACATAACTAGAAGGAGATCCACTTTCTATGATCTCTCTCCCTCTCTGCCCTGACAGACATGAGCCTGCAACTCTCATCTCTCCAGCGCTGCATGTCATCATTTATTTCCTTATAGAATCACTTGATCAACCGCCAAATATAGTTTAACAAAGTAAAACATGAAAGAGATAGGCTTTTGGCATGAGCGCATTGGCCATCACCAGCGTGTGAGCTGCTCATCATTGGTTAAATCAGTGAAACTGGAAAGCATTTTTAGGACTATAATTTCCTCCTCCATATTGTAGCCTACAATATGTCTCCACAGACCTAGGCCTGGGCTATTGATGGATTCAAGACATGGCCATTGTTATTGATGTCAAGTTTGTCAGTGTCAAAGTAGCCTGCCATCTCGACCATTTGTGCATTATTAAAAAATATTCTGCTTAAGTTTCCAGTCGTGTAAAATGACGTAGAATTGCATTTTATAAAAAGCCACATTTACCCCAGACCCTAGGCTACAAAAATATACTCCATGTGTGCAACTTCTGGAAGTGCCTATACTCCACTGCTTTATGCTACTACGCAAATGCAAATGCGATCATATGCATGCAATGCTTTATTATAAAGGAGATTTTCTCAAGCGTTCTATCACCTCAGAACTCCCCAACCTGTCAGTCAGTGAGTGTAGCTGGTGCATGAAGTCAGGCGCAGGAGAGCAAAATGAGGGAGCAACATACTCTACTCAAAAATAAAGGCACAAGGTAACAAATACACCTGACCAAATACAAACGGTAAATATTACGCACGGGAGAAAACGGCACCCGTCAAAAAAAAAAACAGCCATCATGAACCGAAACGAACATAGAAACAATCACGCATAAAAACATGGGGGAAACAGAGGGTTAAATACAAGAACATGTACTTGGGGAAGAAAACCAGGTGTGTAGAAAACAAAGACAAATCCAATGGAAAATTAAAGGTGGATCAGCGATGGCTGGAAGACCGGTGACGTCGACCGCCCGAACGACTTCGGCGGATGGCGACGCCCTCCTTGACAACGTGCAAGCAGATTGAGCCGGTTCCTTTTGGTTCCTTTTGAATGGCTCCATCCGTGACATTTCAAAATAGCTGTGGAGTGAGTTTATGGTATGTTCTTAACTCTGTTACACGTGTTGTACTGTATTTCATATGACAAAACTGTATAGGACAGAATGCACAAATTCACTCCAAACAAGTCATTTACATGTAAGTTACAGTCGGTGGAAGTATCTGCAATTGAATGGAATCCCTTATTTTGCATGATGGTGTTTACATCTTCCGTACCTCATCTGGATCTGTGTATGGTTTTATAATGGCTATATTCTCTGTGTACAAAGGTCTACTCGGTTCTAGATCAGCTTGGGAATAAACAGGCCTGCTGTTGGAAATAGAAAGCCAAGCTTGTATGATTTAATTTCCATGGAAATAGGCTGAGGGAGAGCGCTGGAATGAGATGAGAATTCCAGAAGCCCTGCTCATAGCTTCCCTTCTGGAATTTGGTATCCGGGCATTTGCTCCTCCATCAGGAATCGGATTAATTCCGGCTCGGTCGGTCTCTATGAGGCAGAGAGAGGAAACCTCTGAATCATTACAATTGGTTTGCAAAGTAGAGGTTGTGCTACCATTTAAAGCATGCTGCTATCCCCACGGAAATGGACCCATCACCTGAAATAACATTCAGATAAAGATGTTGCATTTGAAATGAGGCGGACTATATCAAGTGACAGTCAATTTTCCAGACAATATTTGCAATCTTAACATACTTTCTCTGACCGGAAGTTGCCTGTTACGGTCCTGTTGGGGACATGAACACAAAATGCCGGCAGCTGTCCCATAGCCGATTTGAATCAAAGATCATAACGAACTTGGACTTTTCTAATATCTCTCCCAAACCTACGGCCTGCATGGCACTATAGACAATGGCAAACTGTTTTAACATCGGCCCGGGCCTGAGATACGCTGGAAGGAAGGATGACCTGAGAGAAGGGGGAGGGAGGGGCGGTTGGAATGGAGGGGCGGGGTGGGGGATGAAATTATTGAGCGGTGGGGGTAATAATAAACAGACGATTGGATGGGTTGAAGGTGCGGGTCGGGGTGAAGGATGGAGGGAGAACGGGTGAACGTCTTCAAAGGCCCCGGCTATAAACAAGAGCGGGACTTAAATATTCATAACCTGGGAATAGGTCGGCCCGTTCCTTTCATCTCCTTTGGGGAGAGACGGCCAGAGATTAGGAAGAGAGGAAAGAGAAAGATGAAGAGGGAGGAGAGAGAGGGAAGAAAGTTTGGCGTTAACTTTGAATATAGGGTGATTTCAGGCTCAATTACAGAGCTGATGAAAGCCGGAGCTTTGTAATTTAGCTTCTTGCTCCCCTATCTTTATCTCTCTGTTCCTTTCAGACAGTATTCTCTCTCACTTCTTTCTCTCGCTAGCTCGCTCTTCAACTCTTGCCCTCTTGTTTTTTTTTTTCAACCTTCTTTTCCTCTCTGTTGTCTCCTGTGTTGACTCCAAGAGGCCTCTAACTCTGTCAAAGGAGGAACGTAATCATGGTGATCTCCTAGCTGTGTCAGTGTGTTAAGGACAGTGATTGATCATGAACTGGCCTGAAGGTAGAATCACAGCAGTGGTGTGGGGAACAACCGGACACTGTAGGTCTGTCTGTAAGAGGAGAGAGAGATGGATAGGAGGTCAGACCAGTGTGGCTGTGCTTCATTGGTCATAGTATGGTCCTGGGGAATTTATACACCATTGTTGACCATACAGATCATTTCAACACAAATCAAATCATAATTAACATTTATTTACAAACTTGTTCACGACACCGGCAATGTAAATAGTCCGGTGGCCATTTGATTAATTGTTCAGCAGTCTTATGGCTTGGGGGATAGAAGCTGTTAAGGAGACTTGGCGCATCTGGTACCGCTTGCCGTGCGGTAGCAGAGAAAACAGTCCATGACTTGTGTGACTGGAGTCACTGACTATTTTATGGGCTTTTCTCTGACACCGCCTATTATATAGGTCATGGATGGCAGTAGCCTTGGCCCCGTTGATGCACTGGGCTGTATGCACTACCCTCTGTAGCGCCTTACGGTCAGATGCCGAGCAGTTACCATACCAGGCTACTTAATGTTCATGGTTTAGATATATCTGCATATACGCTTGTTACGCTATCCACGACTCACACGTTCCAAGACTACAGCTATAGTATAATAACCAGCCCTCAGTATCATTGCCAAAGATTTATAAGGCTTCTAATAGTCTCGTTAAACCACAGTCTTAAACTTATATGAAGCTTCAGTGGAGGTATTAATGCCAAGTTTTCTTTCTAAGGGCCTGTCTGTCTTAGTCTGCCCGTCTCTGCTGAGTGTGACAAGAGTTGTAGTGTAGACTGGACCACGGATGACAGACTCAATCCCTTGAATCAGAGATCACTCGGGAACAGCCAACAGCGAGATAGAGGATAAGACAGAGATTGGTACCAGAGACCAGAAGCTTACATCATACCATCATACCACATCATCCTCTTTTCATTTAAAAACAATGTTATATAGAACCCCGCAGTATTAGTTCCACCCAGGTACTCCTCACCAGTCCTTATACAGACACAGAATAATGTATATAGGGGAAGAATTACATCAAACAACCCGTAGCTATTTGATGTCTACAGTACTATAATCTGTATACCATTATGGTGTGTTCTGTTCTTTATTGCGTCATACCTTGTCAAGCTTGTGTTTCCCTGTTTGACAGATTTGTTGTGTTTTATTACGTCATGTTCCCTTACTGTGATCTAATCTTGACGTTGGCCTCTCCGTCGTTATTACATCACATACTCCACTTTATTGCATCTGTGTCATAGGGGTATTACATCTTCGCTGCATTGCATGACAGTTGAAGATCGTGTCACTGTAGTCCCGACTCCCAAGCTTCAGTATCTGTTGTCACCATCAACAGATGTGGGCAGATTGAAGCCGGGCGAGATACAGAGGGCGGGAGGGGCGAGCTATAACATCTAAGGGTAAAGGGTCAGGAGCACTAAGCTCAGAGATCTGGAATCATATTGTTCTCCAGCCTGGTCTCATAGACTAGATGTAACATAGTAAACCCGAATCTGGGACACTCACATTTGTATGATCTGTTGTGTTTGGTATGGTTACATAAGACAGATGGTTACTTAAGGCAAAACCAAAAGTACGGTGGTTGTGTAGGCATATAACGCAAAACGTCTAGCAAACCCACAACTTCAGAGTTTGAATCTCATCACAGGCTTTGGTTTTTCCATTTATATTTTGAGGTTGAACGTTAGCATGTTAGTCAGTATTTTTCCACCTGTGCTGGTTTGTCCATCTCGTTAGTCGGAATTTGTTTCGCCTATGCTGGCCCAGGTAATATTTAAGAGTGGCTGGCCCAGTGCTCGTTGTCTTGAGAGATGTGGAGGGTTAACACCGTTAGTTGGCCCTCCTTGATTTCTAGAAAAACAATCCTTTATCTGATCTTCCTTGTTTAGGTTTTGGTATGCTTCCTGACTTTAAGTTTGGTGTGGGTTTTTCTTTTGTTGGGGAAAATTTTGTGGGCGCTCATGGTGGGTGTCTTTAGGGCCACAGTTGTTGTTGCTATGCAACTTTCAATGTACACCCCCATGAGTGTCTATCAGAACCCCATTTAAAACCCCACCTGTTTCATTTTGGTTGTTGTCATTGACACTTTGTTAGTTCCCCCTTCTGTTTGAGCCACATTATTGGTTCTATTGCTGAGGAACGTAAAAAAAATGGGGATTCATCTAGGGTCTTGTTTCCCATGAGTATAGTAATCGATATTTGAGTGTTCAAATTACACTTTTGTGGTAGAGTTTGTCGCTGACATCCACCCTGATGGCTTATAGGATTGATGGAACCATTTAGAAAGTTGCAGAAACACATACGCCCAAAAAGTTGGAAGCATTTGTTGAAAACCCTACATTGGAGATGCTAGAAAAATGTGCGAAGACGAATCTGCTCATCATTGCAAAGCATTACGACATCTAAGTTAAACATACTGATTCAAAAGCAGTAGTTAAATAGTTATATTTTGTCTATATTGCTTTGGTGGAGGAGGATGATGACAAGGGTCCTACGGGTGGTAGAGTACTTAAGGCAAAATGGGAACAGAACTTGGAGCTCGAGCACAAGGAAAAGGAAAGCGAATGTGGAGACTAGAACAAGAAGAACGTGCACATGCCATTCGATTAAAAAGAGATGGAGCTGGAAGCGCGACAAACGGAGATAGATTGGAAAGTACTCCGAGTCAAGTCAGGCCATCTCCTACCCTCAACAGTTTGATCTTGGTCGGAACAGCCGGCTTGCACTGTGTGCAAAGCTGTCATCAAGGCTAAGGGTGGCTACTTTGAAGAATCTCAAACATAAAATCTATTTTGATTTGTTTAACACTTTTTTGGTTACTACATGATTCCATGTGTGTTATTTTGTAGTTTTGATGCCTTCACTATTATTCTACACTGTAGAAATTAGTAAAAAAAAATAAAGAAAAACCCTTGAATGAGTAGGTGCTCTAAAACTTTTGACTGGTACTGTAGATCGACGAAAAGAAGGGCAAAGAAAGTCAACACAACACAGAAACCCTTCGCTGTTCTCTTTTCCTTCTCAGCGACTCAGAGTGCCTTTGGTGAAAGGGAGAGTGGGGAGAGTTCACAGTGAAGTCAAGGGAGGAGAGATGCTGATGCTGATGCTCCAGATACTCAACTAGTCTAAAGAAGGCCAGTTTTATTGCTTCTTTAACAGTTTTCAGCTGTGCTAACATAATTGCAAAAGGGTTTTCTAATGATCAATTTAAATGATAAACTTGGATTAGCTAACACAATGTGCCATTGGAACACAGGAAGGTTGCTGATAATGGGCCTCTGTACGCCTATGTAGATATTCCATAAAAATCTGCCATTTCCAGATACAATAGTCATTTACAACATTAACAATGTCTACACTGTATTTCTGATCAATTTGATGTTATATTAATGGACAAAAAAATTAGCTTTTCTTTAAAAAACAAGGACATTTCTACATGACCCCAAACGTTTGAACGGTAGTGTATATTTACAAAATAAAATAAAAGAGGCTGTTTTGTCTTGTATTTAATTGTTAACAGCCAGTAAACACCATGTTTCCATTTGGGGAAGGCGATGCCTTTAATTAGCGACACATTTCAGTTGATCATGTTGTGAGATGTAAGTTATTTTCTGTTGGTTGTGAGTAAACTTGTACTGTCGGATATACACTCCATACAGAAAAGTATGTGGACACCCCCTCAAATTAGTGGATTCGGGTATTTCAGCCACACCCGTTGCTGACAGGTGTATAAAATTGAGCACACAACCATGCAATCTCCATAGACAAACATTGGCTGTAGAATGGCCTTACTGAAGAGTTCAGTGACTTTCAACGTGGCACCGTCATAAGATGCCACCTTTCCAACAAGACAGTTTGTCAAATTTCTGCCCTGCTAGAGCTGCCCCGGTCAACTGCACATGCTGTTATTGTGAAGTGGATACGCCCAGAAGCAATAACGGCCCAGCCGTGAATTGGCAGGCCACACAAGCTCATAGAACGGGACTGTCGAGTGCTGAAGTACGCAGAGCGTAAACATTTGGTTGTCCTCGGTTGCAACACTCACAAACAAGTTCCAAACTGCCTCTGGATGCAACGTTAGCGCAATAACTGCTCGTCGGGAGCTTCATGGAATTGGTTTCAAGCAGCCGCACACAAGCCTAACATCACCATGTGCAATGCCAAGCGCCGGCTGGAGTGGTGTTAAGCTTGCCGCCATTGGACTCTGGAGCAGTGGAAAAGCGCTCTCTGGAGTGATGCATCACGCTTCACTATCTGGCTGTCAGACTGACGAATCTGGGTTTGGCAGATGCTAGGAGAACGCTACCTGCCCCAATGCACAGTGCCAACTGTAAGGTTTGGTGGAGTCAGTATGTGTTCCACCTGTGCTGGTTTTTCCATCTCGTTAGACTCTTTGTTGAAATGTGTTTTGCTTATGCTGGCCCAGGTAATATTTAAGAGTGGCTGGCCCACACCTCACGTCTTGAGAGATGTGGAGGGTTAACACCGTGAGTTGGCGCTCCTTTTAAGTTTTGTGTGCGTTTTTCTTTTGTTGGGCAAATTTAGTGGGCCACAGTTGTTGTTGCTATGCAACTTTCAATGTACACCCCCATGAGTGTCTTTCAGAACCCCTCTTAAAACCCCACCTGTTTCGTTTTGGTTGTTGTCATTGACACTTTGTTAGTTCCCCCTTCTGTTTGACTGACAGTTTTGGTTTTCTTGCTGAGGAACGTAACTGTCGGGGTGGGTGTATAACACAACCGTCTAGCAACCCAAAGGTTGCGAGTTTGAATCTCATCACTGACAACTTTTTAACTACTTTTTTAGCTACTTTGCAACTGCTTAGCGTGTTAACTAACCCTTCCCCTAACCCTAAACTTAACCCTTTTAGCTAACCCTAACCTTAACCCTTGAACCTAACTCCTAAACTTAATCGTAACCCGTAGCCTAGCTAATTTTAGCCAGATAGCTAATGTTAGCCACCTAGCTAGAATTCGTAACATGTCATACGTTTTGCAACTAGCATATTGTACATTTTGAAAATCCGTAACATATTATACGCTATTATACGCACAAATGAATACATACCATACCATATGAAACATAACATATCATACTAAATGGAGTGTCTCAGATTTGCTTACAAAATAATATGAAATGCTCTGAGACCCCAGGTATTGTTCTCAGGACCTACTTGTAAGTGTTTTGATTTGATTTGAGTGTCTTTTATCGCTCTTGCCCTCCTTTTTCGAGAGAGGGGATTAGTGACATCACAATGCCACAGTAGGGTGTCCTGCCTATCCTATCATGATGTGTTAGGATGCATGATGTACAGTGCTGATTACAGTACATACATTTCAAACAGTAGGCTACAACCAATGTACTATCCTATACTACATTTACACCCAGTTCCTGTACATCCAGTAGGTTATTCCGCCATTGAAAATAACCAGAAAAGGCAGCATTTTATGTAGAAGGGAGTCACACTTAGCTACAGTTGAAGTTTGAAGTTTACATACACTTGGGTTGAAGTCATTAAAACTCGTTTTTCAACCACTACACAAATTTCTCCTTAACAAACTATAGTTTTGGCAAGTCGGTTAGGACATCTACTTTATGCATGACACAAGTCATTTTTCCAACAATTGTTTACAGACAGACTATTTCACTTATAATTCACTGCATCACAATTCCAGTGGGTCAGACGTTTACATACACTAAGTTGACTGTGCCTTTAAACAGCTTGGAAAATTCCAGAAAATTATGTCATGGCTTTAGAAGCTTCTGATTGATATAATTTGAGTCAATTGGAGGTATACCTGTGGATGTACAGTCATGGCCAAAAGTTTTGAGAATGACACAAATATTAATTTTCACAGTCTGCTGCCTCAGTTTGTATGATGGCAATTTGCATATACTCCAGAATGTCATGAAAAATGATCAGATGAATTGCAATTAATTGCAAAGTCCCTCTTTGCCATGCAAATTAACTGAATCCCCCAAAAATATTTCCACTGCATTTCAGCCCTGCCACAAAAGGACCAGCTGACATCATGTCAGTGATTCTCTCGTTAACACAGGTGTGAGTGTTGACGAGGACAAGGCTGGAGAGCACTCTGTCATACTGAGGTCAAAGGAAATAAAGGAAACACGTGCCGTCATCATTGCTTTGCACAAAAAGGGCTTCACAGGCAAGGATATTGCTACCAGTAAGATAGCACCTAAATTAACCATTTATCGGATCATCAAGAACTTCAAGGAGAGCGGTTCAATTGTTGTGAAGAAGGCTTCAGGGCGCCCAAGAAAGTCCAGCAAGCGCCAGGACCGTCTCCTAAAGTTGATTCAGCTGCGGGTTTGAGGCACCACCAGTACAGAGCATGCTCAGGAATGGCAGCAGGCAGGTGTGAGTGCATCTGCTCGTACAGTGAGGCGAAGACTTTTGGCAGATGGCCTGGTGTCAAAAAGGGCAGCAAAGAAGCCACTTCTCTCCAGGAAAAACAGGAACAAATCAAAGTTTTTGTCACGTGCGCCGAATACACTGAATACCTTACAGTGAAATGCTTACTTACAGGCTCTAACCAATGGTGCGGAAAAAAGGTATATGTGTGTGTGTGTGTGTGTGTGTGGGGGGGGTAAGTAAAAGAAATAAAACAACAGTAAAAAGACATTTGAAAAGAGAGTAGCAAGGCTATATACAGACACCTGTTAGTCAGGCTTATTGAGGTAGTATTTACATGTAAGTATTGTTAAAGTGACAATGCATATATGATGATCAGAGAGTAGCAGAAGCGGAAAAAGAGGGGTTGGCGGGGGGTGGGACACAATACAGATAGCCCTGTTAGCCAATGTGCGTGAGCACTGGTTGGTCGGGCCAATTGAGGTAGTATGTACATTAATGTATAATTAAAGTGACTATGCATATAAGATAAACAGAGAGTAGCAGCAGCGTAAAAGAGAGGTTGAGGGGTGGCACACAATGCAAATAGTCCGGGTAACCACTTGGTTACCTGTTCAGGAGTCTTATGGCTTGGGGTTAAAAACTGTTGAAGCCTTTTTGTCCTAGACTTGGCACTCCAGTACCGCTTGCCATACAGTAGTAGGAAGAACAGTCTATGACTGGGGTGGCTGGGGTCTTTGCAATTTTTAGGGCCTTCCTCTGACACCGCCTGGTTTAGAGGTCCTGGATAGCAGGCAGCTTTGCCCCAGTGATGTACTGGGCCGTATGCACTACCCTCTGAAGTGCCTTGCGGTCTGAAGCCGAGCAGTTTTATTTATTTATTTATTTATTTACCTTTATTTAACCAGGTAGGCAAGTTGAGAACAAGTTCTCATTTACAATTGCGACCTGGCCAAGATAAAGCAAAGCAGTTCGACAGATACAACAACACAGAGTTACACATGGAGTAAAACAAACATACAGTCAATAATAAAGTATAAACAAGTCTATATACAATGTGAGCAAATGAGGTGAGAAGGGAGGTAAAGGCAAAAAAGGCCTTGGTGGCAAGGTAAATACAATATAGCAAGTAAAACACTGGAATGGTAGTTTTGCAATGGAAGAATGTGCAAAGTAGAAATAAAAATAATGGGGTGCAAAGGAGCAAAATAAATAAATAAATTAAATACAGTTGGGAAAGAGGTAGTTGATAGGGCTAAATCATAGGTGGGCTATGTACAGGTGCAGTAATCTGTGAGCTGCTCTGACAGTTGGTGCTTAAAGCTAGTGAGGGAGATAAGTGTTTCCAGTTTCAGAGATTTTTGTAGTTCGTTCCAGTCATTGGCAGCAGAGAACTGGAAAGAGAGGCGGCCAAAGAAAGAATTGGTTTTGGGGGTGACTAGAGAGATATACCTGCTGGAGCGTGTGCTACAGGTGGGAGATGCTATGGTGACCAGCGAGCTGAGATAAGGGGGGACTTTACCTAGCAGGGTCTTGTAGATGACATGGAGCCAGTGGGTATGGCGACGAGTATGAAGCGAGGGCCAGCCAACGAGAGCGTACAGGTCGCAATGGTGGGTAGTATATGGGGCTTTGGTGACAAAACGGATTGCACTGTGATAGACTGCATCCAATTTGTTGAGTAGGGTATTGGAGGCTATTTTGTAAATTACATCGCCAAAGTCGAGGATTGGTAGGATGGTCAGTTTTACAAGGGTATGTTTGGCAGCATGAGTGAAGGATGCTTTGTTGCGAAATAGGAAGCCAATTCTAGATTTAACTTTGGATTGGAGATGTTTGATATGGGTCTGGAAGGAGAGTTTACAGTCTAACCAGACACCTAAGTATTTGTAGTTGTCCACGTATTCTAAGTCAGAGCCGTCCAGAGTAGTGATGTTGGACAGGCAGGTAGGTGCAGGTAGCGATCGGTTGAAGAGCATGCATTTAGTTTTACTTGTATTTAAGAGCAATTGGAGGCCACGGAAGGAGAGTTGTATGGCATTGAAGCTTGCCTGGAGGGTTGTTAACACAGTGTCCAAAGAAGGGCCGGAAGTATACAGAATGGTGTCGTCTGCGTAGAGGTGGATCAGAGACTCACCAGCAGCAAGAGCGACCTCATTGATGTATACAGAGAAGAGAGTCGGTCCAAGAATTGAACCCTGTGGCACCCCCATAGAGACTGCCAGAGGTCCGGACAACAGACCCTCCGATTTGACACACTGAACTCTATCAGAGAAGTAGTTGGTGAACCAGGCGAGGCAATCATTTGAGAAACCAAGGCTGTTGAGTCTGCCGATGAGGATGTGGTGATTGACAGAGTCGAAAGCCTTGGCCAGATCAATGAATACGGCTGCACAGTAATGTTTCTTATCGATGGCGGTTAAGATATCGTTTAGGACCTTGAGCGTGGCTGAGGTGCACCCATGACCAGCTCTGAAACCAGATTGCATAGCAGAGAAGGTATGGTGAGATTCAAAATGGTCGGTAATCTGTTTGTTGACTTGGCTTTCGAAGACCTTAGAAAGGCATGGTAGGATAGATATAGGTCTGTAGCAGTTTGGGTCAAGAGTGCCCCCCCCTTTGAAGAGGGGGATGACCGCAGCTGCTTTTCAATCTTTGGGAATCTCAGACGACACGAAAGAGAGGTTGAACAGGCTAGTAATAGGGGTGGCAACAATTTCGGCAGATAATTTTAGAAAGAAAGGGTCCAGATTGTCTAGCCCGGCTGATTTGTAGGGGTCCAGATTTTGCAGCTCTTTCAGAACATCAGCTGAATGGATTTGGGAGAAGGAGAAATGGGGAAGGCTTGGGCGAGTTGCTGTTGGGGGTGCAGTGCTGTTGACAGGGGTAGGAGTAGCCAGGTGGAAAGCATGGCCAGCAGTAGAAAAATGCTTATTGAAATTTTCAATTATGGTGGATTTATCAGTGGTGACAGTGTTTCCTATCTTCAGTGCAGTGGGCAGCTGGGAGGAGGTGTTCTTATTCTCCATGGACTTTACAGTGTCTCAGAACTTTTTTGAGTTAGTGTTGCAAGAAGCAAATTTCTGCTTGAAAAAGCTAGCCTTGGCTTTTCTAACTGCCTGTGTATAATGGTTTCTAGCTTCCCTGAACAGCTGCATATCACGGGGGCTGTTCGATGCTAATGCAGAACGCCATAGGATGTTTTTGTGTTGGTTAAGGGCAGTCAGGTCTGGGGAGAACCAAGGGCTATATCTGTTCCTGGTTCTAAATTTCTTGAATGGGGCATGTTTATTTAAGATGGTTAGGAAGGCATTTTTAAAAAATATCCAGGCATCCTCTACTGACGGGATGAGGTCAATATCCTTCCAGGATACCCCGGCCAGGTCGATTAGAAAGGCCTGCTCGCTGAAGTGTTTCAGGGAGCGTTTTACAGTGATGAGAGGAGGTCGTTTGACCGCTGACCCATTACGGATGCAGGCAATGAGGAAGTGATCGCTGAGATCTTGGTTGAAGACAGCAGAGGTGTATTTAGAGGGGAAGTTGGTTAGGATGATATCTATGAGGGTGCCCGTGTTTAAGGCTTTGGGGAGGTACCTGGTAAGTTCATTGATAATTTGTGTGAGATTGAGGGCATCAAGTTTAGATTGTAGGATGGCTGGGGTGTTAAGCATGTTCCAGTTTAGGTCGCCTAGCAGCACGAGCTCTGAAGATAGATGGGGGGCAATCAGTTCACATATGGTGTCCAGAGCACAGCTGGGGGCAGAGGGTGGTCTATAGCAGGCGGCAACGGTGAGAGACTTGTTTTTAGAGAGGTGGATTTTTAAAAGTAGAAGTTCAAATTGTTTGGGTACAGACCTGGATAGTAGGACAGAACTCTGCAGGCTATCTTTGCAGTAGATTGCAACACCGCCCCCTTTGGCAGTTCTATCTTGTCTGAAAATGTTGTAGTTTGGAATTAAAATGTCTGAATTTTTGGTGGTCTTCCTAAGCCAGGATTCAGACACAGCTAGAACATCTGGGTTGGCAGAGTGTGCTAAAGCAGTGAATAGAACAAACTTAGGGAGGAGGCTTCTAATGTTAACATGCATGAAACCAAGGCTATTACGGTTACAGAAGTCGTCAAAAGAGAGCGCCTGGGGAATAGGAGTGGAGCTAGGCACTGCAGGGCCTGGATTCACCTCTACATCGCCAGAGGAACATAGGAGGAGTAGAATAAGGGTGCGGCTAAAAGCAATAAGAATTGGTCGTCTAGAACGTCTGGAACAGAGAGTAAAAGGAGGTTTCTGGGGGTGATAAAATAGCATCAAGGTATAATGTACAGACAAAGGTAAGGTAGGATGTGAATACAGTGGAGGTAAACCTAGGTATTGAGTGATGAAGAGAGAGATATTGTCTCTAGAAACATCATTGAAACCAGGAGATGTCATTGCATGTGTGGGTGGTGGAACTAATAGGTTGGATAAGGTATAGTGAGCAGGACTAGAGGCTCTACAGTGAAATAAGCCAATAAACACTAACCAGAACAGCAATGGACAAGACATATTGACATTAAGGAGAGGCATGCTTAGTCGAGTGATCAAAAGGGTCCAGTGAGTGGAGAGGTTGGTTGAGGGTCACGGCGATTTAGACAGCTAGCCAGGCCAACCGGTAGCAAGCTAGCATAGGATGGAGTCTGTTGTTAGCCACCTCTTGCGTTCGGTCAGTAGATTAGTGGGGTTCCGTGTGGTAGAGGGGATTAATCCAAATCACACAACAACAACAAAAATAAGAACAATAGATATAGTTATAGAGGCCCGAGAAGAAAACATAATAATAATAAAAATAAATAAATTGTCCGATTGTCTATTCAGATAGCAGCCGGTAAGACAGCTAACGGTTAGCGGGCCGCAGATGGGCGTTCAGGTAACGTCGCGACAGAGGAGCCAGCCGGATCTCATTCAGGTAGATAACGTCGGCAGTCCAGTTGTGAAGGCCCGGTGGGGCTCCGCGTAGGCAGTGAAACGGGTCCGGATAGGTGACTGCAGCCCAGGAGTGAATGATGGAACTCAGGAGTGATTGACGGAGCTGGCTAGCACCGGAACAATCGATGTTTGCTCCGGAATCGACGAAAGCCGACTGTCACACGGATAGCAGCTAGCTAGCTGTGAGATCCGGGTATGAATGTCCAGAGAGCAGTTGAAATCCAGGGACATGGAGAGAAAAATTGGTCCGGTATGTTCCGAGCCGCGCTGCGCCGTACAAAACTGGCGATAGATTTTCGATAGATTTTCGAGCTAAAGGATAGCTGATGACCACAAACCGTGGTTAGCTGAATACTAACGATTTTCCAGTAAAGAAGCTAACTAGCTTCTGATTAGCTTCTGGATTAGCTTCTGGGCTAGCTCCTGGCTAGCTTCTGGCTAGTTTCTGGCTAGCTTCTTGGAGTTTCTGGCTAGTTTCTGGCTAGCTTCTTGGAGTTTCTGGCTAGTTTCTTGGAGGATTACAGATCTGAGGTAAATAATACTTTTTTTATAAATATAAATTGGTGAGGCTGGTTGCAGGAGAGTGTTTAGAAGATGAGTTGATGGAAAATAAAAATAAAATGTATGTGAAAAAAAGTTGTAAATATATATATACAGGACACGACAAGACGAGGACAAAAGACGTCTGAACTGCTATGCGATCTTGGAGCTGACAAAGAAGTTGTTGCTGTACCAGGCAGTGATGCAACCAGTCAGGATGCTCTCGATGGTGCAGCTGTAGAACCTTTTGAGGATCTGAGGACCAATAAATAATTTCAGTCTCCTGAGGGGGAATAGGTTTTGTCGTACCCTCTTCACGACTGTCTTGGTGTGTTTGGACCAATCTAGTTTGTTGTTGATGTGGACACCAAGGAATTTGAAGCTCTCAACCTTCTCCATTACAGCCCCGTCGATGAGAATGGGGACGTGCTCGGTGCTCCTTTTCCTGTAGTCCACAATCATCCCCTTAGTCTTGGTTACGTTGATGGATAGGTTGTTATTCTGGCACCACCCGGCCAGGTCTCTGACCTCCTCCCTATAGGCTGTCTCGTCATTGTCGGTGATCAGGCCTACCACTGTTGTGTCATCAGCACACTTAATGATGGTGTTGAAGTCGTGCCTGGCCATGCAGTCGTGGGTAAACAGGGAGTACAGGAGAGGACAGAGCACGCACCCCTGGGGAGCACCAGTGTTGAGGATCAGTGTGGCAGATGTGTTGCTACCTACCCTCACCACCTGGGGACGGCCTGTCAGGAAGTCCAGGATCCAGTTGCAGAGGGAGTTGTTTAGTCCCAGGATCCTTAGTTTGGTGATGAGCTTTCAGGGTACTATGGTGTTGAACGCTGAGCTGTAGTCAAAGAACAGCATTCTCACATAGGTATTCCTTTTGTCCAGGTGGGAAAGGGCAGTGTGGAGTGCAATAGAGATTGCATCATCTGTGGATCTGTTTGGGCGGTATGCAAATTGGAGTGGGTCTAGGGTTTCTGGGATAATGGTGTTGATGTGAACCATTACCAGCCTGTCAAAGCACTTCATGGCTACGGACGTGAGTGCTAATGGGTCTGTAGTCATTTAGGCAGGTTGCCTTTGTGTTCTTGGGCACAGGGACTATGGTGGTCTGCTTGAAACATGTTGGTATTACAGACCTCAGGGACATGTTGAAAATGTCATTGAAGACCTGCCAGTTGGTCAGGACATGCCCGGAGCACACGTCCTGGTAATCTGTCTGGCCCCGCAGCCTTGTGTATGTTGACCTGTTTAAAGGTCTTACTCACGTCGGCTACGGAGTGCGTGATCATACAGTCGTCCGGAACAGCTGATGCTCTCATGCATGCCTCAGTGTTGCTTGCATCGATGCTAGCATAGAAGTGATTTAGCTCGTCTGGTAGGCTCGTGCCACTGGGCGGCTCGCGGCTGTGCTTCCCTTTTGTAGTCTGTAATAGTTTGCAAGCCCTGCCACATCCGACGAGTGTCGGAGCCGGTGTAGTATGATTCAATCTTAGCCCTGTATTGACGCTTTGCCTGTTTGATGGTTCGTTGCAGGGCATAGAGGGATTTCTTGTAAGCCTCCGGGTTAGAGTCCCGCACCTTGAAAGCGGCAGCTTTAACCTTTAGCTCAGTGCGAATGTTGCCTGTAATCCATGGCTTCTGGTTGGGGTATGTACGTACAGTCACTGTGGGGACGACGTCCTCAATGCACTTATTGCTAAAGCCAGTGACTGATGTGGTGTATTCCTCAATGTCATCGGAAGAGTCCTGGAAGAAGTTCCAGTCTGTGCTAGCAAAGCAGTCCTGTAGTTTAGCATCTGCTTCATCTGACCATTTTTTTATAGACCAAGTCACTCGTGTTTCCTGCTTTCATTTTTGCTTGTAAGCAGGAATCAGGAGGATAGAGTTGTGGTCGGATTTACCAAATGGAGGGCGAGGGAGAGCTTTGTACTCTGTGTGTGGAGTACAAGTGATCTAGAATTATGTTCCCCTCTGGTTGCACATTTAACATGTTGATAGAGAATTGGTAGAACTGATTTAAGTTTCTGACTGACAGACTGATATTCTGCAACAGGGATTGGACTGCTGAGGACTGGGGTAAAGTCATTTTCTCTAATGAATCCCCTTTCCGATTGTTTGGGGCATCCGGAAACAAGCTTGTCAGGAGAAGACAAGGTGAGCGCTACCATCAGTCATGTGTCATGCCAACATTGAAGCATCCTGAGACCATTCATATGTGGGGTTGCTTCTCAGCCAAGGGAGTGTGCTCACTCACAATTTTGCCTAAGAACACAGCCATGAACAAAGAATGGTACCAACACATCCTCCGAGAGCAACTTCTCCCAACCATCCAGAAACAGTTTGGTGACGAACAATGCCTTTTCCAGCATGATGGAGCACCTTGCCATAAGGCAAAAGTGATAATTAAGTGGCTCGGGGAACAAAACATCGATATTTTGGGTCCTTGGCCAGGAAACTCCCCAGACCTTAATCCCATTGAGAACTTGTGGTCAATTCTCAAGAGGCAGGTGGACAAACAAAAACCCACAAATTCTGACACTCCAAGCATTGATTATGCTAGAATGGGCTGCCATCAGTTAGGATGTGGCCCAGAAGTTAATTGACAGCATGCCAGGGCGGATTGCAGAGGTCTTGAAAAAGAAGGGTCAACACTGCAAATATTGACTCTTTGCATCAACTTCATGGAATTGTCAATAAAAAGCCTTTGACACTTACGAAATGCTTGTAATTATACTTCAGTATTCCATAGTAACATCTGACAAAAATATCTAAAGACACTGAAGCAGCAAACTTTGTGGAAAATAATATTTGTCATTCTCAAAACGTTTGGCCACGACTTTATTATACTATTTACTATTTATTATACTTTAACAACATGAGTCTGTGAGCTGGCATTCAGTGAAGGATAAATTATGGAGGCAGTAGAATACACAGATAAATGAACAAAAAATGGAAATAAATGGTTTGAAACAAAAGGCCATAAGATCGTGACAGCGAGATAAGAGAGTGAGGGAGGAGAGGGAGGGGGGCCTTTTTACATGCTGCATAAAAATCAACCTCTTTCCCTGTCCAGTGAGTTAGGAGAGGGACTGTGTGTGTGTGTGTACTGGTGTGTGTGTACTGGTGTGTGTGTGTCCAAAGATATTTCTTAGGTATTTTATCAGATCCGCCATTTCGCCAATATCTACCTCACCGGCTCCTCTTGCGGTGTCTCTCTGGTTCCTTTGTCCATCATTCTCTTTAGCATAGTTTTGGGGTAAGTGAGAATATAGGGATTCCACTTATTGTTCCGTATTTGTGTTAGAGTAGATTGGGAACCACCTCTGTATCCCTCCGCCCTATGTCCATAGGCTTAATTTGGGAGAAATTCTTGGGGGAATGCTCTTTGTTTCAGGGTTTGAGAAGATTATGTTGTGACAAAGGCTGAGAGTGCTATTGGCAAAATTATTACCTCATCTCTGCAACAAACTGAAGTTCTTATTTTTCCTATCACACAAACACACACACATATTTTGTGTTTTTTACTAATCTCAATATTTCATGATGAAAATAGCAACCCAATCCCCCTTTTATGAAGAACAGAGCTGCTCCATTCCCAATATATCAAATTCTGCTGACTAGAATGTTCACATCTCTTTATTTCAACTGTTCAATTCATAGGGGGCTGAATTATTCCATCGTCATTCCATTCATATACTGAGATATCACTGCCTTACTCAAATTATGCCTTACTCAAATCAGGGAATGAGCATCACATTACAAAAGTTGAAACACTGGAACCATTGTCTTATCAAGAACTGTTATCTTATCAAGAATCAAGGCTCTGGATTTGATCTTTCTTTAAGGGCAAAAAGGACATTGTCTTCCCAACACTGAGAATGCATAGCCTGCATTATCTTCTCATATATCCTGCTAATACACTACATGACTAAAAGTATGTGGACACCTGCTCGCCGAACATCTCATTCCAAAATCTCATTCCAAAATCCATTTGCTGCTGTTACAGCCTCCACTCTTCTAGGAAGGCTTTCCACTAGATTTAGGAACATTGCTGCGGGGACTTGATTCCATTCAGGCACAAGAGCATTAGTGAGGACGGGCACTGATGTTGGGCGATTAGGCCTGGCACAGTCTGCGTTTCAATTCATCCCAAAGGTGTTGAATGGGGTTGAGGTCAGGGCTCTGTACAGGCCAGTCAAGTTCTTTCACACCAATTTCGACAAACCATTTCTGTATGGACCTCGCTTTGTGCACGGGGGTATTGTCATTTTGAAACAGAAAAGGGCCTTCCCCAAACTGATGCCGACAAAGTTGGAAGCACAGAATTGTACAGAATGTCATTGTATGCTGTTGCATTAAGACTTCCCTATACAGGAACTAAGGTACCATGAAAAACAGACTATTATTCCTCCGTCAACAAATTTTACAGTTGGCACCATGCACTCGGGCAGGTAGTGTTCTCCTGGCATCTGCCAAATCCAGATTTGTCCATCGGCCTGCCAGATGGTGAAGCGTTATTTATCACTCCAGAGAACACGTTTCTCCACTGCCCCAAAGTCCAACGGCTGCAAGCTTTACACCACTCCAGCCTACACTTCTCATTACGCATGGTGATCTCAGGCTTGTGTTGGACACATTTCATGAATCTTCCTACGAACAGTTCTTGTGCTGATGTTGCTTCCAGAGGCGGTTTGGAACTCGGTAGTGAGTGTTGCAACCGAGGACAGATGATTTTTACATGTACGGGATTCAGCACTCAGTTGTCCCATTCTGTGATCTTGTGTGGACTATCTTGTGCGGCTGGGCCGCAAAGTGACAATAACAGCTAACAGTTGACCGGGGCATCTCTAGCAGGGCCGAAATTTGACAAACTGACTTGTTGGAAAGGTGGCATCCTATGATGGTGCCACGCTGAAAGTCACTGAGCTCTTCAGTAAGGCCATTCTACTGCCAATGTTTGTCTATGGAGATTGCATGTCTGTGTGCTCAATTTTATACAACTGTCAGCAACGGGTGTGGATGAAATAGCCGAATCCACTAATTTGAAGGGGTGTCCAAATAACTTTGTATATATAGTGTATGCAGGCCACATTTGTGCATTAGCATGCAAGTAGCCTTATTCAGCTTCTGGTTGTTGGATATGGGCCATCGTGTAGGCTAACTCTGACAGGCATGATTCGATGAGAGGGTGTTGAAATATAAATACCCCGCTGTCACGAAATATTTCAATTAATCAAGTCGCTATTTTTGCCCCCAGCGCGCTAGCACTTAACACTGTTTATTTATTTAAGAGGGTAGAGGTGGGGGGGTACGTAGGGAGAGAGGGCAGCATTGGTGGTGTGGATGATCTATGTGCTTCTTCTTGGCCCCTCTTGTGTTGACCTTCAGTTAACCAGCGTTTGCGTCCACTCCCGCTAATTAGCACGCCACACACTCCAGCACACACTCTGCTCTGCTCTCTTGGATGTGGCCCAGTGACATGGCAGAATGCGGCATGGGAGAAAATCACTGCAGCAACTACAATGCAAACACTCATAGATTGAACTCCCCTTTATTTCCCTACATCCTCCTCTCCATGAATTCCAAGGGTAAAAAAAAACAAAAACAGACAGCCGTATCTGGAAAAAGTCGATTACGTCTGGAGGAGAGAAACAGGGACTTGGTGGGTGTGAATTGGCTCTGATAACTATTGCTGTGCTGAGCGTGGAGGCACTCATGTAAATGTATTCCTTGTTTATTTTATGCCAAAGTCTTGTGAAATACAAATGAGGACATTACTGTGCTGTTCGTCTCACTGAAACGCTCTGGCCCAAAACCTGATCCGGATATAAAGGATCTATTTCCCAGAGATGGACACACACATACATCATGCCCTCCCTCCTCTCCTGTTTTCAGCCCCTTGTGTCCCCTGTGTATTAATCTGTGATTCTAAAGATGTGATTTTATGGCGCCTCTCATGAAATATTCATGGGCAGGCAGGCAGGCAGCACGTCCTGCTGGGCCTGATCACCAGGTAGAATGAATACCATTACCATGGTTTCACACATGAGCAGCGCCATCATGGCTATCTAATGCTGGCTGTCCCTCTTCATCCATTAAGTGCCTCCATTGTCAACACGGCCCCGATACCATTTATTTATCAATCGCCTTTTTGGCACCAAGGCGCTTTTGGCTCTGCAACACCACTGCAGCATATTTGAGGGGGGTGGGGTGGGGGGGACAGGAATGTTAATGTCTGTATATTTTAACTTCCCCATCCCGTTCCATCCTGTTTCCAGGCCTGATGTTAGTGCTTTTGCTAGCGCCGGAGCCGCATTGACGTATTTCAATGGGATTTCAATGGTATCCAAGGGAGCCTCTGTGAGCTTTGAGCCTCTCCGGCCATAATCAACCAGCAGAACAACCAACACTCCGCCAAAAGGATTCCTCATCATTTCAATGGGGCCTCTTCATAGCCACAGGAAGTAGGAGTGCTGCTGCACCACCTGAAAAATCAGGATTTAAAATGTATTATGAAGAAATATTCTGGCATTCTATTCTATCTCTATGTTCTATTCTGAGGATTTGGTTGCCTAACCACACACTGACATGCACAGCTCTCTGGGTGAGGTTCTAGCTGTCTAACCACACACTGACATGCACAGCTCTCTGGGTGAGGTTCTGGCTGTCTAACCACACACTGACATGCACAGCTCTCTGGGTGAGGTTCCGTCTTCATTAGTCTCCAGTAAGTGATGAAGTCCCTCCCATCTATGTAATGTATTACAGGTTATTGGACAGGTGCACTCAGGTGGAAGGAGGGGTGGAGTTCATGACACTCCATTCCAGATGTGACAACGTTTGCCTCAACCCATGGGTCCAGCAGCAGAGTTCAATAAATACAGGCAGATGTGAGATGCAGGAAGATGGCACTCCTCTCATACCAAACTGTAGCTACTGACCAAGTTTCCAGCAGGAGGAGGATTTGAATCGGTCAGTAGCCTACTGAGTCATACAAGAAGAGTGCAATTATTAAATGTCTGTAGATATTCTAAACAATGTGTTTTGATCATTAAAAAAAATAATGTTTGAACCTTTGTTTAACTAGAGAGACACCGCAAGAGGAGCCGTTGAGGTAGATATTGGCGAAATGGCGCATCTGATAAAATACCTAAGAAATATCTTTGGACACACACACACACACACACACACACACACTGTCCCTCTCCTAACTCACTGGACAGGGAAAGAGGTTGATTTTAATGCAGCATGTAAAAAGGTCCCCCCTCCCTCTCTTATCTCGCTGTCTCGATCTTTTGGCCTTTTGTTTCAAACCATTTATTTCAATTTTTTGTTCATTTATCTGTGTATTCTACTGCCTCCATAATTTGTCCTTCACTGAATGCCAGCTCACAGACTCATGTTGTTAAAGCCAGGGGCCATGTGGCTGTGTAGGCACAACATCTTTATTTATTACACACCACAGCAGCCCTGAACCAAATCCACAGCCTCTTCCCACAGCCCTCTTCCATCTAAATCCACCTACCCTCCACAGTTGGCATACTCAGCTTCAGAAAACCAATAGGCCATCATTGCCATGTGGCTCTGGCTCCTGAGTGACATGTGCAGTTGAAATCGGAAGTAAACCACCCCTAGCATGTCACAACACAGCAAATTGGCTCAAACACATTATGAAGGAAAGAAATTCCACGAACTAACTTTTAACAAGGCCCACCTGTTAATTCAAATCAAATCAAATCAAATTTTATTTGTCACATACACATGGTTAGCAGATGTTAATGCGAGTGTAGCGAAATGCTTGTGCTTCTAGTTCCGACAATGCAGTAATAACAAGTAATCTAACTAACAATTCCAAAACTACTGTCTTGTACACAGTGTAAGGGGATAAAGAATATGTACATAAGGATATATGAATGAGTGATGGTACAGAGCAGCATAGGCAAGATACAGTAGATGGTATCGAGTACAGTATGTACAAATGAGATGAGTATGTAAACAAAGTGGCATAGTTTAAAGTGGCTAGTGATACATGTATTACATAAGGATACAGTCGATGATATAGAGTACAGTATATACGTATGCATATGAGATGAATAATGTAGGGTAAGTAACATTATATAAGGTAGCATTGTTTAAAGTGGCTAGTGATATATTTACATCATTTCCCATCAATTCCCATTATTAAAGTGGCTGGAGTTGAGTCAGTGTCAGTGTGTTGGCAGCAGCCACTCAGTGTTAGTGGTGGCTGTTTAACAGTCTGATGGCCTTGAGATAGAAGCTGTTTTTCAGTCTCTCGGTCCCAGCTTTGATGCACCTGTACTGACCTCGCCTTCTGGATGATAGCGGGGTGAACAGGCAGTGGCTCGGGTGGTTGATGTCCTTGATGATCTTTATGGCCTTCCTGTGACATCGGGTGGTGTAGGTGTCCTGGAGGGCAGGTAGTTTGCCCCCGGTGATGCGTTGTGCAGACCTCACTACCCTCTGGAGAGCCTTACGGTTGAGGGCGGTGCAGTTGCCATACCAGGCGGTGATACAGCCCGCCAGGATGCTCTCGATTGTGCATCTGTAGAAGTTTGTGAGTGCTTTTGGTGACAAGCCAAATTTCTTCAGCCTCCTGAGGAGATGCTGTCTGTGTGAGTGGACCAATTCAGTTTGTCTGTGATGTGTATGCCGAGGAACTTAAAACTTGCTACCCTCTCCACTACTGTTCCATCGATGTGGATAGGGGGGTGTTCCCTCTGCTGTTTCCTGAAGTCCACAATCATCTCCTTAGTTTTGTTGACGTTGAGTGTGAGGTTATTTTCCTGACACCACACTCCGAGGGCCCTCACCTCCTCCCTGTAGGCCGTCTCGTCGTTGTTGGTAATCAAGCCTACCACTGTTGTGTCGTCCGCAAACTTGATGATTGAGTTGGAGGCGTGCGTGGCCACGCAGTCGTGGGTGAACAGGGAGTACAGGAGAGGGCTCAGAACGCACCCTTGTGGGGCCCCAGTGTTGAGGATCAGCGGGGAGGAGATGTTGTTGCCTACCCTCACCACCTGGGGCCGGCCCGTCAGGAAGTCCAGTACCCAGTTGCACAGGGCGGGGTCGAGACCCAGGGTCTCGAGCTTGATGACGAGCTTGGAGGATACTATGGTGTTGAATGCCGAGCTGTAGTCGATGAACAGCATTCTCACATAGGTATTCCTCTTGTCCAGATGGGTTAGGGCAGTGTGCAGTGTGGTTGAGATTGCATCGTCTGTGGACCTATTTGGGCGGTAAGCAAATTGGAGTGGGTCTAGGGTGTCAGGTAGGGTGGAGGTGATATGGTCCTTGACTAGTCTCTCGAAGCACTTCATGATGACGGATGTGAGTGCTACGGGGCGGTAGTCGTTTAGCTCAGTTACCTTAGCTTTCTTGGTGGCCCTCTTGAAGCATGTGGGAACAGCAGACTGGTATAGGGATTGATTGAATATGTCCGTAAACACACCGGCCAGCTGGTCTGCGCATGCTCTGAAGGCGCGGCTGGGGATGCCGTCTGGGCCTGCAGCCTTGCGAGGGTTAACACGTTTAAATGTCTTACTCACCTCGGCTGCAGTGAAGGAGAGACCGCATGTTTTTGTTGCAGGCCGTGTCAGTGGCACTGTATTGTCCTCAAAGCGGGCAAAAAAGTTATTTAGTCTGCCTGGGAGCAAGACATCCTGGTCCGTGACTGGGCTGGATTTCTTCCTGTAGTCCGTGATTGACTGTAGACCCTGCCACATGCCTCTTGTGTCTGAGCCGTTGAATTGAGATTCTACTTTGTCTCTGTACTGGCGCTTAGCTTGTTTGATAGCCTTGCGGAGGGAATAGCTGCACTGTTTGTATTCGGTCATGTTACCAGACACCTTGCACTGATTAAAAGCAGTGGTTCGCGCTTTCAGTTTCACACGAATGCTGCCATCAATCCACGGTTTCTGGTTAGGGAATGTTTTAATCGTTGCTATGGGAACGACATCTTCAACGCACGTTCTAATGAACTCGCACACCGAATCAGCGTATTCGTCAATGTTGTTATCTGACGCAATACGAAACATCTCCCAGTCCACGTGATGGAAGCAGTCTTGGAGTGTGGAGTCAGCTTGGTCGGACCAGCATTGGACAGACCTCAGCGTGGGAGCCTCTTGTTTTAGTTTTAGTTTAATTGAAATGCATTCCAAGTGACTACCTCATGAAGCTGGTTGAGAGAATGCCAATAGTGGGCAAAGCTGTCATCAAGGTAAAGGGTGGCTACAGTACTTTGAAAAATCTCACATTTAAAACATAATTTGATTTTCTTTAACACTTTTTTGGTTACTACATGATTCCATGTGTTATTTAATGGTTTTGATGTCTTCGCTATTATTCTACGATGTAGAAAATAGTTTTTAAAAAAAGAAAGAAAAACCCTTGAATGAGTAGGTGTCCAAACTTTTGACTGGTACTATATACAGTGGGGCAAAAAAAGTATTTAGTCAGCCTCCAATTGTGCAAGTTCTCCCACTTAAAAAGATGAGAGAGGCCTGTAATTTTCATCATAGGTACACTTCAACTATAACAGACAAAATTAGAAAGAAAGAAAAAGAAAGAAAAAGAAAGAAAAAAAATCACATTGTAGGATTTTTAATGAATTTATTTGCAAATTATGGTGGAAAATAAGTACTTGGTCAATAGGAAAAGTTGATCTCAATACTTTGTTATATACCCTTTGTTGGCAATGCCAGAGGTCAAACGTTTTCTGTAAGTCTTCACAAGGTTTTCACACACTGTTGCTGGTATTTTGGCCCATTCCTCCATGCAGATCTCCTCTAGAGCAGTGATGTTTTGGGGCTGTTGCTGGGCAACACGGACTTTCAACTCCCTCCAAAGATTTTCTATGGGGTTGAGATCTGGAGACTGGCTAGGCCACTCCAGGACCTTGAAATGCAGTCGTCCTGGTCCTGGTCCCTTTGCAGAAAAACAGCCCCAAAGCATGATGTTTCCACCCCCATGCTTCACAGTAGGTATGGTTTTCTTTGGATGCAACTCAGCATTCTTTGTCCTCCAAACACGACAAGTTGAGTTTTTACCAAAAAGTTATATTTTGGTTTCATCTGACCATATGACATTCTCCCAATCTTCTTCTGGATCATCCAAATGCTCTCTAGCAAACTTCAGACGGGCCTGGACATGTACTGGCTTAAGCAGGGGGACTTTGGATGCAACTCAGCATTCTTTGTCCTCCAAACACGACAAGTTGAGTTTTTACCAAAAAGTTATATTTTGGTTTCATCTGACCATGTGACATTCTCCCAATCTTCTTCTGGATCATCCAAATGCTCTCTAGCAAACTTCAGACGGGCCTGGACATGTACTGGCTTAAGCAGGGGGACACGTCTGGTACTGCAGGATTTGAGTCCCTGGCGGCGTAGTGTGTTACTGATGGTAGGCTTTTGTTACTTTGGTCCCAGCTAGGTCCCCCCGTGTGGTTCTGGGATTTTTGCTCACCGTTCTTGTGATCATTTTGACCCCACAGGGTGACATCTTGCGTGGAGCCCCAGATCGAGGGAGATTATCAGTGGTCTTGTATGTCTTCCATTTCCTAATAATCGCTCCCACAGTTGATTTATTCAAACCAAGCTGCTTACCTATTGCAGATTCAGTCTTCCCAGCCTGGTGCAGGTCTACAATTTTGTTTCTTGTGTCCTTTGACAGCTCTTTGGTCTTGGCCATAGTGGAGTTTGGAGTGTGACTGTTTAAATGAGGTTGTGGACAGGTGTCTTTTATACTGATAACAAGTTCAAACAGGTGCCATTAATACAGGTAACGAGTGGAGGACAGAGGAGCCTCTTAAAAGAGAAGTTACAGGTCTGTGAGAGCCAGAAATCTTGCTTGTTTGTAGGTGACCAAATACTTATTTTCCACTATAATTTCAAAATAAATTCATTAAAAATCCTACAATGTGATTTTCTGGATTTTTTTTCTCATTTTATCTGTCATAGTTGAAGTGTACCTATGATGAAAATTACAGGCCTCTCTCATCTTTTTAAGTGGGAGAACTTGCACAATTGGTGGCTGACTAAATACTTTTTTGCCCCACTGTACGTATTTGTAGCATGTTAGCTAAAAAGACTGGTGCTCAGGCTAGACAAGTTCCATCCTTCATTTAATTTTGCCCTAGAAAATACACAATAGACTTTTATGACAACAAGTCTGCTGTTTTAGCACTAGTAGCAGACGAAATCCCATTGGGCAGCGTATAATTGACCCAGCGTCGTCCGGGTTTGGCCGGTGTAGGCCGTCATTGTAAATAGGATTTTTGTTCTTAACTGACTTAACTAGTTAAATAAAGGTTACATGTATTATTATTATTGTGTTTTAAATTAATAGAATTACAGGAAATTAGCATTAAAACTGCAACAACTGTAACGGCATTCTTCCTCCTCCTCTTCTGAGGAGGAGTAGCGAGAAGGATCGGTAAGTGTCCATAACGTTTATTTTAAGACATAAACGTGAACATGAACGAAACCGAAACAGTACCGTGTGGCAACAAACACTCACACGGAAACAAACACCCACAACTCAAAAGCGAAACCCAGGCTACCTAAGTATGATTCTCAATTCCCAACATAGAAAAACACACATAGACTGCCCACCCCAACTCACGCCCTGACCATACTAAATAAAGACAAAACAAAGGAAATAAAGGTCAGAACGTGACAACAGCAAAAAAAATCAGCTCCAGGACTAATATGTAGAATCGCAGGAAGTTAGCTTTAAAGGTCAAATGCAGCCATTTTTATCTCAATATCAAATTATTTCTGCTTAACAATTAAAGTACCTTAATGTGATTGATTTAAATTGGTCCAAAATAAATTAAAATAGCTTCTTAGCAAAGAGCAATTCTTCAAGCAAGAATTTTGCTAGGACTGTCTGGGAGTGGTCTGAGTATGGTGCCTAATTGTACAAGCCTAATGGGAGGGATATGTGTAGACACTAAATTGTCCCGCTGCTCTTTTGTTCACTGCATACTTTAATCTGAAATTGCCATCATCATTGAAGTCATTTTTGGAGATGAGGAGCATGTCGGGCATTGTACTAAACATCTCTAACTAATAGAGTATCAAACAGAGTACTCTAACAGAGTATCAAAGCCAGTTAAACATTTTCAAACCGCCACTTTACCCACACGCGTTTGGGCTCTGGCCCAACCTATCGGTTTCTGGTGCAATCAGATGGCCCGGAGTGTGTTTGCATCCTGTGAAGAGTCAGGGAGGTACTCAGATCCAGACTCATTGCGGAGAAGAAACTAACGTCCGTGGACATGGTGTAGCTTTTGTCCGGTGCAAGGAGTCTGGGTAGCCAGGCAAGGATATGTAACCTGAAAACAAGATGCTTTTGGCAGAGAGGTTTGAAACTGTCTTTGTTATTGTTCTATTAACTTATCCCGCCTGGTGATGTCACCAGGCAGGCCAAAGCTTTCTCCCACCAAAACAGGCGGAAATTTCAGCCGGTCTTTTCAAACCACTTTTACACTAAAAGTGTAAGGGCACTGGGCCCTTAAAACTGCAACATTTTCTCTCAGTTCCATGGAAAAATGTGTAGAATTGCAGGAAATTTGCATTAAAACTGCAAAAACCTCTCTCAGCTCTATGGAGAAATTTGTAGGTTTAAATATGCTAAAAAATGATCTACACTGCCAAGATGGGGCTAAAATGTTCAGCCGCGCCGACTGGCCAAGCGCGCCCATTGCTACGCCCCCTACCATGCCCACCACCTAAGCCCCTTTTGATCCAGAAAAAAACCCTGGATGCATACAGTACAGTATGTGTGTGTGCATGTGGTGTGTGCTTGCGTATGCATGCATGTGTGTGTGTGGGTCCACATTCCCTGTCCCTCTGCCTTTTCGGAAGCTTTTCAACCACCATGACTTTTCTAAATATTTTCTACCATTTCCAAGTCACGGTGTTTCAATTCAATATTCTTGGGACAAACAAAAACGTGGTAATATTGCTCCCCCACCCCTCTAGGCTCTTCTGAACCAGGAACATGTGGTGCTCTTTACCATTAATATTTGTAATGGGCTCTTACACACCTCCCTGAACTACACCCAAGGAGATTTCAAGCAATTTGAGCTTATTTCTCACCCAGAAATGTAACCAAGCGCCCCTCTTCCTTCTCCCCTGTCTCGCTCCTCCATTACTTCTACCCTTCTCCCTCCCGCTCTTTTTCTTTCTCTGCCAGAGATGGGATTTGAGCTCTTCGGGTTCACAAGCAGGCCAGCCAAATCTGGCAGACAGAAAAGTTCCTGCTGCATTTCAATTGTTCCGTTTGGAGAAAGTTTGAGCCATTCTCACAGCCCAGAGCGCTTTTATAAAATACGTGCTTCTTTCTGATATCAAACTGTGGTAGCTACATAAATAGAGACAAAGACTTACACTGCCTTACACTACTGGCAGACTTCATGCAAAAAAAATATGTATTTCAACTAAGAAAACTACCAATTCAAGGGTCTACGATGATCAACAGCATAAAATAAGGCAGGTTGGGAGGCTAACCCTGGACAAAACAACAAAAACTTATAATTTTGTTTGTGTTTGACCTTTTGTATAACCTTTATGCACTCATTCACCATAACCTGATCGACACTCATAGTGATAACAATCTAAATTGAAGCATTCAGTCACAGTGGTGCTAAATTAATGTCAGTATCTGAGCAATCCTAAAGATTTGCCATTACGTGAGGTACCTGAGCATAAAGAGTTCCTTCCCGAACACGAGAGAAAACACACCGTGAGTCCCTTGGGTTACATTCCTACCGAGTGGAATTCATTTGAGACCTCTGAGGTAATGTGATTATTATTAAGGCAGGGTGACAGTTTTTTTTTTTTTTATGTTCCTGGCATTTACTCAGCAAACCCTTTGAGAGAAGTGGGCGACGGTACTTCGTTTTCATGCCGCGCTAATTATTCTACATCTCATATGGGCAGATCAAAGGAGTGAGAGGAGATGCTCTCTCATTCTCTTTAGTGTTGCCGGGGGGGAGAAATGTAGCCTAGGACTGTTTATGAACAGCCCTGTCTCAATTATGCAGGCTAGCTGCTCAGCATTCCCCAGTCAGCCTGTCTCCATACTCTGTGGAGTTGTTGTTAAACTGTGGAGGAGTTCAGGCAATAAGGTGCAGGCAGCCCGGAACGATAGGTGTGCTTCTTGAACCAAACATTGGCAGGCTACCTAGCCCCTGTCAATACACATGAAGCTTCAAGGCATGTAGATATCTGTGAACAAATCTACCATGTACTGTATATCGTGGATCTACTAAAATGGCCAGATGTTTTGTCCCATTCCTGATATCAATCGTATCTAGTTTCAGATTCAAATCCAGTTCTTACCGTAGTTATCTGTCGCTTTTAGGGGTTATAGTTAGCTAAGAGATTTTCAGTAATGTGTGCTGCAAAGCAACGGATCAGGTCAGAGATATGAAATAGGCGAACAAGTTGCCCTCTAACCCATTGCCCCTAACCCAGCGGTTCCCAAACCAGAGGTAGCGACCCCCCCAAATTAAGAAAATAGTGGCTTCATCTGTTAAGATAATGGGCACATTCATATAAAAACACATCTATCTCTGGACGGCGGGCAGGTCTCTGCACCCTAGTTAAGAATGTGTCTCCCTCTGCCATATGGACCCATTGTATGATCCCCAGAGAGTAACTGGCGGCAAAAGAGCTGAGCAGTGAAATATACTGCAGCAGGTAACTTCGCAAAACTCTGTGGAGATGTGGGATCAGAGCACGACAATGTTCTATTTCACACCGAGGCCTGGTGGTTTTGAGAGAGGAACTGTTGACTTTCTGTGTAATAAAAAGCATCAGTAAGTGTCCCACACGAGTGATGACTGCTCACCTCCGACGCTTGGAAGAGGATTTTGTGACAGGCCTACTTCCCAATCTGTTTTACTGTGATCCTGGCTCAGTCGACAATGCCGGCAAGTGACCTCGAACAGCTGATCGAGCTTTCATGTAACCAAATGACAAAGCATTCACAGGTCACCATGGAGGAGTTTTGGTTCCTGACTCAAAGGACTACCCTGCCGTCTCCATCTGAGAAAACTCTGACTTCAGAGCATTCAAGACAAAATGGAAACTTTGAAAAAAACAAGCTTCAAAGGGAAAAAAAGAAGTTTTGAACTGTCATCCAACTCAGAATTCCAACTCTGGCCTCTTTCTAGAGGTCTGACTTTCTGACCTTATGATCATTGATGTCATGATTTGACCTCGTATTTGTCTGAGTTCCCAGGTGTCTTGAAAGCACCATAAAACTCAAGTTAGGCTACCCTTCGTCAGCTCATATTGGGGTAAAGTTGGATTCAGTGCTCTTGTCTGCGTTAAAACCAGATATTGATCCAGGTTGGATGCGACAGCAGAAATGAGGTGTGTACTGTTGACAACAAGTGAGCAGTCATGCCCAGTGATAACCCCTAACCTCCTATGCCCTAAACCCTATAAATGCAGCCGACACTAAAGAAGATTCAATAACGGGGTCCCACGAGGGGGGCATGGTAATAATGACCAATTACAGTAGGCTGGCGGTGGGGTGCGTTGGTGTGGCAGCGATGGGGGATCATCGAGGGGGTCTGAACGTGCTCCCTGAGCACCGGAGCATACAGGACATCACTGTTAAATACAAAACATAGTTTAATCTAATGCTTCAGTCGCTCGCTGCGATCGCTTGTCAGTTTTGCTAGCTAATTATAAAGAGTCACATGCACGGCTGACACATTCTCCCTTCTCTCCCCCACTTTTTCTTCTTATATCTACCGCTCCTCTTTCACAAACCTTTGTGAGGATACGGTTTGTTGAATATCCACATTTGACCTCTTTCCACCAATGTTGTAGAGTACTTAAGTAAAAATACTTTAAAGTACTACTTAAGTAGTTTTTTGGGGTATCTGTACTTTACTTTACTATTTATATTTTTGACTACTTTTACTTCACTACATTGCTAAGGAAAATATTTTAATTTTTACTCAATACATTTTCCCTGACACTCAAAAGTACTCGTTACATTTTGAGTGCTTAGCAGGGCAGGAAAATGGACCAATTTACACACTTATCAACAGAACATCCCTACTGCCTCTGTTCGATAAAGTCCCTCTTTATATCCAAAACCCTCCGTTTTGTTGGCGCGTTTTGTTCAGTAATCCATTGGCTCAAAGGCAGTCAAAACAGGCAGACGAAAAATCCAAAAAGTATCAGTAAAGTTTGTATAAACATGTCAAACGATGTTTATAATCAATCCTCAGGTTGTTTTTAGTCATAATAATCAATAATATTTCATCCGGACAATAGCTTCATCAATATAAAAGAAAAACAAGAAAGGCGCGCTCTCGGTCGTGCGCAGCAAACAGGTCTGGGGACTTTCCACTATCCACTCATTCAGAGTGTTCTTACTCCCTCATTTTTCAGAATACAAGCCTGAAACAATTTCTAAAGACTCTTGACTCTTGATCTAGTTGAAGCCATAGGAAGTGCAATCTGAGTCCTAAGTCATTGGATGCTGTATAGGCAGTCAATGGAAAACTACAAACATTTAAAAAATCCCACTTCCTGCCATATCAGTTCAGTTATACTCACAGACATTATTTTAACAGGTTTTGAAACTTTAGTGTGTTTTCTATCCAAATCAACCAATTATATGCATATCCTAGCTTCTGGGCCTGAGTAACAGGCAGTTTACTTTGGGCACGCTTTTCATCCGGGAGGGTCAAAATACTGCCCCCTACCCCAGAGAGGTTTTAAGTATATTTTAAAACAAATACTTTTAGACTTTTACTCAAGTAGTATTTTGCTAGGTGACTTTTACCTTTACTTGAGTCATTTTCTATTAAGGTATCTTTACTTTTACTCAAGTATGACAATTGGGTACTTTTTCCACCACTGCTACTAAGAGGAAGCCATGAAGGCAAAAAAAAGAGATGTTTTTAGCACAAACAGTCAAATAGAGGGAAATAATCCCCTAAAAGAACAAATAGGATAATTTAAGGGTTAATACATTGTTGCTGTTTGTTTACTTTGTCTTACAGTAATTGATAACTAAGCCTACTCCCATTGCTTAACTAACTGCTAGGATGACAAGAACGTATGGAATCTCACAATGATAATAACATTCACCCCATGCCGAGCCATGATGACAACAGGTCACAGTGGGAGGCAACAGGGGTGGCAGAGTGGGGTTAGTGTGTCAGTAGAGTTAGAGAAACTAGAAGCTTGTCGATGTCAAAGGGAGTTACGGAGCACATTCTTTTGAAGGTATGTGTTTTTTTTTTATCTCCCAGGCTCCACCTGGTAGACGTTCAGCAGACGTGTGAAGAAAGACATGGTTGATGGTAGACCCCTCCAACCTCCCACCCCCTTTCATCTCTTCATTTTTTTCATATTTTTCAACCATCTCTCTCATCTCTCATTCCTTGGGCTCGTTCACTGACAGAGGTAGATGGGATGCCATGTCAGGTGGGGGGGATGGGGTTTGGGTTGTCAGAGACATCTCTCTCCCTCTCTCTCTTTCTCTCTCTCTCTCGCTCTCACTCCCCAGGAGATGTGAGAAGGATGTCTCGGAGCACAGGTAAGATGGGTTGTATGCCAGCAGTGTATAGAACAACAGAGCTCAGGGTAAACAGGTTCTCCCTATCTTTCTCTCTATGTCTTTCTGTCTATATAAGTCTTCTGTGTATCTGCCCGTGCCAGCCATGTAAAGGCCTATGGCATAAAGAAGCTGCCCATCTTGTGTTCTTGAGGTGTCCCTTTCACCCAGAGATAGAGAGAGAAAGAAAGGATAGATAGATGGATGGACAGACAGATTGAAAAACATTTAGTGAAAAATGTTCACATATACAGTACATGAAGCAGATTCAACACATGTACATATGCATACACGTACAGTGGTTGCTCAACTAAAAGTTTTGAGATTACGCTGCGTGATTTAGAGGAAATTTGAGGTTTAGTACATTATCCCGCATCACTACTCCAGACCAGCGCAAGGGGGAGTTCGAGCACTGATTATGCTTACTGGAAAATACTCTTTCAAAATGAATGGAAGAGGCAAGTAGAAGGGGGGAAAAGACAGCATTCAGAGGTCAAGACAGCGCTGCTCTGAGACAAGCATGGGGACTGGTCTTGATAAATCAATGAGATTTTTATTTTCACTTAATCACCGTTTGGGTATTGGTTAGACTACAATTAGGGTGTGGAAATGTTAGGATTTTTTGCTCTTACTGTAGTACTGGAGCCTACTCCTGACCGGTCACGTTATACAGCGCCATTAAGGGCTATTAGCAGAACAATATATACTTTGTGCAAGGCATTAAAAACTGTGCAAGGATGGCGCGTTCCAAGTGGCGCAGCAGTCTAAGACACTGCATTGCAGTGCAAGCTGGGTTGCTACAGATGCTGGTTCTGGCCTTTTTCTCACTCACTATTGGTTATTTGAAAATGAAATCATCTAAAATATAGTTATTTTTTAAACAAGCCATAGAAGGTTGGTTGCAATTTCAGTTTAATATAAAGTACTATTATTATTATTAACCCTGCATTATAATTGTATAAAAGCCCCTTAGATATTCTGTGATTGTATTTACAGTAGTGATATGAAAAGGTGTCGCCGAAGAACATGGCTGATGTTTTACATTCTCCCAACCAATACAAAATTGCATTTTGTGTAACTTATTTTTTATCTATTGAGTACATAATGTTGCTGCTACCGTCTTTTATGACCGAAAAGAACTTCTGGACATCAGAAAAGCAATTACTCACCGCGGACTGGAAAAAACTTTTTCCTTTAATTAGTCCGATGAGAAGGATATCCTGCTTTCACTGGAACAGGCCCAGATCCATGCCTTTTGTGTGAAGAAAAGACGCCAGAAAAGGGGACACAGATCAGGGATCCTTCTGAGAATCCGGAGGTGAGCGAGCAAACTCCCAATGCCTTCTATTCTTCTTGCTAATGTGAAAGCATTGGAAAATAAAATTGATGACCTACTATTACGATTATCCTACCAACGGGACATTAAAAACTGTAACATCTTATGTTTCACCCAGACGTGGCTGAACAAAGAAACAGACAATATAGAGCTGGCGGGATTTTCCATGCACCGGCAGAACAGAGACGCTACCTCTGGTAAGACGAGGGGTGCAGGTCTTTTTGTCAATAACAGCTCGTGCACGATGTCTAAAATTAAAGAAGTCTCGAGGTATTGCTCGCCTGAGGTAGAGTACTTCATGATAAGCTGTCGACCACACTCTCTACCAAGAGAGTTCTCATCTGTATTATTTGTAGCCTTCTATTTACCACCACAAAGCGAAGCTGGCACTAAGACCGCTCTCAACCAACTCTATAAGGCCATAAACAAAGAAGAAAATGCTCACCCAGAAGCGGCGCACCTAGTGGCCGGGGACTTTAATGCAGGAAAACTTAAATCAGTTTTACCACATTTTACCAGCATGTCACATGTGCAACCAGGGATGGGGAAATCCTAGACCACCTTTACTCCACACACAGAGATGCATACAAACATCTCCCTCGCCCTCCATTTGGCAAATCTGACCATAACTGACCACACTGGCTTGGATTTGGGAAAAGATGGAGAGATGAGCATATATCTCTCTGTACATTCTTCTCTGAAACTTGGATTTTCATTATCCACTTTTCTTCTTGATACTTTTTGAGAGCGACATTTTATCTTGCTATCAAGCTACTTGTTGTGAACAAATGTCAACGTTAAAAAAGTAGTGGAGCCTACAGTAGGCTACGTAGACCTGTTTTTCCCCACCAATCAACGCACAGAGAAATAGACTCAAATAATAATTGAATAGAGACATAGTGATTTTATGAGCGTAGCCATATCAACATTATTATCTTATTGTCACTGAATTTATTATGTACTAATCATATGTGTTTGACATGTTGAATTTGTAGTGTTGGCCAATTTAATTGTGCTAATATTCTATACTTATTATGTTCTGGACCGCCGTCATCCAATTGTTATAATAGGATTTGAAGCAATAGCCTACCCGGGTGTGTTCAACTATTTCAGCACCGTTTTACACTGTTCTGAGACAAGCATGATGACTGGTCACTGACTGGTCACTATTTTCACTGAATCTCCATCTGGGTATTGATTAGCCTACAATTAGGGTGTGGAAATGGTCACGTTGTAGAGCGCCATATATTCCTAACGTTTTTTTTTTTTCTTGGAATAGAAACACCATAATATTAATCAAATTAATTAAGCTAAAATTAAAATCAATCCCATATACCTTGTTCTTTAAAAAAATATATATATTCTCAAGTACAGCCAATATTACAAAAAGTAAAATGCTTCTCAAAGATGCCCTCTGGTGGTCAAACTAGCACTAATGGCAACAATGGCTGACAATGAAATGACGTGCCATAGAATTCTGTGGCAGCCCGCAAGGTGTGCTGCAGTATGATGCAACTTTTACAGGAAGTAACCCTGTACATATAGACGCTAAATATCTCACATTTCTGATATGGTCTGGCTGTGGTGCTCAGCATGGTGTGAAATTGTGTTTCTGAGCATGAGGATGGTTGGATGCGTGTGTGATCATTTCCATGTAAACCCATAAACCATAAGCACCATGAAGTTAATAGGAGCATTTCAAGTTGGGTGTCTACTGAAAGATAAGAGTCTATATTTTAGAGAAAATAAAGCATACTGTACATAAAAATGCTCAACCATTTTCCGTCGTCAAAATGTGGCATAGGTAAAGGCTTTGATTTCTGGTCAAACAGATGGAAAAGGGGTCTTAGAAAATATCTAGCAGAAAAAGTCTTAAAAGGTATTAAAAATGCATCAAAACCCAATATTATTAAGTAAAGACCCCTACTAACTAATATCAACACAAATATTTAGTTTCTAATATCAACACTTATTTAGTTTTGGACATTTGGTCAATATGTTTACATAATATGGATCTATTCCATATTTTATTGGGTTACAGCCTGAATACAAAATGTATTAAATTGATGTTTTTTTCTCACCCATCTACACACAATTCCCAATAAGGACACAGTGAAACATGTTTTAAGAAATGTTAGCAAATTTATTGAAAATGAAACACAGAAATATCTCATTTACATAAGTATTCACACCCCTAAATCGATACATGTTAGAATCACCTTTGGCAGCAATTCCAGCAGTTAGTATTTTTGGGTAAGTCTCTAAGCGCGTTAGCACACCTGGATTGTACAATATTTGCATGTTATTATTTATAAAATTCGTCAAGCTCTGTCAAGTTGGTCATTACTAGATAACCATTTTCAAGTCTTGCCTTAGATTTTCAAGCTGATTTAAGTCAAAACTGTAACTCAGCCACTCGGGAACATTCAATATCGTCTTGGTAAGCAACTCCAGGGTGTTTGTGTCCCAGTCTATGAACCAGGTTTTCCACTAGGATTTTGCCTGTGCTTCGATCTATTCCGTTTCTTTTTATCCCCAAAAAACTCACTTGTCTTTGCCGATGATTAAAAAAAACATGATGCAATAAATAGGCTACAGTAGCGAAATAATTACAATTAAACACTGGAGTGATAGATTTTGGAATATTTATTGGAACATATACTTGTTGTTTTGGAATATTTGTATTCTGTACAGGTTTCCTTCTTTTCACTCTGTCATTAAGGTTAGTATTGTGGAGTAACTACAATGCTGTTGATCCATCCTCAGTTTTCTCCTAACACAGCCATTCAACTCTGTAACTGTTTTAAAGTCAGATTTGGCCTCGTGGTGAAATATCTGAGCGGTTTCCTTCCTCCACTGTAACTGAGTAAGGAAGGATGCCTGTATCTTCTTAGTGACTGGGTGTATTGATGCACCATCTGAAGTGTAATTAATAACTTAACCATGCTCAAAGGGATATTCAACGTCTGCTTTTTTTCATATTTACCCATCTACCGATGGGTGCCCTTCTTTGTGAGGCAATGTAAAACCTCTGGTCTTTGTGGTTGAATCTGTGTTTGAAATGAACTGCTTGACTGAGGGACCTTACAGATGCTTGCCATAGCAAAGGGGTTGAATATTTATTGACTCAAGACTTTTCAGCTTTTAATTGTCAATTAATTGGTAAAAATGTCTAAAATCATAATTCCACTTTGACATTATGGGGTATTGTGTGTGTAGGCCAAAGACAAACAAATCACAATGTAAAAGAATGTACATTCACAACAAAATGTGGAAAACGTCAAAGGGTGTGAATACTTTCTGAAGGCAGGCCAGGTTGTAATAATTAATATATTCAGCAAATGTATCTGTCCTTATGGCCTTCTGCATGTTTACTTGAGTCCTAACTTGAGGTACTGGTATATTTACCTGCAGTGCTTCTCCTTCGTACTCAACTGTAGCTGCAGTGCTATTTGCAGTGTTAGCTCTTTCAACTTGAGGTGACCCACATCTTCCCCTCTGTCTGTCAACTTGAGTGCTTCCGGCAGTTACTTTGTTTTTGCTTTGCCTTTCCTCTGTAAGTACAGGGTCGATCCATCTTGACCTATTGCGTAGCACAGCCAGTAGTCTCTCCTGAAATTCTCAGAACACTTCACCTAACTGAAAACATTAACATTTCCTTTCAATTAATGAGAAACTTTAGAGAGTGAATTTCCAAAACTTTGAAACTACTTAGTCGTCTTACTCATTCCACTCGTATCACTTTCTCCCTAAAGGCTGAGGCTAGCTACACCCAGGATCCATTGTAACATTGACTGAGGTGAGAGTGTTTATGAGAGAGCAGATGGACCAGAGATTAAGGAGAGGACAACAGATGTGTAGACAGACAAATATGAGTTGCTCAGAGGGCATGCAGGACACACATTGAACTGGGTGGCATTGAGGACCCTATATATAGTGGAATTACATGTGCAGACAATATATACTGTAGATGAATGTATAGGTTGATAGTCGGCCAATCTCTCCAGGGCCCAGTTTCCAGATAGCGATGGAATGTAGGCTTACGAGTGTTTAAACCGTACATCTTTCCAACAACGGTCGAAGATGTAACAGGCATTTCACAAAACACCATGTAGAGAGAATGGTTGCTAAGTGCATCGTTGGAGCATGTGTCAATACTGATAGGATCAAAAGGGAGCGCTGCTCTCGGATCAGCTTTCTCCATTCAAATCTTTCCTTAAAATTGTAATTATTTCACAATACTGACAACGGATCAGCTCTTAGAGAGATAACACCACCTATGGCTGCAAATATTAAGGTGGCTTATTCTAATGCTTACCCACTACAAATGCACTTAATCACATATTTGGCACATCATTGCACACAGGCTACAAATCATGAAATGTATTGAGACAAATTATCGACACTAGCCTTCAAAATAGCAAAATAGAACCAAATTGATAGAACATGAAATGTATTTCAATATGATTTAAATAGGCCTATAGCCTACTGTTTATATTTTAATGCCGTCATCGTGGTTTTCATTTGAAGCATATTTGTATACGCCGATTGCTTGTGTCAACTGCAAAGACAATGGCAACTTGGAATTTGTAGTCGACTTTGTTCTGAAGTTATCGTGTCACAGAAAGTGGATAAACCATGTGATTCTATGTTTATCGGAGATCGTCTCTGTCTAAAGTGACGTGGGAGGGCAAAAAAAAATGTTGGGACAATGCACAGAGCTGTTCTAGATGACAAAGGTTTTCAAGTGCAACGTTAATAACGATGGTTTTGGGAAACAACTCATGGATTTAATGACGCTCCTACGAAGGTTCTAAAGATAAACTTAGCCTTAAGATGCTTTTGGGAAACTTGGCCCACATGAATACTAGATTACAGATATTGATTTTGCAATTAACAAATATAGATATGTAATAAACATTGTAAAGAGTAAGATGAAAGAGAGACAGTAATGTTGGTATTCTGATAGCAACTATGCTCCAGGCATTCAGTCTAAGATTAAATAGATGTAGCAGGCAGCACCATGCTGAGGTGATGCCAGGCCAAGTATCACACACACACACACGCACACAAGCATGGACCCACAAACACACACACATGCACACACATTCTTAGACCCCACACAACCAACGAGCCCTCCCACCCCATGCCAGGTGCATCTGTGTTTGCAGTCGAACAGCAGGACATGGGGAGGGCTATTTCAGGGCCAGGACAGATTGAAATCCGGATTAATCTCAGTTTAAATTCTCTCATTCTTCTGAGCAACACTAAATCCAAATCAAATGACTCACCAGTCAGAGCCCCCCACTCCTCCTGACTTGCAACTGTTCAGTGTTTCTCAAGCTGTGGCTCATAAAGGCTTAACTAATTACTAGTGACAATCTAGAGCCAGTGGAAACATCCCTAATGAAAGGACTGACTGGGATTCGTCATTGGGACAACAGTTTGCCCTCTGAAGATGGGCAGAACTAAATCACAGGAGAACACACTAATCTGGAGCCTCTAATCTGCAATCCCCTGTAAATCTGGTGATGAGAATTCACAAGAATGGTTTCTCTATCTTTCCCTTCCTTACTCACGCCGTCCTAGTATCTTCCTCCTATTTTGTAATGTATGTGGAGTATGGGATGTGTGTGTGTGTGTGTGTGTGTGTGTGTGTGTGTGTGTGTGTGTGTGTGTGTGTGTGTGTGTGTGTGTGTGTGTGTGTGTGTGTGTGTGTGTGTGTGTGTGTGTGTGTGTGTGTGTGTGTGTGTGTGTGTGTGTGTGTGTGTGTGTGTGTGTGTGTGTGTGTGTGTGTGTGTGTGTCCAGTTCTGTATGAAGTGGTCAATCAGACCTACACTTCCCACATAACCATCTAGGCGTGTGATGGACGCAGAGGAGTGGAGAAAGGGGGATGTGTGTGTGATGGAAGAGTGGGAAGAGGAAGCAGCCAGTAGTATGTGAGGGAGGTAGATGAGTTCCCTCCTGACAGTGTTGACATGCCCATCCAACAGCAGAGCCACACACATACTGGGTGGGACACACACACACAGGCATACCATACAATTCTATGCACAAGGTCTACTTTTAACAATTCCTACTGAACATTTTACAAAAACACATTTTCTGGAAGATCTGTGCAGATACAAAGTTTGGTAACAGAATTTCAGTAAAACTTCCCTCAGTGTTCTGTGTCCACGTTTTCCAACAACTCTGTTAAATATCTGCTGCGAATTAAGATTCAACGATGTCTGCAGAAAGAATGGGGTGTCACCTATGACATGACACATTGACTTTGAAAAAAATCTCTCTTGGTTTTTGAACTACGGTAAGTGAAGTGGATTTACACCCAGTAACAGAATTGCGGTTACGGAATTTCATCATGGGTCCCGGATCTGTACTACACAGAAATGCATAACTATGGATATGATTGTCGTTCTCATCATGTTCATACCCCTTGACTTTTTCCACATTTTGTTCCACAAATTGATTCAATATTTTTTTGTTGTCATCAATCTACACACAATACCCCATAATGACAAAGCTAAAACAATGCATTAAAAATAAAAACCTGAAATACCTTATTTACATAAGTATTCAGACCCTTTGCTATGAAACACGAAATGTAGCTCAGGTGCATCCTGTTTCCATTGATCATCCTTGAGCTGTTTCTACTTGATTGGACCACCTGTGGTAAATTCAATTGATTGGACATTATTTGGAAAGGCACACACCTGTCTATATAAGGTCCAACAGTTGACAGTGCATGTCAGAGCAAAAACCAAGTCAGGAGGTCGAAGGAATTGTCTGTAGAGCTCCGAGACAGGATTGTGTCGAGGCACAGATCTGGGGAAATGTACCAAAAAATGTCTGCAGCATTAAATGTCCCCAAGAACACAGTGGCCTCCATCATAATTTTTTTTATTTTGACGAGGCAAGTCGGTTAAGAACAAATTCTTATTTACAAAGACGTCCTACACAGGCCAAACCCAGACAATGCTGGGCCACTTGTGCAACGCCCTATGGGAGTCCCAATCACAGCCGCTTGTGACACAGCCTGGTTTAAAACCAGGGTGTCTGTAGTGATGCCTCTAGCACTGAAATGCAGTGCCATAGACTGCTGCGCCACTCAGGAGCCCTAATGGAAGAAGTTTGGAACCACCAAGACTTTTCCTAGAGCTGGCCGCCCAGCCAAAGTGAGCAATTGGGGGAGAAGGGCCTTGGTCAGGAAAGTGACCAAGAACCCGATGGTCACTCTGACAGAGCTCCAGAGTTCTTCTGTGGAGATGGGAGAACCTTCCAGAAGGACAACCATCTCTGCAGCACTCCACCAATCAGGCCGTTATGGTAGAGTGGCCAGACAGAAGCACATGACAGCCCACTTGGAGTTAGCCAAAAGGAACCTAAAGGACTCTCAGGCTATGAGAAACAAGGTTCTCTGGTCTGATGAAACCAAGATTGAAATCTTTCGCCTGAATGCCAAGCGACATGTCTGGAGGAAACCTGGCAACATCCCTACGGTGAAGCTTGGTGGTGGCAGCATCATGCTGTGGGGATGTGTTTCAGCGACAGGGACTAGGGGTCGGGATCGAGGGAAAGATGAACGGAGCAAAGTACAGAAAAATCCTTGATGAAAACCTGCTCCAGAGCACTCAGACCTCAGACTGGGGCGAAGATTCATCTTGAGAAACTCCCCAAATACAGGTGTGCCAAGCTTGTAGCGTCATACCCAAGAAGACTCGAGGCTGTAATCGCTGCCAAAGGTGCTTCAACAAAGTACTGAGTAAAGGGTCTGACTACTTGTGTAAATGTAATATTTCAGTTCTTTATTTTTAATACATTTGCAAAAATTTCTATAAACCTTTTTTTGCTTCGTCATTATGGGGTATTGTGTGTAGATTGATGAGGGAATAAAAATGATTGAATCCATTTTAGAATAAGGCTGCACCGTAACATAATGTGGAAAAAGTCAAGGGGTCTGAATACTTTCCGAATGCACTGTACGCAGGGTTTATAAATGAGGCCCCAGGCATTGACCTCTAAATCGGTGAGGCACTCAGCATCTGGGCAGCAACAGACATCCCTCCCTCTATCCCCTCTGCATCAGATCAGCAGGAAGCACGGGCTAATTGCAGAAAATGAAGAGGAGGATGGATTGTTGTTGTTTGTCACCAGTGCCACAATTGGAGCTGTCAGTGATTATAGGCAGCATGGGCCTGCTCCACTTTCAGAGCACACAGTCTTATTTCAATGTCCCAAAGGCTATGTCAACCTCTACTTAAAACTGTTCCTCTGGTATTTAGCCTCAGCTAACTGCTAATCGTTATCAGCAACATTCTAAATGCAAAATCAGCGGGCTAACGAAGAGGAACTAACACTTTGCAATACCTAAAAGGTGATGGACAAACTTGGAAATTAGTTAAGCGTGATTAGTGGCACTGAAGGGTACATTATGAGGTCACTCACCAGTATACACCTGAGGTGTGTCTCCTTTTATATGTTTGTGTTGACCATTTCGGTCTCGCTATAAATGACGTTCGCCTCAAGGCTTCATAACGCATTGATAATGTCTTTATAAGCGCTACATAAATGTGTTACAATGCATCTATAATTGTATGTCATGCTTTATAGAGGGTTCATAAATGTGGCATGTCTATGTGACATAATCACCAATGTCAAATGTAATGTAACCCAGAATGTCAAATATGATATAAACATGTGCAGGCTTATAAAGGGTGACATGTTGTGCTGAAGGATGGCACATGCTCTAAAGTGAAGTCATGTTAGTCACATTACACCATTCTCAGGCACTTCCACCCAAATGTGCGGAAGGTCTGGTGGGCCAACGCATTAAACTTGGCCTTCATTAGTTCAAGGTTAAGTTTCAAATACAATTTCAAGAAGATACATTGTGGAAATGGGCAGGGCTTAGCCATAATTGTGACTTTTTGACTGTGTTAACTAGTGACGATGACAAATACTTTACTCAGATCACTCCTGTAGAATTGTATGGACACTCCCACTAAGGCCACCTTTGAATGCTTGATATCCCAGGCGTATATTTGCTGTGTGCGCAATAGCCTTGGCACGACGTTACACCAAGAAACACTTACCTTGATGAAAGCCCCCAACCTTAAAAAATGTAAAGAGTCTTTCTTCTGGAACCAAGTGGCATGTTCCTCTGTATGTACACAAACACGGACACAACAAAAGAACGAGCCATACCGTGCGATGCTGGGCCCAGTCAGGTCTTTTGACACATTCACCCACTCCCCCACTGAAAGATCAGCAACAAAATGTTGGCACCATTGTTAACAGGCTGTAATCAAGTCCTTGTCTCCAGCATGGGAAGAGGAGTACCTGGGGCCTATGCTTACGTTCAGGTTCACGCAGGTTCTAAGCCCATTCGTAGCTTACGCTCCTGTAAACTATAAATCTCAAATTAACTTCAAATTGAAGGCTCCTGAACGTGCCTTTACAATCAGCGATTTCCCTTTATAGAATGCTGGCACAATTGAGGGTTTAGTCAGGAATAGCCATGGACCAAAAGAGAAGAGCAAACTTTTTGGGAGACAGGATCACGGCGATGGGAGAGGAGATTGAAGACAGGCAACACGTATTATTCGGTGACCTAAATAGTGGGTTGACAAACAAAGCCAACACAGGTAGCTTGGGAGTGGGACGCAGCTGCAGTGAATGAGGTGGGGCAGCAAGACAGAGCTGTGGCTGATGTGAAAAAGAAATGGTCTGACAAACTGCAAGGGAAGAAAAATAGCCGAACATAACATGCAGGAAAATCACTTTACCTCAAGTCTTCGCAAAGAGATGAGATCATTTCAACGTCACAGTAAGGTTAAATAAATAACTATGCGTGGTTTTCTGCGTAAGTCATAGTCCGTTGTATAAATGAGGCCCCTGGTGCGGTCGTCTCAGGTTGGACTGACACAAGCACAAGTTTTTCAGGTCCATCAACAATTTAAATATCTCTCACACCCTACATAGTCCATCTGTAAATAGCCCACCCAATCCACCGACCTCATCCCCATATTGTTTTTATTTACTTGAATGCTCTTTTGCACACCAGTATCTCTACTTGCACATCATCATCTGCTCATCTATCATTCCAGTGTTAATTTGCTAAATTGTAATTACTTCGCTACTATGGCCTATTTATTGCCTTACCTCCTCACGCCATTTGCACACACTGTAAATAGACTTTTCTTTTTTCTATTGTGTTATTGACTGTAAGCGTGTTTATTCCATGTGTAACTCTGTGTTGTTTGTGTCACACTGCTTTGCTTTATCTTGGCCAGGTCGCAGTTGTAAATTAGAATATTTTTTTATGTTTTATAATAAAACAGTAACTTGTGGATAATGAGAGAACCTTCACAAATCAGCAGAACGTCAATAACCTATATATTGACACTTCATGTAGAATCCTGTAATACTTTGTTTGAGACACTTTCGGCCGCTCATAACACATGCATCGACTCCATATCGCATGACGCTGTACTTCAAGTCAGACACCTTTGGTCATTCGTAACATGTACATGAAGACCTAATGATGTAAACATAAATGTACTAATATTTAATTATCACTAAGAGCTAAAGCAAATAAACATGAAAAACATTTTTAAACCATTAAATGTCCTTTTTATTTGTAAATTTTTAAAACAATACAAATACATTAAGTTTATTAAAGGCCAGCAATGCAATTACATTGAACACTACTGTACACTGGGCTGTGAATAGTGTAGCTTGTTCCTGAGCTGGCGGACAACTTGTTCTTGCCTCTCTGCCTACTGGAGGTACTGTATGTCGGTTCCAACCTTAAAAGCAACAAAGAAAGTTAGCAGGTCCGATAGGAAATGCCTTTGTCACACCATCTGTGCTGCGCCAGAAACTCTGAATGGGGAAATGGGAAACTCCATTTGATTCGTATTATTATATTCCTCTTTCATTTACATACCTCATGACGTGACTATGAGACATGGCTGTATCTAGGGAGATTTTTATTTAGCTCAGCCTGCTAGCTATCAAGGTTTTGGCTAGCTAGCAATTGCTGTGAATCCACCAGAAAAAAATTGAAATAACGATTGAGGTAGCTAGAGTATGTAATCTAACTCAACAATCAACTAGTACAAACAAATTGAAATGTCAATATACTGTACGGTGCCTTCAGAAAGTAATCAGACGCCTTTACTTTTTCCACATTTTGTTACTTTATAGCCTTTATTCTAAAATGGATTAAATCGTTTATCCCCCCCCCCCATCAATCTACGCACAATTCCCCATTATGACAAAGCAAAAACGATTTATTTTTAATTTTTGCTAATTTATAAAACAAAAAAACATGAAATATCACATTTACATAAGTATTCAGACCCTTTAATCAGTACTTTGTTGAAGTACCATTGGCAGGGATTACAGCATCAAGTGTTCTTGGGTATGATGTTACAAGCTTGGCACACCTGTATTTGGGGAGTTTCTCCCATTCTTCTCTGCTCTCAAGCTCTGTTAGGTTGGATGGGGAGCATTGCTGCACAGCTATTTTCAGGTCTCTCCAGAGATGTTCAATCGGGTTCAAGTCTGGGCCACTCAAGGACATTCAGAGACTTGTCCCGAAGCCACTCCTGCAATGTCTTGGCTGTGTGCTTTGGGTCGATGTCCTGTTGGAAGGTGAACCTTTGGCCAGCTCTAGGAAGAATCTTGGTGGTTTCAAACGTCTTCCATTTAAGAATGATGGAGGCCACAGTGTTCTTGGGGACCTTCAATGCTGCAGAAATGTTTTGGTATCCTTCCCCAGATCTGTGCCTCGACACAATCCTGTCTCAGAGCTCTATGGACCTCATGGCTTGGTTTTTGCTCTGACAGTTTAGACAGACAGCTTGGTGCATTCAACATGTCAATACCTCTCATAAATACAAATTAAGTTACTTACATTGTGTTTTCCAATGCCCCTAGGATCATGTACACTTGAATCAGCATTATGACAACTCATTTTCACGATAGTAGGGATTAACTGAGCTGGTCTTGGATCGTTGAACAGTCCTTGTTTCAACACAGCCTTGAAATGCGTGGACAGAGACCAGGAGCCAAGATGATTTGGATGGACTCGGTCATTCCTGTAGAGTGTCTTCTGTTTCCAGAATGTGTCAAAGTTATCTATAAAATGACTCCAGCAGAGCTACAGTAGTCTTTTAGCCAGATGTGTAATGCCGATGGTACTGGACCTGAAATGAGTGAAGGCAAGGCAGGTTGATGTGCTCAAGAGTGTAGATTTATTTACAGGTATTGGTGATCCAATGGTGAAAGCACCATATCATACAACATATACAAGTAGATTTACCAAATATACACACTGGCAATAGCCCAAAAGAACTAGCTCATGTCCCTCGCGTGGCTCAGTTGGTAGAGCATAGCACTTGCAATGCTAGGGTTGTGGGTTCGGGTTCCCATGGGGGGCCAGTATGAAAAACGTATGCACTTGCCACTGTAAATTGCTCTGGATAAGGGTGTCTGCTAAATGACTAAAATGTAACCTGTCCTATATAAATGGACACCAGTAGCGGGCAAGACTGTTCACCCTCCCCTTGAGAAATCAAATATATCTAACAGGAGCTCAAATTAGTATACTTATAATATACAGTGCCTTGCGAAAGTATTCGGCCCCCTTGAACTTTGCGACCTTTTGCCACATTTCAGGCTTCAAACAAAAAGATGTAAAACTGTATTTTTTTGTGAAGAATCAACAACAAGTGGGACACAATCATGAAGTGGAACGACATTTATTGGATATTTCAAACTTTTTTAACTTCTTGATTCTACTTGAGACGCATATGTCTCAACTAGGCACCTGGAAATGCAAATGCGCTACGCTAAATGCTAAATGTACTCGTTAAAACTCAAACCTTGATCAAAATTCACAAGCAAGGTATTGAATTAAAGCTACACTCGTTGTGAACCTAGCCAACAAGTCAGATTTTTAAAATGCTTTTCGGCGAAAGCATGAGAAGCTATTATCTGATAGCATGCAACACCTCAAAATGCCTGATCGCGACGTAAACAAAGACTTTGCTTATCCGGCGCTGCACAAAACGCAGAAATAAAATATAAAACATTCATTACCTTTGACGAGCTTCTTTCTTGGCACTCCTATATGCCCCATAAACATCACTATTGGGTCTTTTTTTCGTTTAAATCGGTCCATATATACCCAAAATAGCTTTCTATGGAAGCTGTGTCATTCAGAAAAAAACATTGTTTTTAAACGCTGCGTCATTTTTTTAAATTAAAAAAGTCGACGATAAACTTTCACAAAACACTTCGAAATCCTTTTGTAATCCAACTTTAGGTATTAGTAAACGTTTATAATCTATCAAAATGATTACAGGGCGATGTATATTCAATAGCTCCTCGTCTGCAAATCAATGGCTGCCAATGTCCACATTGAAAAGATCCTGGTGGAGACCGGAAGAAACGGAATCCAGATAGTTGGATTTTCCAACAAAAAATTCAATTGATAATGACGACAATGGCGACATCGTGTGGAATTTGTATGAATTGCATGCAGGTCAATATTAAATTTTGTCCCCTTTTAACAACCCATGAAAGTGACTTATGGAAATTATTTTTAGCTTTCAGAGAGCAGTTTTTCTTGCGTTTTTCAATGAAACACACGATCTGTTATAGTCACAGCCGTGATTTAACCAGTTTTATAAACTTCAGAGTGTTTTCTATCCACACATACTAATCATATGCATATACTATATTCCTGGCATGAGTAGCAGGACGCTGAAAAGTTGCGCGATTTTTAACAGAATGTTCGAAAAAGGAAGGGGTAGACTTAAGAGGTTTTAACAAATCAAAAACAGAAAAATTGGGCGTGCAAAATTATTCAGCCCCTTTACTTTCAGTGCAGCAAACTCTCTCCAGAAGTTCAGTGAGGATCTCTGAATGATCCAATGTTGACCTAAATAACTAATGATGATAAATACAATCCACCTGTGTGTAATCAAGTCTCCGTATAAATGCACCTGCACTGTGATAGTCTCAGAGGTCCGTTAAAAGCGCAGAGAGCATCATGAAGAACAGGGAACACATCAGGCAGGTCCGAGATGCTGTTGTGAAGAAGTTTAAAGCCGGATTTGGATACAAAAAGATTTCCCAAGCTTTAAACATCCCAAGGAGCACTGTGCAAGCGATAATATTGAAATGGAAGGAGTATCAGACCACTGCAAATCTACCAAGACCTGGCCGTCCCTCTAAACTTTCAGCTCATACAAGGAGAAGACTGATCAGAGATGCAGCCAAGAGGCCCATGATCACTCTGGATGAACTGCAGAGATCTACAGCTGAGGTGGGAGACTCTGTCCATAGGACAACAATCAGTCGTATATTGCACAAATCTGGCCTTTATGGAAGAGTGGCAAGAAGAAAGCCATTTCTTAAAGATATCCATAAAAAGTGTTGTTTAAAGTTTGCCACAAGCCACCTGGGAGACACACCAAACATGTGGAGGAAGGTGCTCTGGTCAGATGAAACCAAAATGGAATTTTTTGGCAACAATGCAAAACGTTATGTTTGGCGTAAAAGCAACACAGCTGAACACACCATCCCCACTGTCAAACATGGTGGTGGCAGCATCATGGTTTGGGCCTGCTTTTCTTCAGCAGGGACAGGGAAGATGGTTAAAATTGATGGGAAGATGGATGGAGCCAAATACAGGACCATTCTGGAAGAAAACCTGATGCAGTCTGCAAAAGACCTGAGACTGGGACGGAGATTTGTCTTCCAACAAGACAATGATCCAAAACATAAAGCAAAATCTACAATGGAATGGTTCAAAAATAAACATATCAACACATAGGTGTTAGAATGGCCAAGTCAAAGTCCAGACCTGAATCCAATCGAGAATCTGTGGAAACAATCATGAAGTGGAATGACATTTATTGGATATTTCAAACTTTTTTAACAAATCAAAAACTGAAAAATTGGGCGTGCAAAATTATTCAGCCCCCTTAAGTTAATACTTTGTAGCGCCACCTTTTGCTGCGATTACAGCTGTAAGTCGCTTGGGGTATGTCTCTATCAGTTTTGCACATCGAGAGACTGACATTTTTTCCCATTCCTCCTTGCAAAGCAGCTCGAGCTCAGTGAGGTTGGATAAAGAGCATTTGTGAACAGCAGTTTTCAGTTCTTTCCACAGATTCTCGATTGGATTCAGGTCTGGACTTTGCCTTGGCCATTCTAACACCTGGATATGTTTATTTTTGAACCATTCCATTGTAGATTTTGCTTTATGTTTTGGATCATTGTCTTGTTGGAAGACAAATCTCCATCCCAGTCTCAGTTCTTTTGCAGACTCCATCAGGTTTTCTTCCAGAATGGTCCTGTATTTGGCTCCATCCATCTTCCCATCAATTTTAACCATCTTCCCTGTCCCTGCTGAAGAAAAGCAGGCCCAAACCATGATGCTGCCACCACCATGTTTGACAGTGGGGATGGTGTGTTCAGGGTGATGAGCTGTGTTGCTTTTACGCCAAACATAACGTTTTGCATTGTTGCCAAAAAGTTCAATTTTGGTTTCATCTGACCAGAGCACCTTCTTCCACATGTTTGGTGTGTCTCCCAGGTGGCTTGTGGCAAACTTTAAACAACACTTTTTATGGATATCTTTAAGAAATGGCTTTCTTCTTGCCACTCTTCCATAAAGGCCAGATTTGTGCAATATACAACTGATTGTTGTCCTATGGACAGAGTCTCCCACCTCAGCTGTAGATCTCTGCAGTTCATCCAGAGTGATCATGGGCCTCTTGGCTGCATCTCTGATCAGTCTTCTCCTTGTATGAGCTGAAAGTTTAGAGGGACGGCCAGGTCTTGGTAGATTTGCAGTGGTCTGATACTCCTTCCATTTCAATATTATCGCTTGCACAGTGCTCCTTGGTATGTTTAAAGCTTGGGAAATCATTTTGTATCCAAATCCGGCTTTAAACTTCTTCACAACAGTATCTCGGACCTGCCTGGTGTGTTCCTTGTTCTTCATGATGCTCTCTGCGCTTTTAACGGACCTCTGAGACTATCACAGTGCAGGTGCATTTATACGGAGACTTGATTGCACACAGGTGGATTGTATTTATCATCATTAGTCATTTAGGTCAACATTGGATCATTCAGAGATCCTCACTGAACTTCTGGAGAGAGTTTGCTGCACTGAAAGTAAAGGGGCTGAATAATTTTGCACGCCCAATTTTTCAGTTTTTGATTTGTTAAAAAAGTTCCACTTCATGATTGTGTCCCACTCGTTGTTGATTCTTCACAAAAAAATACTGATTTATATCTTTATGTTTGAAGCCTGAAATGTGGCAAAAGGTCGCAAAGTTCAAGGGGGCCGAATACTTTCGCAAGGCACTGTATGTATTCACCAGAGTCCCCAATGAAATCCCTTGAGATATGAATGATGTTGCACTGCCTAGGGGTTCCACTATATGTCAACCATCAATAGAAATTATAATGAGGCTTCTATGTTGTTGTGGGAGTGAATGAGAGCAGAATATATCAGATGTCCATCAAGCAGCCATTTTGTGATCCCACTTTTTCCTCATGCTAGTCACTTGTGTTCCATTGCTCACGAAGACAAGAAAGAATACTCCGGTTGGAACTTTATTGAAGTTATATGTTAAAAACATCCTAATGATTGATTCTGTACTTAGTTTGAAATGTTTCTTCGCCCGGTAATATCACTTTTTGAAGTTTTTGTACGATATAACGCTGACCAGAATTAGCGTTTGGATATGTATACCAAACGCACTAACAAAAGAAGGTATTTGGATCTAAATAACGTACATTTTCGAACAAAACAAACAGTTATTGTGGACCTGTGATTCCTGGAGTGCTTTCTGATGTAGATCATCAAAGGTAAGGGAATATTTATCATGTAATGTCTTGTTTATGTTGACGCCATCTTTGCGGCTGTGTTGTTTTTACTTTGCGGCTGTGTTGTTTCTTTTTCTGTAAAGTTTTTTTGAAATCTGACACAGCGGTTGCATTAAGGAGAGGTATATCTATAATTCCATGTGTATAACTTGTATTATCATTTACATTTATGATGAGCATTTTTGTTGAATGATGTGGCTATGCAATATCACTTGATGTTTTTGGAACTAGTGAATCTAACGCGCCAATATAAACTCAGATTTTTTTATATAAATATGACCTTTAGCAAACAAAACATGCATGTATTGTGTAACATGAAGTCCTATAAGTGTCATCTGATGAAGATAATTCAAGGTTAGTGATTAATTTTATCTTCTGGTTTTTGTGAATGCTATATTTTGCTGGAAAATGGCTGTGCTTATTGTGGTTTGGTGGAGACCTAACATAATCGTTTGTAGTGCTTTCGCTGAAAAGCCTATTTGAAATTGGACACTTTGGTGGGATTAACAACAAAAAAAGCTTTAAAATGATGTAAGACACATGTATGTTTTAGGAATTGTAATTATGAGATTTCTGTGGTTTGAATTTGGCGCCCTCTATTTTCACTGGTAGTTGTCATATCTATCCTGGTATCGGGATTGCAGCCATAACAGGTTAATGATGTTCTCCGGATATGTTGAACCGGTTCATGTTCGTCTACCTCGACAACATCCTCGTCTTTTCTCGCTCGGCTCAAGAACATGTTCTCAACATCCAACAAGTCCCCCAGCGTCCCCCAGCATCTCCTGGAGAACCAGCTCTTTGTCAAAGCCAATGTGAGTTCCATCGCTTCACCATCTCCTTCCTTGGATACATCATCGCTGGTGGGAATGTGCAGATGGATCCAGGAAAGGTGAGAGGGGTTGTGGTTTGGCCCCAACCCACGTCCAGAGTGCAGCTGCAATGTTTCTTAGGATTTTCCAATTTCTATCGCCGTATTATCCGGAGTTACAGCACCCTGTCTTCCCCCCTGTCAGCACTCGCCTCACCCAAGATCACGTTCACATGGTCCCCAGCTGCTGGCCAGACGTTCCTGGACCTTATGCACAGCTTCACCACAGCTCCCATATTGATCCATCCGGACCCCTCCTGTCAGTTCGTGGTGTAGGTAGGCGCTTCGGATGTCGGAGTGGGGGACGTCCTGTCCCAGCATTCTGCCCTGGACTTTAACCTCTCTGGGATATGTGGCAAAAGCCAGGGAAAATGCAGAGGGCCAAATTCAAATAAATTACTATAAAAATCTAACTTTCATTAAATCACACACGCAAGATAACAAATGAAAGCTACAGTTGTTGTGAATCCAACCAACATGTAAGATTTTAAAAAGGCTTTTCGGCGAAAGCAAATAATGCAATTATCTGAGGATAGCACCCCCTTGGCTTGTGCCGGCACCCCCCCTTGGGTTGTGCCGTGGCGGAGAACTTTGTGAGCTATACTCGGCCTTGTCTCAGGATGGTAAGTTGGTGGTTGAAGATATCCCTCTAGTGGTGTGGGGGCTGTGCTTTGGCAAAATGGGTGGGGTTATATCCTTCCTGTTTGGCCCTGTCCGGGGGTGTCCTCGGATGGAGCCACAGTGTCTCCTGACCCCTCCTGTCTCAGCCTCCAGTATTTATGCTGCAGTAGTTTGTGTCGGGGGGCTAGGGTCAGTTTGTTATATCTGGAGTACTTCTCTGTTCATCTTGTTCTGTTCTGTACTTCTCCTGTCCTATCCGGTGTCCTGTGTGAATTTAAGCATGCTCTCTCTAATTCTCTCTTTCTCTCTTTCTTTCTCTCTCTCAGAGGATCTGAGCCTTAGGACCATGCCTCAGGACACCTGACATGATGACTCCTTGCTGTCCCCAGTCCACCTGGCCGTGCAGCTGCTGCTGCTGCTGTTATGCCTGTGATTATTATTATTTCACCATGCTGGTCATTTATGAACATTTGAACATCTTGGCCATGTTTTGTTACAATCTCCACCCGGCACAGCCAGAAGAGGACTGGCCACCCCACATAGCCTGGTTCCTCTCTAGGTTTCTTCCTAGGTTTTGGCCTTTCTAGGGAGTTTTTCCTAGCCACCGTGCTTCTACACCTGCATCTCATCGCGCACTAGCGACTCCTATGGCAGGCCAGGCGCAGTGCGTGCTAACCAGGTCGACAGGTGCACGGTGTTTCCTCCAACACATTGGTGCTGCTGTCTTCCAGGTTGGCTGTGCGCTGTGTTAAGAAGCAGTGCAACTTGGTTGGGTTGTGTTTCTCTGTATGGGAGTTGTAGCAATGAGACAAGATCGTAACTAATAACATTCTGGCAAAGACATTTGATCAAGTTTGATCAAGTTTGAGATGCTATTTCCTTTAGAAACTGCCTCAGGCTAATTCCAATACCTCCAAAGTATGTAGAAAATAAGGGCGTTATTGTCACCAATGAAAGTGAATGATGGGCATCTTTCAAGTGGAGTTATAATGCTCGTTCAGACGTGCACAGTTTCAGGACGGGTCTGATTTATAACGGGAAACGTGCATGTATGGCGTGGCGTGCGCCAAGTTTATAAAACTCAAAGACGAGTAATAACGCAGATATTTATTGTTGTGAAATTTACACAACGATTATAAATGAGGCCCCTGGGCACTACTGGGTCATGCTTTGTGTGTGTGTGAGTGAGTGAGTGAGTATGAGTAGTCACTCTAGTCTCAATACTCATCCAGGTCTCCCTCTCCTCATAGTCTCATCATTCTGCGTTCAGTGTCATTTCTCACTGGAGTGTTAACAATGTACTCGCTTTGTCTGAGTTCCATTGCAGACACTGCATCAAACTCCATTGTTTGCCACTCCCTCCTCTTCCACTTTATCCCTCATTTTTCTCTCTGTCCATCTCCTCTGGGAAGCCTTGGAGGCCCCTCCACTGCACTCCTACGGTAGTGTGCTGTGAAGGAGACTCATTTAGCGACCTTGAGTAGAGCTTTGTATTGCTCCCAGTGTTATCTTCTGCCTTAGTGGTGGGCTGTATAGCTAAGGTGCATTCCCCCTGCAGTTCACAGCGAGAGAGAGAGAGAGAGAGAGAATCACAAGGGACTAGGGCTAAACCAACCCCCTCCTTTTACATGGCCACTCATTTAAATTAAAATCCTCTTCGTCTCTCCCGTCCTCTCCCGCTCTCTTTGTGCTTTGATGCCGTTTGAAAGGAAACACAACACTCCCTCACATTAGAAGAGGTGTTCCAGTCTTTGAAGTCAGTGAAACTCGCCCTCTCTTTTTCTCCCCTCCTCCTTCCTTAGCGCCAAGCTAAAATGGTGAAATAGCAAGGTGCTCCCTGGGTTAGCTTCCCCAAGCGCAGCATGCCTAAGGTCAGCCTCTGTCAGAGCAAGCTTAGAGAGGAGCTCTTTGGCACAGAGCCTGGCTCACCCGACAATAATCCTCCCCTTGAACCCTTGGCCACGAGCTGCAACGCCGTTCTCAAGGGGAAAGGGGAGAGAGATGGAAAGGGGGGATGGAAAGCACAAAAACAAGGTAACAAAGGCCCAGAAATTAGCAGCTTAAGAGCTTAGCCGGCATTAGAGACACCTCATTTTCCAGTGAAACCACTGGGCTGCTCTAAACCGACAGGAGTTGAGCGGTGTGCCCTAAGAACAATGAGACTTTATTTCATTATTTATCTAGAGCTAGTTGACTCTTTATTTATTTATTTATTTATTTATTTATTTGATCCATCATTCCCACTGTCTCCCGATGCATTGAGATAAACAAGAAACGTTTAAGTAGGATACACCGCGAGTGTCTAGATTTTGACGACGTATCGACAAGGCTGCTGTCAAAACATTAAAGCGTGGCTTACAGAAACGTTGCTTCAAACGTCTCTCGTTCCTGCTAATTATCTACTTCGGAACAAGCCAGACGATATCGCAAATGAGCAGCTATAACCTAGGGAGACATTTTGTAGTTGATCAAACCAAGTTTGTCAGCTATCGAGTTCACAAAGAGTCTGTCATCGATTTCAGAAGAGTTATTTTCGGGTAATCTATGGGAAAACACACATCCCAAGCAGACTCTATTTCTCTCTTGTCTTATTCCCAAATGCTTCAACTTCCACGCCAAGTTTTCACTCCTTTACTGAAGTCTCAAATAAAGGATGCAGTGAAAAGGTGAAAAATAGTTGAGGGGAGAAGCTGAAGCACAGAGTGCCAGGCCGAGAAGTGAGCACAACCCTGGAGACATGGAGTTACTGTAGAGAGATACAGTACAAGTCAAAAGTTTGGATGTTTCTTATTTTTACGGTTTTCTACATTGTAGAATAATAGCGAAGACATAAAATATATGAAATAACACATATGGAATCATCTAGTAACCAAAAAAAGTGTTAAAGACTCGCCAAAGTAGCCACCCTTTGCCTTGATGACAGCTTTGCACACTCTTGGCATTCTCTCAACCAGCTAAATTGGGGATCCTCAGTGGCGCAGTGCTCTAAGGCACTACTGGGTCGTGCTTTGTGTGCGTGAGTATGAGTCGTCACTCTAGTCTGAATACTCATCCAGGTCTCACTCTCCTCAGACCCGGGATCGATCCTGGGCTATATCACAACCGTATCACAACCGGCCGTGATCGGGAGTCCCATAGGGCGGTGCACAATTGGCCCAGCTCCGTTAGGCGATGGTTTGGCCGGGGTAGGCCGTCACTGTAAATAAGAATTTGACTTACCTATAAAGGTAAAATAAATACATTTGTAAAAAGTAACCTGGAATGCATTGCTATTAACAGGTGTGTCTTAAGTTATTTTGTGGAATTTATTTCCTTAATATGTTTGAGCCAATCAGTTGTATTGTGACAAGGTAGGGGTGGTGTACAGAAGATAGCCTTATTTGGTAAAAGACCAAGTCCATATTATGGCAGGAACAGCACAAATAAGCAAAGAGAAACGACAGTCCATCATTACTTTAAGACATGAAGGTCAGTCAATGTGGAACATTTCAAGAACTTTGTGCAGTCGCAAAAACCATCAAGCGCTATGATGAAACAGGCTCTCATGAGGACCGCCACATGAGAGTTATCTCTGCTGTTATCTCTGCTGCAGAGGATAAGTTCCTTAGAGATACAAGCCTCAGAAATTGCAGCCCAAATAAATTATTCACCGAGTTCAAGTATCAGACACATCTCAACATCAACTGTTCAGAGGAGACTGCGTGAATCAGGCCTTCATGGTCGAATTGCTACAAAGAAACCACTACTAAAGGACACCAATAAGAAGAAGAGACTTGCTTGGGCCAAGAAACAATAGCAATGGACATTAGACTGGTGGAAATCTGTCCTTTGGCCTGATGAGTCCAAATTTGAGATTATTGGTTCCAACCGCTGTGATATCCACATGTGTGGTTCCCACCATGAAGCATGGAGGATAAGGTGTGATGGTGTGGGGATGCTTTGCTGGTGACATTGTCATTGATTTATTTAGAATTCAAGGCACACTTAACCAGCATGGCTGCCACAGCATTCTGCAGCGATACGCCGTCCCATCTGGTTTACGCCTAGTAGGACTATCATTTTGTTTTTTTCAACAGGACTATGATCCAACACACCTCCAGGATGTGTAAGGACAATTTGACCACGAAGTAAAGTGATGGAGTACTGCATCAGATGACCTGGCCTCCACAATCACCCAACCTCAACCCAATTGAGATGGTTTGGGATGAGTTGGACTGCAGAGTGAAGGAAAAGCAGCCAACAATTTCTCAGCATATGTGGGAACTCCTTAAAGAATGTTGGAAAATAATTCCAGGTGAAGCTGGTTGAGAGAATACCAAGAGTGTACAAAGCTGTCATCAAGGCAAAGGGTGGCTACTTTGAAGAATCTCAAACATCTCAAACACTTTTTTTGGTTACTACATGATTCTATATGTGTTATTTTGTAGTTTTGATGCCTTCACTATTATTCTACAATGTAGAAATTAGTAAAAAAAATAAAGAAAAACCCTTGAATGAGTAGGTGCTCTAAAACTTTTGACTGGTACTGTAGATCGGCGAAAAGAAGGGCAAAGAAAGTCAACACAACACAGAAACCCTTCACTGTTCTCTTTGCCTTCTCAGCGACTCAGAGTGCCTTTGGTGAAAGGGAGAGTGGGGAGAGTTCACAGTGAAGTCAAGGGAGGAGAGAGACAAAAGGAGGGAGGAAAGCGGTTCCAAAGACATTCAAAACGGCCTCTATGTATACTCTCTCAGAGAGGGCTTAGGCAGTTCTCTTCCTTTTTATTATTTTAGCTGCTCACGAACATTCAGTAACCTCCCCCTCTTTGCCTTCTGCTCATTCAACGCCATTCAGCCTGGAATGATACGGTAGCAAGGATTAAGACCAAATAAAACTGCCAGAGGCTTAGCCACAGCATCCCTTGTACTCCCCGGTCCACTTCTCTTCTGTTGCTAAACATTTATTTTTTTTAAACATTGTTTATGGTGAGACATGAGAGGAATGGAGGGAAGGAGACAGGGATAGAGGGATGTCCAGACACTGAGTCATGCTTCCTTTAGTGCCGATTAGTCTCAGTGGAGGTCATCGAAAGGTAAATGCTAAAGGTAACCGTAAAAGTTGAGGAAAGAGTTTAAGCTGCATAGAGATGGACATCATCAGGAAACCTTAACTGAACTGAACCATATGTGCCACCTAGAGACCCACAACTCAGTTCCAAAGAGATGGGCATCTGCACACAAATATAGTACAAGCCAATCAGAGAGAATCACGGCTGTGTTCCCTTGTCCTGCTGACAGCCTCATTCGTCCCCAACAGCCGTACACCTGTCCACCTGTCATCCGGTCCAACTAACTTCCACCAACCTCTCCAACAAACTACAACAAAATCTTTGATGTTTGACCTTGTGCGGGATCCAACCCATCCCCCTCTAAAGGCTTTGTGACAGTGAAAGTCTTGGGTTGACAGTCTTGGGTTGACAAGTCTTTAGCTGTGTCAGTACTCAGCCCCAGTTATGTTTTCATCAGGCCCTGTCAGATTTGTTGCTAATCCCGTGGAATGAGTGTAACGGATGGAACAGAGGGTGCGATGTAGCGTATAGCATACTCCTTTTGCAAATCTACCGACAGCTAATCCCGTTTCTCTGACAAATTGGGCGCATGGGAGAATGAGTTGTGTGACAACCGCTTGCATTGCTTGCGTGTGGGTGTGTGCATCTGTGAAATATCTGTGTGTGTGTGTGTGTGTGTGAGTGCGAGAAAGTTTTCACTAGCTCTCATTTCCAGTTGGCAGCACATATTAACACCATATATGCTTTCCCCTGACAGTTTAACATCCACTGATTATACCAAACATTATGAACACTTTCCTAACATTGAGTTGTACCCCCAACAATGACAACAACACATCTGCCACGCTGATCCTCAACACGGGGACCCCTCAGGGGTGCGTGCTCAGTACCCTCCTGTACTCCCTGTTCACCCATGACTACATGGCCAGGCACGACTCCAACTCCATCATTAAGTTTGCAGACGACACAACAGTGGTAGGCCTGATCACCAACAATGATGAGACAGCCTATAGGGAGGAGGGAGGAGGCCTGGCAGTGTGGAGCTAGGATAACAACCTCTCCCTCAATGTGATAAAGACAAAGGAGATGATTGTGGATTACAGGAAAAGGAGGACCGAGCACGCCCCTATTCTCATTGACAGGGCTGTAGTGGAGCAGGTTGAAAGCTTCAAGTGTCTTGGTGTGCACATCACCAACAATGGTCCAAACACACCAAGACAGTCATGAAGAGGGCACGACAATGCCTCCTCAGGAGACTGAAAAGATTTGGCATGGGTCCTCAGATCCTCACAAAGTTCTACAGCTGCACCATCGAGAGCATGGTTGCATCACCGCCTGGTATGGCAACTACTCGGCCTCTGATCGCAAGGCACTACAAAGGGGAGTGTTTACGGCCCAGTACATCACTTTGGCCAAGCTTCCTGCCACTCAGGACCTCTATACTAGGTGGTCAGAGGAAGGCCCAACAAATTGCCATAGACTCCAGCCACCCTAGTCATAGACTGTTCTCTCTGCTACCGGAGCACCAAGTCTAGGTCCAAAAGGCTTCTTAACAGCTTCTACCCACAAGCCAAAAGGCTCCTGAACTATCACATTTAGGTAAGACGCAGATGCAGACAGTGTAGAAGTAACAAGAGTGTTTTACAACCACAGGGGCAGGCAAATGACAGGTCAAGGCTGGCAGGGGTCAATAATCCAGAAAGGGTGTAAAGGGTCCAGAATGGCACGCAGTCTCAGGGTCAGGGCAGGCAGGGGTCAATAATCCAGAACGGTGGGGTAAGGTACAGAACGGCAGGCATTCTCAGGGCAGGCAGAACGGTCAAAACCGGGAAGGACTAGAAAACAGGAGCAGGAAACTGGCAGGTGCAGGGGAAAATACACAGGGAATAATGGGGAAGATGGGTGACACCTGGAGGGGGATGGAGACAATCACAAAGACAGGTGAAACAGATTAGGGTGTGGCATGAACAGTTAATAAAATGGCTACCCGGACTATTTGCATTGCCCCCCCCCCCCCCCCCCCCCTCCCCACCCCACACAATTGTTTTCACTGCTGCTACTCTCTGTTCATTATCCATGCATAGTCACTTTACCTCTACCTACATGTACATATTACCTAAATGACCTCGACTAACCGGTGCCCCCCACACATTTACTCTGTACCTGTATCCCGTGTATATAGACTCGCTACTGTTATTTATTTATTTTTATTTTTGTATTACCTCAGTTTATTTTTGTAAATACTTTAAAACTTTATTTTTTTAAACTGCATTGTTGATTAAGGGCTTATAAGAAAGCATTTCACTGTAAGGTCTACACCCGTTGTATTTGGTGCATGTCACAAATAGCATTTGATTAGATTTTTGTTGATTTGATAATCATAGTCTATACCCCTTCCTGCAGTCAAATGACCAAATCACCCTCTAGTGGCCTCATGGGTGGAATGTTATTCATATTTTTCATAATGAATGAACATTGCCGAAAATCCAGTGTTTCTGTGTCAGACGTTTTTGCTATTTCAGTCTTCTGTGATGTATATAAAGTGTAATATTGGGATGCAAACTCAAAATGGAATTCATATAAACTCTATATCTGACATGGTACAGGTGTCTCCTTTTTTTAAGCACTTAACCATGTGTGTGAGGTGTACACTTTTGTTTCAACGTAGATTTGTTGAAGACTACCAAGAAACACTGTGTGACACTGACTTAGCCCACTGCAATAAAAGGTTTTTATGGATCCAGGGTGTAATTGCTCGTAAGCCTTTGAGCGATTATGTTTGTTAATGCAGATGTAAGAGAGGAACTGTGTTTTTGGCCGGCCGGTCTGTCTGTCTGTCTGTGTATACTTATTTATGCATAATCATGATGAAGATTATGCGCTCCCCGGTTCCCATCAGGAAAGCGGGCAGAGAAAAAGGAAGAAGGGGATAAAAAAGGATGGATGTGGATTGTGTGAGGAGAGCACTCCCCGGGGGCCTAATAAACTCCCTTAATTAGGAGGAGCATAGTTAATTAAATCCCGTGCCCGACTAAATCAGAGGGAATCTTTGCCAGGGATCGCTGCTGACTCCTTGCTGAACTCCCCCCAGCCTTGCCCCAGTGAACCCAGCTCTTAATCAATCAATCAATCAAATGTATTTATAAAGCCCCTCTTACAGCAGCTGATGTCACAAAGTGCTGTACAGAAACCCAGCCTAAAACCCCAAACAGCAAGCAATGCAGATGTAGAAGCACGGTGGCTAGGAAAATCTCCCTAGAAAGGCAGTAACCTAGGAAGAAACCTAGAGAGGAACCAGGCTATGGGGGGTGGACAATCCTCTTCTGGCTGTGCCGGGTGGAGTTTATAACATAACATGGCCAAGATGTTCAGCAGGGTCAAATAATAATAGTCACAGTGGTTGTAGAGGGTACAACAGGTCAGCACCTCAGGAGTAAATGTCAGTTGGCTTTTCATAGCCGATCATGCTGGTCTGGGACAAGGTAGCACGTCCGGTGAACAGGTCAGGGTTCCATAGCCGCAGGCAGAACAGTTGAAACTGGAACAGCAACACGACCAGGTGGACTGGGGACCACAAGGAGTCATCAGGCCAGGTAATCCTGAGGCATGGTCCTAGGGCTGAGAGAGAAAGATAATTAAATTCACACTGGATAAGACAGGAGAAATACTCCTGGAAGAGCACCAGTAAGCCAGTGACTCAGCCCCTGTAATAGGGTTTGAGGCAGAGAATCCCAGTGGACAGAGGGGAACCGGCCAGGCAGAGACAGCAAGGGTGGTTCGTTGCTCCAGTGCCATTCCGTTCACCTTCACACTCCTGGGCCAGACTACACTCAATCATAGGACCTACTGAAGAGATGAGTCTTCAATAAAGACTTAAGTCTGCGTTTCTTACAAGGATAGGCAGACCATTCCATAAAAATGTATCTCTATAGGAGAAAGCCCTGCCTCCAGCTGTTTGCTTACAGATTCTAAGGACAGTAAGGAGGCCTGTGTTTTGTGAACATAGCGTACGTGTAGGTATGTACGGCAGGCCCAAATCAGAGAGATAGGTAGGAGCAAGCCCATGTAATGCTTTGTAGGTTAGCAGTATAACCTTGAAATCAGCCCTAGCCTTAACAGGAAGCCAGTGTAGAGAGGCTAGCACTGGAGTAATATGATCACATTTTTTGGTTCTAATCAAGATTCTAGCAGCCGTGTTTAGCACTAACTGAAGTTTATTTAGTGTTTTATCCAGGTTGCCGGAAAGTAGAGCACTGCAGTAGTCTAACCTAGAAGTGACAAAAGCATGGATACATTTTTCTGTGTCATTTTTGGCCAGAATGTTTCTGATTTTTGCAATGTTACGTAGACGGAAAAAAGCTGTCCTTGAAACAGTCTTGATATGTTCGTCAAAAGAGAGATCAGGGTCCAGAGTACCGCCGAGGTCCTTCTCAGTTTTATTTGAGACGACTGTACAAGCATCAAGATTACATGTCAGATTCAACAGAAGATCTCTTTGTTTCTTGGGACCTAGAAATAGCATCTATGTTTTGTCCGAGTTTAAAAGTAGAACATTTGCCGCCATCCACTTCCTTATGTCTGAAACACAGGCTTCCAACAAATTCTAATTTACAATGACGGCCTACCGGGGAACAGTGGGTTAACTGCCTTGTTCAGGGGCAGAACGACATATTTTTACCTTGTCAGTTAGGGGTTTTGATTCAGCAACCTTCGGGTAATAGCACAATGCTCTAACCACTAGGATAACTGTCAGAGGACAAACCATCTACAGAGACAAACTGATACATTTCCAACAGATAAGATCTAAACCAGGCCAGAACTTATCCATGTAGACCAATTTGGGTTTCCAATCTCTCCAAGAGAATGTGGTGATCGATGGTATCTAAAGCAGCACTAAGGTCTAGGAGTGTAACGGATGTGAAACGGCTTAGTTAGCGGTGGTGTGCGCTAAATAGCGTTTCAATCGGTGACGTCACTTGCTCTGAGACCTTGAAGTAGTAGTTCCCCTTGCTCTGCAAGGGCCGCGGCTTTTGTGGAGCGATGGGTAACGATGCTTCGTGGGTGACTGTTGTTGATGTGTGCAGAGGGTCCCTGGTTGGTGCCCGGGTATGGGCGAGGGGATGGTCTAAAGTTATACTGTTACAGGAGCACGAGGACAGATGCAGAGCCTCGGTCTGACGCCGTTAGTGCAGTCTAAGTGCTATGATGGGGTCTAAAACCTGACTGAAGCGTTTTGTATACATTGTTTGTCTTTTTCCCACATTTTTGAGAGGAATGGGAGATTCGATATAGGCCGATTAGTTTTTATATTTTCTCGGTCAAGGTTTGGATTTTTCAAGAGAGGCTTTATTACTGCCACTTTTAGTGAGTTTGGTACACATCTGATGGATAGAGAGCCATTTATTATGTTCAACTTAGGAAGGCCAAGCACAGGAAGCAGCTCTTTCAGTAGTTTAGTTGGAATATGGTCCAGTATGCAGCTTGAAGGTTTAGAGGCCATGATTATGAAATGACCACCCCTCATCACTGTCAAACGCTCCCTAAAACACTTCAGCGAGCAGGCCTTTCTAATCGACCTGGCCGGGGTATCCTGGAATGATATTGACCTCATCCCGTCAGTAGACGATGCCTGGTTATTCTTTAAAAGTGTCTTCCTCACCATCTTAAATAAGCATGCTCCATTCAAAAAATTTAGAAACGGGACCAGATATAGCCCTCGGTTAACCCCAGACCTGACTGCCCTTGACCAGCACAAAAACATCCTGTGGTGTACTGTGGCAGGTAGCCTAGTGGTTGGAGCATTGGACTAATAGCCCCAAGTTTGCAAGATCAAATCACTGAGCTGATAAGGTACATATTTGTCTTTCTGCCCATTAACAAGGCAGTTAACCCACTGTTCCTAGGCTGTCATTGAAAATAATAATTTGTCCTTAACTGACTTGCCTAGTTAAATTAAAATGAAATTAGCATTGAATAGCCCCTGTGATATGTAACTTTTCAGGGAAGATAGGAACCAATATACACAGGCAGTTAGGAAAGCAAAGGCTAGCTTTTTCAAACAGAAATGTGCATCCTGTAGCACAAACTCAAAACAGTTCTGGGACACTGTAAAGTCCATGGAGAATAAGAGCACCTCCTCCCAGCTGCCCACTGCACTGAGGCTAAGAAACACTGTCACCACCGATAAATCCACTATAATTGAGAATTTCAATAAGCATTTTTCAACGGCTGACCATGCCTTCCTCCTGGCTACTCCAACCCCGGCCAACAGCTCCGCCCCCCTGCAGCTACTCGCCCAAGCCTCCCCCATTTCTCCTTCACCAAAATCCAGATAGCTGATGCTCTGAAAGAGCTGCAAAATCTGGACCCCTTCAAATCAGCCGGACTAGACAACCTGTAACCCCTATTACCAGCCTGTTCAACCTCTCTTTCATATCGTCTGAGATTCCCAAAGATTGAAATCTGCCGCGATCATCCCCCTCTTCAAAGGGGGAGACACTGACTGCTACAGACCTATATCTATCCTACCCTGCCTTTCTAAGGTCTTCGAAAGCCAAGTTAACAAACAGATTACCGACCATTTCGAATCCCACCGTACCTTCTCTGCTATGCAATCTGGTTTCAGAGCTGGTCATGGGTGCACCTCAGCCACGCTCAAGGTCCTAAATGATATCATAACCGCCATCGATAAGAGACATTACTGTGCAGCCGTATTCATCAACCTGGCCAAGGCTTTCGACTCTGTCAATCACCACATTCTTATCGGCAGACTAAACAGCCGTGGTTTCTCAAATGACTGCCTCGCCTGGTTCACCATCTACTTCTCTGATAGAGTTGAGTGTGTCAAATCGGAGGGCCTGTTGTCTGGACCTCTGGCAGTCGCTATGGGGGTTGAATTCTCTGGCCGACTCTCTTCTCTGTGTAAATCAATGATGTCTCTCTTTCTGCTGGTGATTCTCTGATCCACCTCTATGCAGACGACACCATTCTGTATACTTCTGGCCCTTCTTTGGACACTGTGTTAACTAACCTCAAGATGAGCTTCAATGCCATACAACTCTCCTTCCATTGCCTCCATCTGCTCTTAAATGCTTTCTCTTCAACCGATCGCTGTCCCCACCTGCCCGCCCGTCCAGCATCACTACTCTGGACGGTTCTGACTTAGAATATGTGGACAACTACAAATACCTAGGTGTCTGCTTAAACTGTAAACTCTCCTTCCAGATGCACATTAAGCATCTCCAATCCAAAATTAAATCTAGAATCAGCTTCCTTTTTCGCAACATTGCATCCTTCACTCATGCTGCCAAACATACCCTCGTAAAACTGACCATCCTACCGATCCTTGATCATTTACAAAATAGCCTCCAACACTCTACTCAACAAATTGGATGCATCCAATCACAGTGCCATCCGTTTTGTCACCAAAGCCCCATATACTACCCACCATTGCGACCTGAACACTCTCGTTGGCTGGCCCTCGCTTCGTACTCGCCGCCAGGTCATCTACAAGTCTCTGCTAGGTAAAGCCCCGCCTTACCTCAGCTCACTGGTCACCATAGCAGCACCCACCCGTAGCATGCGCTCCAGCAGGTATATTTCACTGGTCACCCCTAAATCCAATTCCTCTTTGGCCGCCTTTCCTTCAAGTTCTCTGCTGCACATGATTGGAACGAACTGCAAAAATCACTGAAGCTGGAGACTCATATCTTCCTCACTACCTTTAAGCACCAGCTGTCAGAGCAGCTCACAGATCACTGCACCTGTACACAGCCCATCTGTAAATAGCCCATCTGTCACGCCCTGACCTTAGAGCTTTTTATGTCTCTATTTTGGTTTGGTCAGGGTGTGATTGGGGTGGGCATTCTATGTTCCTTTTTCTATGTTTTGTATTTATTTGTTTTTGGCTGGGTATGGTTCTCAATCAGGGACAGCTGCCTATCGTTGTCTCAGATTGGGAACCATACTTAGGTAGCTTTTTCCCACATGGTTTTTGTTGGTAGTTCATTTCTGTTTAGTGTTTTGCACCTTTCAGGACTGTTTCGGTTATTCCCTTTGTTCTTTTGTTATAGTGTTCAGTTTTAATAAAGAAGCATGAACACGCTGCGCTTTGGTCCGATGATTCCTCTTCTTCAGACGACGAATACCGTTACACCATCCATCTACCTCATCCCCATACTGTATTTATTTATTTATCTTGCTCCTTTGCACCCCAGTATCTCTACTTGCACATTCATCTTCTGCACATCAATCACTGCAGTGTTTAATTGGTATATTGAAATTACTTCGCCACCATGGCCTATTTATTGCCTTACCTCCCTTATCTTACCTCATTTGCACACACTGTATATAGACTTTCTTTTTTTCTTTTGTGTTATTGACTGTACGCTTGTTTATTCCATGTGTAACTCTGTTGTTTGTTTGTGTCGCACTGCTTTGCTTTATCTTGGCCAGGTCGCAGTTGTAAACGAGAACTTGTTCTCAACTAGTTCACCTGGTAGTATTAAAAAACTTGAGTATCTCCCTTGATCCTAGGTCTTGGCAGTGTTGTTGCAGACTCAGGACAACTGAGCTTTGGAGTAATGTGCAGATTTAAAGAGTCCGTAATTTGTTTTCTAATGATCATGATCTTTTCCTCAAAAAATGTGTTTGTGGTTAACTGATGTTTGTACTCTGATGTCCTGGTGTAGGGAGTCTGGAAGGGCTTTTGATGATCCTTGGTTGGGGTCTGAGCAGATTATTTGTTGTGATTGCAAACGTAATAAAATTGTGGAAAAACATTGAGATCCACAACATTTAATCCACGGGACAAAACTAGGTCCAGAGTATGACTGTGGAAGTGAGTAGGTCCGGAGACATGTTGGACAAAACCCACTGAGTTGATGATGGCTCCGAAAGCCTTTTGGAGTGGGCCTGTGGACTTTTCCATGTGAATATTAAAGTCACCAAAAATTAGAATATTATCTGCCATGACTACAAGGTCCGATAGGAATTCAGGGAACTCAGTGAGGCCCAGGAGGCCTGTAAACAGTAGCTATAAAAAGTTATTGAGTAGGCTGCATCGATTTCATGACTAAAAGCTCAAAAGGTGAAAACGCAGTCCGTTTTTTTTTTTTTAAATTGAAATTTGCTATCATGAATGTTAGCAACACCTCTGCCTTTGTGGGATGCGCAGGGGATATGGTCATTAGTGTAACCAGGAGGTGAGGCCTCATTTAACACAGTAAATTCATCAGGCTTAAGCCATGTTTCAGTCAGGCCAATCACATCAAGATTATGATCATTGACTATATCTGCCTTGGAAGTAAGGGATCTAACATTAAGTAGCCCTATTTTGAGATGTGAGATATCTCTTTCAATAATGACAGGAATGAAGGAGGTCTTTATTGAGATTGCTAAGGCGAACACCGCCATGTTTAGTTTTGCCCAACCTAGATCGAGGCACAGACACAGTCTCAATGGGGATAGTTGAGCTGACTACACTGACTGTGCTAGTGGCAGACGCCACTAAGCTGGCAGGCAGGCTAACAGTCAGCTGCCTGGCCTGTACCCTATCTTATTGTGGAGCTAGGGGAGTTAGAGCCCTGTCTACGTATGTTCGTGGATAAAATGAGAGCACCCCTCCAGCTAGGATGGAGTCCGTCACTCCTCAGCAGGACAGGCTTGGTCCTGTTTGTGGGTGAGTCCCAGAAAGAGGGCCAATTATCTCCAAATTCTATATTTTGTGAGGGGCAGAAAACCGTTTTCAACCAGCGATTGAGTTGTGAGACTCTGCTGTCGAGCTCATCACTACCCCTAACTGGGAGGGGGCCAGAGACAATTACTCGAAGCCAACACATCTTTCTAGCAGATTTTCACACTGAAGCTATGTTGCACTTGGTAACCCATGACTGTTTCATCCTAACATCGTTGGTGCCGATGTGGATAACAATATCCCTATACTCTCTACACTCGCCAGTTTTAGCTTTAGCCAGCACCATCTTCAGATTAGCCTTAACGCTGGTAGCCCTGCCCCCTGGTAAACAGTGTATGATCGCTGGATGATTCGTTTTAAGTCTAATACTACGGGTAATGGAGTCGCCAATGACTAGGGTTTTCAACTTGTCAGAGCTAATGGTGGGAGGCCTCTGCGTCTCAGACCCCATAACGGGAGGAGGAGAGACCAGAGAAGGCTTGGCCTCTGACTCTGACCCGTTGCCGGTTGAAAGTTTCTGTCGGCTGAATGAGCGACACCGGTTGAGCATTCCTCCAGAAGCCATGAGAAAATTGTCTGGCTGCGGCGACTCTGCGAGGAGATTTATACTACTATCTGTACTTACTGGTGGTACAGACGCTGTTTCATCCTTTCCTACACTTAAATTACGCTTGCCTAACGATTGCGTCTGAAGCTGCAGCACAGCTATCCTCACCATAAGGCGATCGTTCTCCTGTATATTATGAGTACAGTGACTGCAATTAGAAGGCATAATGTTAATGTTACTACTTAGCTTCAGCTGGTGGAGGTCCTGATGAACCACTTCCAGATAAAGCGTCGGGTTGAAAAAGTTGAATGAAAAGAGTTGAGCGAGGGGAAAAAAATATACACTGCTCAAAAATATAAAGGGAACACTTAAACAACACATAAAACAGACCAGCCCAAACACAGGACAGAACAGTCCGGAGAATACAAACAGGAAACCACAACCAACAGAGTAACAAAAAACAATCCCGCACAAAACAAGGGCGGGTCAAACTACTACATATAGGGAAGCTAATTAAACCAAAATACACACAGGTGAAGCTAATAAGACAAAACCAACAGACAAACGAAAAAGGGATCGGTAGCGGCTAGTAGTACGGTGACGACGACTGCCGAGCACCGCCCGAACAAGCAGGGGAGCCAACTTTGGCGGAAGTCGTGACACACATGGCTTGGTCTTTGCTCTGACATGCACGGTCAACTATGGGACCTTATATAGACAGGTGTGTGCCTTTCCAAATCATGTCCAATCAATTGGATTTACCATAAGTGGACTCTAAATACATTTGTAGAAACATCTCAAGGATGATCAATGGAAACAGGATGCACCTGAGCTTAATTTCAAGTCTCATAGTAAAGGGTCTGAATACTTATATAATATAATTTGCACAACATTTTTTTTGAACAGTTTTCGCTTTGTCATTATGGGCTATTGAGTGTAGACTGATGAGGGAACGTAACAAAATGTGGAAAAAGTCGAGGTCTGAATACTTGCCGAATGCACTGTATCATCATTGAGGTATCTTAAGTCACTTTTTAAAATAAACTGAGGATTAGCCAGTGAAAACTGCCCAAGAAAGACTGTCTTTAGTGTCTTTAAACAGCATTGCAAATGATTCTGTCTCAAAGGATATCACTAGAGTTAAGAGTCGGGTGACTCAGAGCGAGGAGATGGAGTTTAAAATAAGTTAAAAGTGTTCAGAGAATGTTGGAATTCTCCCAGAGGGGCAAAGCGGGCAGTGTTTTGCAGTCGTGTCTCTCTACAAAACACACTGCTCGACCACACAGCAAAACAGAGACGTGGGGAGAGAGTGCGGGATGGAGCTTTAAAATATACAGGAGATTGAATTGATTAAATGCTGAAAAGTGCAAGTAATTCTTCCATCTCTGGAAACACACACTGCACTCCCTCCATTATTCATGGCCCTGCATTTCTCTTCTCTCTCCCTCTCTCTCTCTCTCTCTCTCTCTCTCTCTCTCTCTCTCTCTCTCTATCCCCCTCTCTCTCTCTATCCCCCTCTCTCTTTCTCCTTTTTCCCCTTCCTTCCCTCAGTCTTGCAGTTGGCTGTCGACAAGCGATGACGAATTGTGTGCCGTTTGGAACCTGCATTTTTTTCTGTCATTATTCAATTACAGCATCCAACAGAAATCAAGCATTTGGCAGTTATTGTTATTATTGTTATTATTGTTATCTGCTCTTGCGCTGTGATTATTCTCCGTGATATACCTTATGTGATTGTCTACCGTTCAGCCTCAACAACTGTATCTCTGTACTTTACAGTGGGTAACGTTATAAGGAAGTTGTTTGGTTGTGTCGATGATGACAAAATTGCCACTATTACTGTTATGCAAAGAGTGGCTTTTCTATTGCCCTTTCAGGCTTACAGCACAACCAGCTGTTCAGTAATAGCATCTTGGTTTACCTTTTCACATACACAAATACAGCTCGGAACAAATAATCTTTACTATGCATTCTGTCTGTCCCTCCTCACTCATCCTAGGCCTGAAATAGACTTCAAATCAAATCAGATTGTATTTGTCACATGCGCTGAATACAACAGGTGTAGATCTTACCATGAAATTCTTACGTACAAGCCCTTAACCAACCATGCAGTTCAAGCAATAAAGTTAGGAAAATATTTACTAAATAAACTAAAGTAAAAAATAAAATAAAAAGTAACAAAATAACAATAACGAGGCTGTATACGGTACCGAGTAAATCTTCGTGGGTACAGGATTTGTACATATAGGTAGGGGTAAAATTACTATGCATAGATAATAAACAGTGAGTAACAGCAGTGTAAAAACAAAGAGGGTCAATGTAAACTGTTCAGGTGGCCATTTTATTAATGTTCAGCAGTATTATGGCTTTGGGGTAGACGCTGTTAAGGAGCCTTTTGGATCTAGACTTTGCGCTCTGGGATTGCTTCCCGTGCGGTAGTAGAGAGAACAGTCAACAACTTGGGCGACTCGAGTCTTTGCCTATTTGGTGAGCCTTCTTCTGATACCGACTAGTATATAGGTCCTGGATGGCAGGAAGCTTGGCCCTAGTGATGTACTGGGTTGTACACACTACCCTCTGTAGAGCCTTGCAGTCGGAATCTGGGCAGTTGCTATACTAGGCGGTGATGCAACCGATGGTGCAGCTGTAGAACCTTTAGAGGATCTGGGGACCCATGCCAAATCTTTTCAGTCTCCTGAGGGGGGAAAAGGCATTGGCGTGCCCTCTTCACGACCTTCTTGGTTTGTTTGGACCATGATAGTTTGTTGGTGATGTGGACACCAAGGAACTTGAAACTCTCAACCCGCTCTACTACAGCCCCATCGAAGTGAATGTGGGTGTGTTCGGCCCTCCTTTTCCTGTAATCCCCAATCCTCTCCTTTGTCTTGCTCACGTTGAGGGAGAGGTTGTTGTCCTGGCACCACATTGCCAGGTCTCTGACCTCCTCCCTATAGGCTGTCTCATTGTTGTCGGTGATCAGGCTCACCAACATTGTGTCATCAGCAAACTTAGTGATGGTGTTGGTTGTGCTTGGCCACACAGTCATGGGTGAACAGGGAGTACAGGAGGGACTGAGCATACACCCCTGAGGGGCCCCTGTGTTGAGGATCAGCGTGGCAGATGTGTTGTTTTTTACCCTTACCACCCGGGGGTGTCCTGTCAGGAAGTCCAGGATCCAGTTGCAGAGGAAGGTGTTTAGTCCCAGGGTCTTTAGCTTAGTGATGAGCTTTGTTGGCACTATGGCGTTGAATGCTGAGCTGTAGTCAATGAACAGCATTCTCACATAGGTGTTCCTTTTGTCCAGGTGAGAAAGGGCAGTGTGGAGTGTGATTGCGTCATCTATGGATCTGTTGGGGCGGTATGCGAATTGGAGTGGGTCTAGGGTGTCCAGGAGGATGCTGTTGATGAGAGCCATGACCAGCCTTTCAAAGCACTTCATGGCTACCAACGTGAGTGCCACAGGCGGTAATCATTTAGGCAGGTTACCTTCGCTTCCTTGGGCACAGGGAGTATGGTGCTTGAAACATGTAGGTATTACAGACTCAGTCAGGGAGAGGTTGAAAATGTCAGTGCAGACACATGCTTTGAGTTCACGTCTTGGTAATCCGTCTGGCCCAGCGTCTTTGTGAATGTTGACCTGTTTAAAGGTTTTGTTCACATCGGCTACCGGGAGCTTTATCACACAGTCATCCAGAACAGCTGGTGCTCTCGTGCATGCTTCAGTGTTGCTTGCCTCGAAGCGAGCATAAAAGATATTAGGCTCGTCTGCTAGGCTCGCATCACTGGGATCCCTTTGTAGTCCGTAATAATTTTCAAGCCCTGCCACATCCAACGAGCGTCTGAGCCGGTGTAGTAGGATTCAATCTTAATCCTGTATTGATGCTTTGCTTGTTTGATGGTTCGTCTGAGGGCATAGCAGGATTTCTTATAAGCTTCCGGATTAGTCTCCCGCTCCTTGAAAGCGGCAGCTCTAGCCTTTAGCTCGATGCGGATGTTGCCTGTAATCCATGGCTTCTGGTTGGGATATGTAGGTATGGTCACTGTGGGGACGACGTCGTTGATGCACTTATTGATGAAGCCGATGACTGTTGTGGTGTATTCCTCAATGCCATTGGTCTGTGCTAGCAAAACAGTTCTGTAGCGTAGCATCTGCGTCATCTGACCACTTCCATATTGAGAGAGTCACTGGTACTTCCTGCTTTAGTTTTTGCTTATAAGCAGGAATCAGGAGGATAGAATTGTGGTCAGATTGACAAATGGAGGGCGGGGGAGAGCTTTGTAAGCATCTCTGTGTGTGGAGTTAAGGTGGTCTAGGTTTTTTTTCCCCTCTGGTTGCACATGTGGCATGCTGGTAGGAATTAGGTAAAACAGATTTAAGTTTCCCTGCATTAAAGTCCCCGGCCACTAGGAGAGACACCTCTGGATGAGCATTTACTTCTTTGCTTATGGCCTTATACAGCTCGTTGAGTGCTGTCTTGGTGCCCGCATCGGTTTGTGGTGGTAAATAGACGGCTACGAAAAATATAGATGAGAATTCTCTTGGTAGATAGTGTGGTAGATAGTGTGGGCAATACCTCAAGACTTAATATTATTTGTTATATATATATTGTTATTGACAAATAGACACATATTACCACCCACGTCTTACCGGACGTAGCAGTTCTGTCCTGCCGATGCACGGAAAACCCAGCCAACTGTATATTATCTGTGTCGTTGTTTATTCACGACTCGGTGAAACATAAGATATTACAGTTTTTAGTGTCCCGTTGGTAGGAAAGTCTCGAACGGAGCTCATCCAGTTTATTCTCAAGTGATTGCATGTTGGCCAATAGAACGGATGGTAAAGGTGGGTTACCCACTCGCCAACAAATTCTTATAAGGCACCCCTATCTCTGCACCCTGTATCTCCGTCTTTTCTTCATGAAAATGACGGGGATTTGGGTCTGGTTTCTGAGAAACGGTATATCCTTTGCATCGGACTCATTAAAGAAAAAATCTTTGTCTAGTTCGAGGTAAGTAATCGCTGATGTCCAGAAGCTCTTTTCAGTCATATGTGACGGTAGCAGCAACATTATGTACAAAATAAGTTACAAAAAACGTGAAAAAACACACAAAATAGCACAGTTGGTAAGGAGCCCGTAAAACGGCAAACATCCACTCCGGCGCCATTGTAACTACAAAACCTAATATAATTAACATTTAAGTCATTTAGCAGACGCTCTTATCCAGAACGACTTACAGGAGCAATCACGGTTAAGTGCCTTGCTCAAGGGCACATCGGCATATTTTTCACCTTGTCGGCTCGGGGATTCAAACCAGCAATCTTTCTGTTCCTGGACCAACGCTCTTAACCGCTAGGCTACCTGTCGCCCTATGTCATGTATTTATAGGCTCCAGTTTAGACAACTATATCATCTAAGACGATACAACAACAGTACAACAACCGCTCAACAATGCAGCTTTACATTTACAATGTCTGGGTTGGGTGATGGGGGGGAAAGGAGACATTAGAAGTGGTGGTAGTGCCACAGCTGGCTTCCTAGTCCATGACCACCCACTGCTGTGGTAGAGATGTGCCCAGCTTAAATGTACATGGGGGATTTGTCTTAAGCCCACAGGCAGACACATTGCAGGCTTGTGAGGGTTAATGGGGTTGAAGTGGAGACTCAAAACTCAAAGCGTTTAGATTATAACAACTCAGCTCTGATTGCTATGGGGAGATTAGTTTCCAAATGGGGGGGGTTGAGGTCTGTGGGAGTCCGATAGGGGGCGCTAGCCATGCTACTCTGTCTGGACCCCTGGTTGTGCAGCAATGGGACTGAGTTGAGAGTCTTTGGTGTTAAGAAGTGGATGGTTTGGTGAGATAAGGATAATTGGGGAAAACACGTCCATGTCCTCGTCGATCACAAGGAGTGGTGTCTCATTGTAATCTCTGTTAGGTTGAGTGTGTGTTTGTTCGCGTGTGTCCAAATATACTCGAGTGTGTGTGCATGTGTGCCTATATTCACGTGCCTACACTCAAGTGGCATCTTCAAGCAGACAGATCCCGGCTCTGTTCCCTCTCTTCATCCCTGAAAAGTGGCTGCACAAATAAAGAACATTTCCACTATCGTTAGTACAGTAGCTTGGGCTTCTAGATGTTTTCATGTTTCCCACAGCAGGCCCGCCACTAGACCAGTTGTTTGAAGCTGTACATTTGTGGATAACAAGGCTCTTCAAGCATGTATTTATTTATCGAAAGAGACATTTTCTCTTTCTCCCCAACTTACGCCTCTCATGCTCTGGTAAGCCTGGTGTGATGTGTTAATGAGCCACTAATGAGTCCAGCTCAGTATGAATCTCGCATGGACATCTATTTCAGCATGAAACATGGAGCACAGAGGCGATTTAAACCCACCCCGGGTCTGGGAAGGCAAGACGCTGCCAGTTGGGACATGAGAGAGTGTGTGTGTGTGTGTGTTCTCGTGCTGTGTCTGTTGCAGTGCAGTGCTGTCTATGTATGGATGTATTGGCTGGCGCGAGGGGGATAGGCAGTAGTGAGGCAAAGTAGGCCTGTAAATTAAATTGGAAACAAATGACAATGAATCACCTACATAAGAGCGCTCTTGTTCCTCTGCCCAGTCCAGTCTCAGTGTGCCCTGCAGAGAGAGCCCTCACGCCCTGGGTCTCATAGCAGACAGAGCCCTTTATGTGGAGGATACATCTGGAGAGGTCACCACTTTGAGGTGACTACTTTGTCTTTAAAGTCTCTGAAGTCTATGTGTGAAGATGAAGGACAACCCTCCCTTTCTCTCTCTTTCTAGCTTCCTCTCTCCCTCCTTGTCTCATGCTCTCTCAGGTCCAATGGAATAATCCTGTGGCCTTCTCTCCCTCTTGCACTCTCTCTCTCCCCCTCTCATTCTCTCTGCTCTCTCTCGCTCGCACTCTCTTTCCCTCTCTCCCCCTTAAAGATGAGAGGCTGTCCTTCTCTTCAGCTGGTCTAAAGGGATGGTCCATTTAGTCTCTCCCAGCAGGTGTTCTGTTGCACTTTACTTCTTATCACTTTCACCACTCTTTTACCTTTGGGAGCCCTCTAATCAATTAACTCAATTTTCTACTGAAGTATCATCTCTCTTTGAGTTCTGCTTGATCTGAATTTAAAAGTTAAAAAGAGTGCATCTATCCTAGTCAAAGTTATGGTTCAAGTTTAGTATTGAACTTGGATGAATAAAAGAGTAGTGAATTTTATATTCCCATTGTGGCGTCGCTGTAAAGTTTAAGGGATCTTAGACTGTGTTTCAGAGCTGAGAGTTGTCCCAATATGAACTGCTGGGAAGTCATATTTGTTCTCTTTTTCCTGTCTCCTTCACTTCTTGACCAAAACGCAGAAAAGGATTATCTGGGATTATCCGTCTTTCAATCCCACATTTCCCTGTTTTCTCCTCCTCCTTGACTTCTGGTTCACCCATGAAGCATAGACATTTGATTTACCCTCACCCTTGTCTGGACAATGTTAATACTTATCCTGACATGTTATCAGAAAATCATTTTGATTCTGCTTTTAGCTACAGCTTGCAAACAGTAAATAGTAGCTTTTGTATCACTTCCCATCAGAAAAAAAACACATTTTGACAAACTTTATTTTGACAACCCAAACTTGAACTCAGTTCAATTTGAGATGCAATCGGACACCTGTCCGGGATTGAGTGCAGAGGGTGGTGTACAATACTGCATTATGATCAAAGTGACAGTGGGAGAGGGGGCAGCTGGGGAATTGGAGCAGCAGAACAATGTCTCTTCTGCTACAAATCTGGTATGTGTGGGGATGGTGTTAGAATAATTATCTGTAAAGATTTGCTTCTATATTGAGGACACACCCAACACACACTTCACACGCCACACGCAAGCATGGCACACCATGCCATGGACACACGCAACATACACTTCACACAATATTCATGGCGGTGTGGCACTTTGTGTAAGCGATTTGCCATAGGTTCCACTCTCCTCGCTCTCCTCTGTAGCACACTCAATGCTCCCATCATCAACGAGCAGAACCTGCTAAAAGCATCAGAGGCCATCAGTCTATTTGCCTCAGAGCCTGCTAATAGATGTACGTTCTTACACTCTGACACACATGTACTCCAGTGGCGGTCAGTGCCGTTGAGGGAGGACGATTTATTTTTCATGAGCCTGGCCTTATTTCAAATACAGCATGTTGGATGACTGCCATTCATATTCCATTCACCCAGTTCAATATATCAGCGATAGGTTTAGGCTACTACATGATAAACAAATGTTCCCTATACCCATCATGAGGTTGCTACAACCTAGCTAGCCTATGAATTAAAGTTTACAACATAGGTACACACAGGTCGAGAGACAAATTTGAGGCGACAGACACATGGACAGTGACATTCAAAACTGCCTTGCACACTCTTGCCTGCATCTATCTGAAATAGGGTGTAATCATTAGTCCAACAGTTGCAAACAAAACTTTCTATTGGACAAATTCGGCAGAATTAATGCACCCCTGATCACACGTAAACATAGTTCACTTTCATAGCAGCCACGTTGTATTCCTTCTATGCACTCTCCTCCTCTCACTTTGTCCCTTCACTTGTGAACTTCAATGCACAACATATCAGCTGTATGTGACCAGGCGAAAAAACATTTCCAAGCCAAACAGCTACACACAGCTTACATCGTTGTCCCCATATTAGTCATAGTCAGCATAGCTAATAGAACTAACGTGTTAGTAAACCCGCTACAATCATGCAGTAACATTAGTGTACAGTCAGTGAAGTTACACCAGCAGGCCCCCGCGGCAATAAATTAGTTATACCAAAGCTTACGTTGACTTGGAAGAGTTCCAGTGTAGTGTTGGATAGGGTGTTTCAGTAGACTAAACTAACTAACTGCATTTGCTAGCTAAGTAAGTGATACTGAAAAAAATGACACACTTGCTTCTCCTTCATTTGGAGGAAATGAATTTGTTCAAAACTGTTCAACTATTGTTTTTCTCTCTCTTTGAGTCAACTACTCACCACATTTTAGACACTGCAGTGCTATCTAGCTGTAGCTTATGCTTTCAGTACTAGATTCATTCTCTGATCCTTTGATTGGGTGGACAACATGCCAGTTCATGCTGCAAGAGCTCTGATAGGCTGGAGGACGTCCTCCGGAAGTTGTCATAATAATTGTGTAAGTCTATAGAAGGGGGGGGTACCATGAGCCTCCTAGGTTTTGTATTGAAGTCAATGTACCCAGAGGAGGACGGAAGCTAGCTGTCCACCGGCTACACCATTGTGCTACCCTACAGAATGCTGATGAGGCTACTGCAGACCTTCCTAGAAAAATACTATGTTTTAATCAATTGTTTGGTGACGTGATTATATTTAGTGTACTTTTATCTAAAAAGGATACCTTTTTAAATGTTTTAAGATTTACATTTTTATGCAATTCACTGAGGAGGATGGTCCTCCGCTTCCTCCTCTGAGGATCCTCCACTGATGTACTCACATGACAATGGAAAGATGCACAGGTTCCAAATACATTTGTGCCATTCGTGTTGCCTGAACCCTTTCTTTCCGTAAAAAGATTGCAGTTACTCTATAGTCTGAAAATACAAGGGAACTCTGGTTTAATGCAATTTGGGTATTAACATTTGTTTTTAATCCCACTGTAAATCCTACTGTCATGAAGTTGAAATATGTACGTTTTTCAAAGCCTATATGCCAGTCTTACTTTCCATTTCATAAGCTGAAAAATATCCAACGCTATTAAGAATGAATACCTACCGGAGGACAATAATGAACAGACCATGTGAAACCCAGAGACAATGTTAATTCAGGCCTGCTAAACCTCTCCATTAAGCCTTTTGAGGTCCTGACAGAGGGGTTAGCATTTGCAGGCCCTGGATGTATTTATGGGCTCTCCCTGCGGATAATTGAATATCTGTCTTGTGGTCTGATTATGGTAATAGGTCCCCGTGGTACAGCCTGTGGATGTCCTTGTGATTACAACTGCATTGGAGACTCACAGAGTGTGCAGAGGTACTGCATCAGCAGCAGCACAGCTCACTGGTTTATGAGGACTCCTGTGGGGGAGATATAGCTGATAAAGTCCTAACTTGAGCCTCATAGTAAAAGAGACACAGGGTCTGTGGGGACTGCAGCTGGCCAAGGTCACAGGGAAGTATACTCTAGGAAGGTGTGTTGGAAAACTTTGACTAAGTATGACTGTGAATGCCTATGTGTACCTGTATAGAATTGAATAACGAACCTACCTAGTTTTTACATAAAGCAATTGGAGGTGAGTACTCAGTGCAATATACACTGAGTGTACAAAACATTAGTAATAGCTTCCTACTATTGAGTTGCACCCCCTTTTGCCCTCAGAACAGCGTCAATATGTCAGGGCATGGACTACAAGGTGCTGAAAGTGTTCCACAAGGATGACGGACCATGATGACTCCAATGCTTTCTACAGTTGTGCCAAGTTAGCTGGATGTCCTTTGGGGAAACTGTTGAGCGTGAAAAACCTAGCAGCGTTGCAGTTCTTGACACACTCAAACCAGTGTGCCTGGCACCTACTACCATACCCCATTCAAAGGACCTTACATATTTTGTCTTTCCCATTCACCCTCTGAATGGCAGATATACACAATCCAAGCCTTAATTGCCTCAAGGCTTAAAAATCATTTTTTTAACCTGTCTCCTCCCCTTCATCTACACTGACTGAAGTGGATTTAACAGGTGACATCAATAAGAGATCTAGAGCAGATGTTTTGTACACTTAGTATATCATTTCATTTATAATAAGTTGAAGTATCTTTTGTCTCTCTGTGGTTGATCATTTTCTTTCTATTAGCAAGAGGCAAAAATCGCTGAAGCTGAAGACTTATATTTCCCTCACCAACTTTAAACATCAGCTACCTGAGCAGCTAACTGATTGTTGCAGCTGTACATAGCCCATCTGTAAATAGCCCACCCAATCTACAGTGCCTACCTCATCCCCATATTGTTTTTCTTTACTTTTCTGCTCTTTTGCACACCAGTATTTCTACTTGCACATCACCATCTGCTCATCTATCACTCCAGTGTTAATTTGCTAAATTGTAATTATTTCGCTACTATGGCCTATTTATTGCCTTACCTCCTCACGCCATTTGTACACACTGTATATAGACTTTCTTTTTTTCTATTGTGTTATTGACTGTACGGTTGTTTATTCCATGAGTAACTCTGTGTTGTTGTTTGTGTCGCACTGCTTTGCTTTCTTGGCCAGGTCGCAGTTGTAAATGAGAACTTGTTCTCAACCTGGTTAAATAAAGGTAAAATAAAGGCTGAATGTACCTTATGTCAACAGAGAACGCGTCCGAGGGAGCAAAACAGCGCCCCTCTGTCTCTGTTTGTGAATCCCATCTATCTGATGCTGTCTTGTCAAAAATAACATGATATTGTTGACGCCCGTAGCATTGAATACAAGCAAGCATTCGGACTCCCTTGATCGTTTTTACAAATAAATAGTAGACAATCAGTGCCGAGCTAAACTGAGCGCGCTCAACTGTAAAAGGTCTTGGCACACCTAAAGAAAGCATCAAGGGAAGCCAGTTTGAATTTGGCTTCACACCAGTCAAATCACCCCAAAAGCCAAAGAATCTCATTATGTTGTTGTCTTCCGGTGGCTAGCTAAATTAACCATGGATGGAGATAGGGATTTGGAATTGTGGTTTTACTTAATTCACCGTACTGGTCAATGATTATAACGGTGATTCTGATCCAACCATGAATTCATACATTGTGCCCCTGGCCTGAGAGGATGGAAGTTCAACATGTAGCTAGATGTAGTAGGCTGACCTGGCAAACTGAAAGTGTGTACTGTATCATGACAGAATCATAGACCATTTAGGCAACATGAAAGAGGAGGATGGCATTGGCATTTCTCTACAAGTAGTGTGAGTCAGCATGTTTTTTCTACTTGCACACACGGACTCACACGCACGCACGGACTCACACACACACACACACACACACACACACATACACACACACACACACAAAATCAGTACCATGAACAGCCACATAATATTTAGCTTACATTGATTGGACTTAATTGTTTTTGGAATATTTTTGTTGTCATTGTATTAGACTAAGCATAGCTGATTAGGTGATGTTGAAATGGTGCTGGAACAGTGGAGGCAGCTCCTGTTTTCTTTGCAACTTGCGATAACTCTCCACGGTTCTAAATCAATAGTTGCTTAGTAGTTCGAAAATGTCAGAAACATTAATTAGCTTGCCCATGTTGTAGGTGATGTTACTGTTTGTTACATGTAATATGTTTTGTAGACTTCACCGGAGAGATGTTGCTCTTCGGTTTTGTGATGAAACAAAGGTGTGGTTGAATTTATTCTGCCACTGTGTGTTCTTATCATCTCAGCCTTTAGGCCTATATATCACAGTATCAAGGCATATGAACTAATAGGTTATAGAGCAAACAATGCAATTATCACAACACATAGAGTTGTAAAATGGCTTTTTTTTCCCCCTGGCTTGGCTTCCCAGGTGATTTTAAACACACAGCTACTGATTATAAGCTTTTGGCCCAACGGAGTGAGATCATGTCATTCTACCTATGGAGGTAATATGTGCACATGCACATGTGTGTGTGGTAGAGTGTGTGCCACTGCACACACGCATACATTCTCACTCTCACGTACAGCCAAAAGTTTTGAGAATGACACAAATATAAATTTTCACAAAGTCTGCTGCCTCAGTTTGTATGATGGCAAGTTGCATATACTCTAGAATGTTATGAAGAGGGATCAGATTAATTAAGTCCCTCTTTGACATGCAAATGAACTGAATCCCCCAAAAAACATTTCCACTGCATTCAGCCCTGCCACAAAAGGACCAGCTGACATCATGTCAGTGATTCTCTTGTTAACACAGGTGTGAGTGTTGACGAGGACAAGGCTGGAGATCACTCGGTCATGCTGATTGAGGTCGAATAACAGACTGGAAGCTTCAAAAGGAGGGTGGTGCTTGGAATCATTGTTCTTCCTCTGTCAAACATGGTTACCTGCAAGGAAACGCGTGCCGTCATCATTGCTTTGCACAAAAAGGGCTTCACAGGCAAGGATATTGCTGCCAGTAAGATTGCACCTGAATCAACCATTTATCAGATCATCAAGAACTTCAAGGAGAGCAGTTCAATTGTTGTTAAGAACATTTCAGGGTGCCCAAGAAAGTCAGTAAAGAAGCCACTTCTCTCCAGGAAAAACATCAGGGACAGACTGATATTTTGCAAAAGGTACAGGGATTGGACTGCTGAGGACTGGGGTAAAATCATTTTCTCTGATGAATCCCCTTTGCGATTGTTTGGGGTATCCGGAAAAAAAGCTTGTCTGGAGAAGACAAGGTGAGCGCTACCATCAGTCCTGTGTCAAGCCAACAGTAAAGCATCCTGAGCATCCCATTCATGTGTGGGGTTGCTTCTCAGTCAAGGGAGTGGGCTCACTCACAATTTTGCCTAAGAACAGTCATGAATAAAGAATGGTACCAACACATCCTCCGAGAGCAACTTCTCCCAACCATCAAGGAACAGTTTGGTGACGAACAATGCCTTTTCCAGCATGATGGAGCATAAGGCAAAAGTGATAACTAAGTGTCTCGGGGAACAAAACATTGATATTTTGGGTCCATAGCCAGGAAACTCCCCAGACCTTAATCCCATTGAGAACTTGTGGTCAATCCTCAAGAGGCGGGTGGACAAACAAAAACCCACAAATTCTGACAAACTCCAAGCATTGATTATGCAAGAATGGGCTGCCAGTTAATTGACAGCATGCCAGGGCAATATTGCAGAGGTCTTGAAAAAGAACACTGCAAATATTGACTCTTTGCATCAACTTCATGTAATTGTCAATAAAAGCATTTGACACTCATGAAATGCTTGTAATTATACTTCAGTATTCCATAGTAACATCTGACAAAAATATCTAAAGACACTGAGGCAGCAGACTTTGTGAAAATGTATATTTGTCATTCTCAAAACTTTTGGCCACGACTCTACACAAAACACACACACACACCACATGAGCTCGGAGACCGCTGTGCTCTTTTTGAGCTTAAATGTCTGCATCATGTGACAGGCCCTGGAGTCACCAGCTCTCAAATAAAGTGTGTCTGTATGTTTTGACTGTGTGTGTTTTTCTCTGTGTGTGTGTATTTCGATCTGTGTGGGTGTGTATTTCTATGTGTGAGAGTGTGTATGTGTGTTCTGTGCGGTATGAGCAAATGTGTGTGTGCCCGTGCCCTGTACGGCCCTTCCTTGCTCCCTGTTGTGTAAAAACCGAGCGTGATGAGTAACCTTGCCTAAGACCTGAAAACGTGTGTTAACTCCCTAAATCAATGCCTAGAGCTTTAGCTCAGAGGGTTAACGCAGTCTACATTTCAGAAAGAAAGAAAAAACGAATAGAGCGTTGGTAAAAGATGAATAGAACTACACTAGTCTAGCCATTTCTCCCCTCAGTTTGGCTCCATGACTCATTTGGGGGCATTAAAGAGCGCGGAGCGACCGGCTGACATAGGATGAAAACAGCAGGAAAACAATAAAAGAGCCTTGTTAGGAGTTGTATTACCATTTTCTCCTCTGCAGACTGGAGAATAACCATATCACACCGTGTGCCTGAGTCTCTATAATGGAACCTGAAATAGTCCCGTTTTTCCCCCTGACACCTTAAAAAGACATTGAGACATTTTGTATCCCATCAAAACCACCATGATATTATTGATCGTCTTCATAGCAAGACAAGGGGAAAAAGAACAAGTCAAGGGAGAGAATTTGAGGTTTATGCACACAAAACCGATGACCACTTTTGTTTCTAACCCTGTCTTTTTCCTTGTAGATTTTTAGGGGTCACATATCCAGTAACCTCTCTCTGTTCTTTTGTAGCCCATTCCTGGGCTAGCTAGATACTATTTCCAAAGTCATTCATCACAATGGAGTAGTCCTTGTGAGGGGGCGATTCAGAGGAGATGATGTACAGTTGAAGTCGGAAGTTTACATACACCTTGGCCAAATACATTTAAACTCAGTTTTTCACAATTCCTGACATTTAATCCTAGTAAAAAATCCCTGTTTTAGGTCAGTTAGGATCACCACTTTATTTTAAGAATGTGAAATGTCAGAATAACAGTAGAGAGAATTATTTATTTCAGCTTTTATTTCTTTCATCACATTCCCAGTGGGTCAGAAGTTTAGTATTTAGTTGCATTGCTTTTAAATTGTTTAACCTGGGTCAAACGTTTTGGGTAGCCTTCCACAAGCTTCCCACAATAAGTTGGGTGAATTATGGCCCATTCCTCCTGACAGAGCTGGTGTAACTGAGTCAGGTTTGTAGGCCTCCTTGCTCGCACATGCTCTTTTTCAGTTCTGCCCACACATTTTCTATAGGATTGAGGTCAGGGCTTTGTGATGGCCACTCCAATACCTTGACTTTGTTGTCCTTAAGCCATTTTGCCACAACTTTGGAAGTATGTTTGAGGTCATTGTCAATTTGGAAGACCCATGTGCGACCAAGCTTTAACTTCCTGACTGATGTCTTGAGATGTTGCGTCAATATATCATAATTTTACTTCCTCATGATGCCATCTATTAAGTGCACCAGTCCCTCCTGCAGCAAAGCACCCCCACAACATGATGCTGCCACCCCCGTGCTTCACGGTTGGGATGGTGTTCTTCGGCTTGAAAGCCACCCCCTTTTTCCTCCAAACATAATGATGGTCATTATGGCCAAACAGTTATATTTTTGTTTCATCAGACCACAGGACATTTCTCCAAAAAGTACGATCTTTGTCCCCATGTGCAGTTGCAAACCGTAGTCTGGCATTTTTATGGCGGTTTTGGAGCAATGGCTTCTTCCTTGCTGAGCGGTCTTTCAGGTTATGTCGATATAGGACTTGTTTTACTGTGGATATAGATACTTTTGTTCCTGTTTCCTCCAGCATCTTCACAAGGTCCTTTGCTGTTGTCCTGGGATTGATTTGCACTTTTCGCACCAAAGTACGTTCATCTCTAGGAGACCGAACGCGTCTCCTTCCTGAACGGTATGACGGCTTTGTGGTCCCGTTTGGAAATTGCTCCCAAGGATGAACCAGACTTGTGTAGATCTACCATTTTCTTCTGAGGTCTTGGATGATTTCTTTTGATTTCCACATGATGTCAAGCAAAGAGGCACTGAGTATGAAGGTAGGCCTTGAAATACATCCACAGGTACACCTCCAATTGACTCAAACGATGTCAATTAGCCTATCAGAAGTTTCTAAAGCCATGACATCATATTCTGGAAGTTTCCAAGCTGTTTAAAGGCACAGTCAACTTACTGAATGTAAACTTCTGACCCACTGGAATTGTGATGCAGTGAATTATATGTGAAATAATCTGTCTTTAAACAATTGTTGGAAAAATGTCATGCACAAAGTGGATGTCCTAACCGACTTGCCAAAACTTTAGTTTGTTAACAAGAAATTTGGGGAGTGGTTGAAAACCTAGTTTTAATGACTCCAACCTAAGTGTATGTAAACTTCCAAATTCAACTGTAGCTAGCAGATGGAGATCTTTGTTATTACTGTTATCCCAACACAGGGATTGTTGTTATTTTCCATGCAGTGGGGAATAGTGGGGAGAAAATGGGATTCCTTCTTGGTGCCTTTCCCTCTTTTTCCCCCCATTTCAGAAGACGTGGAATGGGAATAATCTTCCTTTGCGTTCACGGAGGTCAGCAGAGACATGAAAAAACAGGGACGAGAAAGAAGAGTGGGAGGGGAGACGAGGATGGCATACATACTGATGTCGAGAGATTCCAGGTAAGGGCGTAACCTCCTTGATTCGGTCACGGTAACCTTTAAGCAACGTTATCTCGCCGGCACAGCTCCACATTAGCAGGACTGAGACAAGTGGACACACTTGTTGAAAAAGTCCTCTTAGGAGTAGCTTTGCTCTCCCTGTGCGTGTGCATGTATGTGTTGTGCGCATGTGCTTATGTGTCCGTGACCAGAGGTGTCATGCATGCCAAATGAAACTAAGGGAGCATTTGGACATCAATGCCCACTCCAGAAATTGTGCATCCCCAGCACTGTCTGTGCGTGTGTATCTATTTGTATGGGAGAGATATAGAGCGAGCCTGGGAAGGGGTGTGGGCATACGGGCCAGGGAGGATGTATATATTTAGCCCTCTGCGTGTTTTACCTCCTCAGGTCAGCTCACAGGGGGCCTGGTAGGGCGGACGGATTAAAGTTACAGTTGAGTTTGATACATGATTTATGCATCCCGCCCACCATGCAACGCACCAGGCCAGTTACTCAGTCTCCAGTGACTGAGCACTCTGCAATTAGATCCAAACGCTCCCTTATTTAGGGATTAAGGTGAGTGGAGGTGAACTAGGATGAAGTATGTACACTGTAGGGATCCAAATAGATTATAAATCATGGATTTAGCCAGCAGCAGGAGTATCACTTTGTTGTTGTGTGCTAAATCCGTTAAATAGATTAAGTGATGATGAGGGAAGTTTGCACATGTCACGAGGGACTAGGTGTGTGAGGAAGAATCAGGCGCAGAGTTCCACAGGAAGAAGTGCACTTTAATACTTTAATTTCGTGTTTTGGGAGCCTGGCCGGTACGAGATGGTGAAACGAAACCGGGTAAAGAACATGGACCACCTAGCCTGACGCGGATTCAATCTCCTCGCTGCCCGGATATACTCGAGATTACGATGGTCAGTCCAGATGAGAAAAGGGTGCTTAGCCCCCTCAAGCCAATGTCTCCACACCTTCAGAGCCTTGACTACAGCTAACAACTCCCAGTCCCCCACGTCATAGTTTCACTATGCAGGACCGAGCTTCCTCGAAAAGAAGGCATAAGGGCGGAGCTTTGGTCGCACGCCCGAGCGCTGGGACACTATGGCCCGACCTCAGCCTCGGACGGGTCCACCTCCACTATGAACGCTAAAGAGGGGTCCGGATGCGCCAACACGGGCGCATTGGTGAACAGCTCCTTCAGACGACTGCACACCGGCCCTCCCTTCAGCAGGGAGGTAATGGGAGAAGCCACCTGACCAAAACCCTGGATAAACCTCCGGTAGTAATTGGCAAACCCTAAAAACCGCTGCACCTCTTTCACCGTGGTTGGAGTCGGCCAATTACGCAATCACACTCCATCACCACCCCGGAGGTGGAAATACGATAACCCAGGAAGGAAAAGGCCTGTTTGAAGAACACACATTTCTCAGCCTTGACATACAGGTCATTCTCCAGCAGTCGCCCAAGTACCTTACGCACCAGAGACACGTGCTCCGCGCGTGTGGCAGAATAGATCAAGATGTCATCGATGTGCACTACCACTCCCTTCATCAACGAAGGATTGGAAGACGGCTGGAGCATTCTTCAACCCATATGGCATGACGAGGTACTCATAATGGCCAGATGTAGTACTAAATGCGGTTTTCTCCTCTCCGGATACGCACCAAATTATACGCACTCCTCAGGTCCAGTTTTGTGAAGAAGCGCGCCCCGTGAAATGATTCCACCGCCGTAGCGATGAGAGGTAGTGGGTAACTAAACCCCACTGTGATGGAATTTAGACCTCGATAATCAATGGACGGATGCAGACCTCCCTCCTTCACAAAAAAAGAAGCTCGAGGTGATGCGGAGGGCCGAATGTACCCCTGTCCCAGCGATTCAGCTACTGTCTCCTCCTGGGACAATGGGTACACGTGACTCCTAGGAAGTGCAGCGTTCTCCAGGAGGTCTATCGCGCAGTCCCCTCGACGATGGGGTGGTATATGGGTCGCCTTTCTTTTTCTGAAAGCGATAGCCAAATCGTCATATTCAGAGGGAATGCGCACGGTGGAAACCTGGTCTGGACTCTCCACCATAGTCGCACCAACGGCAACTCCTATACACCTCTAAGAGCCCCCTGTCGCCAGGCAATCACCGGGTTGTGCTGAACTAGCCAGGGAATTCCCAACCCCATTGGAAACGCAGGTGAATCGATAAGGAACAGACTAATCCGTTCCTTATGACCCCCCTGCGTTACCATGTCTAGTGGCACCGTGGCCTCCCTGACCACTCCTGACCCTAATGGTCGGCTATCTAAGGAGTGCACGGGGAAAGGTAGGTCTAACGACACCAGGGGAATCCCTAGCCTTAACGCGAGCCCATAATCCATGAAGTTCCCAGCTGCGCCTGAATCGACTAGCGCCTTATGCTGTAGAAAGGGAGAAAACCCAGGAAAAGAGGTTAACAAACATATGACCGACAGGAAGCTCTGGGTGATTCTGGTGCTGAATCACCTGGGGTGACCGAGTAGTGCTCCGCCTGCCCTCCCGACTCCCAGACGAGTTCCTCCAGCACCGGTCGGCCGTGTGTCCTCGCCGATCACAACTGGTGCAGGAGGAAACTCCTCCTCCGGTCCCCCTCGATGCAGCAGCCCCTAACTCCATGGGGATGGGAGCAGGTGGGCCTGGGGGGTGGAAACAACAGGGCCTGTTCCGGACACTCGCGGGCAGCCAGCAGGTTGTCAAGATGAATGGACATGTCTATAAGTTCATCCAAAGTGAGGGTGGTGTCCCGACACGCTAGCTCCCTGCGGACGTCCTCCCTGGAGGCTACATCGGTAATGGTCTATCAAAGCCCTGTTGTTCCACCCTGCTCCTGCGGCCAAGGTCCTGAACTCCAGGGCAAAGTCCTGTGCGCTCCTCGTCTCCTGGCTGTCGCAGGTGGAACAGCCGTTCACCCACCGCACGACCCTCTGGTGGGTGATCGAACACAGCTCTTAATCGGCGGGTGAACTCGGGGTAGTGATCCCTCGCCGAGTCTGGGCCATTCCACACTGCGTCTGCCCACTCCAGGGCTCGTCCCGTCAGACAGGAGACGAGGACGCTCACGATCTCCTCCCACGAGGGAGTAGGACGGACGGTCGCCAGGTATAGTTCTAGTTGGAGGAGGAACCCCTGACACCCAGCCGCCGTTCCATCATACTCTCTAGGGAGCGCCAGACGCAGAGCCCCGGAGCCGAATGCTGTAGCAGGGGTAGGAGGTGCTGGAGGAGGGGGTGCTGGAGATGAGGTGGGAAGGCCACTCCTCTCCCATTGGTCCATCCTCTCCATCATCAGATCCATCGCCGATCCTATACAGTGGAGAATGCTGGTGTGATGGAGGACCCTCTCCTCCATCGACAGGAGAGGAGGTGCGGCTGCTCCTGCTGATTCCATTTGTTTGGTGCGGGATTCTGTCACGAGGGACTAGGTGTGTGAGGAAGAATCAGGCGCAGAGAGCAGAGAGTTCCACAGGAAAAAGTGCACTTTAATACGGTACAAAAAGCAACACCCACAACACAGGGCGCGGAAAAATATGGACCAACCCAAAACACAGGGTACCAGGTCTAGAACACAAACACACCTAAATAACACACACACGTACCACAAGAATAATCCCACACAAAACAAGGGCGGGTATACGCACTTTAAATAAGGAAGCCCATCAAGCACACACAAATAGACTCAGGTGCAACTAATAAGACAAAACAAACAGAAAATGAAAAAGGGATCGGTGGCGGCTAGTAGGCCGGTGACGACGACCGCCGAGCACCGCCCAAACAGACAGGGGAGCCAACTTCGGAGGAAGTCGTGACAGCACAGGGAAGCTGGGTGGTGATGACTGTGTATGCATGATGATATTGGGTGCATGTGTGAGCAGGGGTAGAGAGAGTAGGCCTGTGCGTTTATTGCAGTTTGTGTCAGTGGGTGATTCCGTGGGTGATTTTTGGCTGTGTGTGTGTGTGTGTGTGTGTGTGTGTGTGTGTGTGTGTGTGTGTGTGTGTGTGTGTGTGTGTGTGTGTGTGTGTGTGTGTGTGTGTGTGTGAGAGTGAGAGAGTGTTTTTGTGTGTGAGTTGTGTCCCACTGGGCACACACTGCTTGACTCAATGTTGTTTCCAAGTAATTTCAATGAAATTACATTGAACAAACATGGAATAGATGTTGAATTGACGTATGTGCCCAGTGGGTTGTGTGATAGTGTGTGTGTGCACCATCCTCCCAGTCATTGGCGGCCGAGACGGGTTCATCTCACCCACATGAACAGATGCCATAGGGACAGACGTACACAGTGCCAACCTGACACTGGGCATCGGTGCTGGGCAAGGGTAACCTTCCTAGTTTACCCCTAGTCCTGCCTGCCAGGAGGGGAGCTGTGCCAGGGAGCGGCTTCCCCCTCCCCTCCTCCACCCACCCAATTTACCCTGAACCCAGCTGCCAGAGTGCATAAGCTAGCGATAGAGGGAGAGAGAGCTAAAGAGAGAGAGATGGAGTGTGTGTGTGTGTGTGTGTGTGGGGGGGGGGGGGTTAGAGAGTGAGAGAGAGATACAAAGTTGGATTTTGAGAGAGGTGGTTGGGGGAGAGAGAGTAATAGAAATTGGAGATTGAAACAGTGAGATCCGAATTAGAGAGAGACAGGGGTGTAGTGTGAGAGATGAGCAGCATGTTATTATGCACACCTGGTTAAAATGGTATGCACGTGTTCAGTCTGTGATATTGGAAATATGTATCTGATTGGATGTGCATATCTTAATTGGCAGGCCCTCATTGGTTGTTGGCCAGGGTATTCAGTGTGCTAACTTTGAGTGGGTGCAGACTCGGCTATGTTGTATCCGCTGTCATGTTGGAAACCATCTTTGTGATGTTAATGCTTTATACTGTAGAGCTTCTCTTTGCAATAAAGGGTTTATGGCGAGAGAAAAAGTGTGAAAAGTGGAGAAAGGGAAATGTTTGCAGCATCAGTAACACCCTCGGCTACTGTAAGTGTAGCAGCAAATTGTGGGCCAAAAACATACTGTCAAATAATAACCCTGATTATTACACCACCAGTCACCATCCGTAGAAGGTGACCCAGGAAATTCTTACTTAAAAAGAATAGGCCCATAGCCAGCCATCCACAGTAACCACAGACCATCCAAACTGCACGGATCCAATCCACTTTCAATAAGTGCCTATGTCTCATTGCGAGAAGGAGATTACCTAAATGGAATAGAAAACACACTTTTCAGACTAGAGTATGTGTCCATAGACTAATCATAATAACCAGAGACTACCACTTATGTTAAACATTGCACATCACAAATTGTCATCCATTCCCAATAAACCGACTAGATGTGGACATAACCGGCTTATGTAGCAAAATTTGAAACTGTTTTTTTTTTACATTGGATTAAAGTAGGGACTCAGAGCTAGAAAATTGTATATCATACACTACAGTTGAGGAACCATGAGAAAGTCATTCTGCTTTGAAAGATGATAAACTTGTAACCTCCCTTTTGAGAAAATGGCAATTGAATGATTTGGTACACCTACTGGAGAGCTCTTCGTCTACACCCATTCAGCATCGTTCACACCCTCTAAAGCCTTATCCCCACCCATCTCTTTAGGAATTCACACGTGAGGCCATGTACTAAACAACAAAAAAATTCAAGACTAAAGGATGGTTTATACAATGGGTGTGTTCGTAAATTTAATCTGGACTGCCAGTGTGCTCTGAGTGTTTGTAAACTCAGAGCTTAGTCAGATTGTACGTTTGTAAATTCAGAGCGTTTCGTTCTTGTAGCGTTCAGAGCGCACACTGGTCACTCTGGCCAAGGAGCAGGGTTGATACGAGCGTTCTGACCTAACAACAGCAGTCAATCATCCAAGCTAACTGGCTAACGTTGGCTAGCTTGCTTGCGATTTCCAGACACAAATGAGAGAACAGCTCACTCTGACCATTTTACTCACCCTAGCAGAGCTGGTTAGGCTGTTTTTATGTTATCCAGAGCATTGGTGACTGCAACTGTGCTTCTGGCAACAATTTTGTTATGCTTTTTTCCAACGTTCGTAAATTCGTTAGTTATTCTGTGCTTTGGCACACTAAAACGAGGGTGTTCTGAAATTGGAGTAGACAGCCAGAGCAAATTTACCAGCTACTATCGACAGTTGTCGCAGTGACATCATGTAAATTCTATTTAAATGTTTACTTGCATAGTGGAGTCTTGTTTAGCTAGCTGGCTAAACAGTGAACCATAATCCCAACTCAACGTTACTACCCTGCATGAATCTCCAGGTAGCTAACCAATCAGGTTCAATGTTAGCTAGCTAACATTAGGCTATAAATAGCAATGCAAATGGCTCTGATATATGAATAATACTACTACACAGATCATACATGTAACGCTAGCGAGCCAGCAAGCTAACATTAGCTAGCTAGCTAACAGTACACTTTAACTTGAAACAGATACACTAGATACACTCTCTAACATGTACAGTGCCTTGCGAAAGTATTCGGCCCCCTTGAACTTTGCGACCTTTTGCCACATTTCAGGCTTCCACATCGAGAGACTGACATTTTTTCCCATTCCTCCTTGCAAAACAGCTCGAGCTCAGTGAGGTTGGATGGAGAGCATTTGTGAACAGCAGTTTTCAGTTCTTTCCACAGATTCTCGATTAAGATTCAGGTCTGGACTTTGACTTGGCCATTCTAACACCTGGATATGTTTATTTTTGAACCATTCCATTGTAGATTTTTCTTTATGTTTTGGATGATTGTCTTGTTGGAAGACAAATCTCCGTCCCAGTCTCAGGTCTTTTGCAGACTCCATCAGGTTTTCTTCCAGAATGGTCCTGTATTTGGCTCCATCCATCTTCCCATCAATTTTAACCATCTTCCCTGTCCCTGCTGAAGAAAAGCAGGCCCAAACCATGATGCTGCCACCACCATGTTTGACAGTGGGGATGGTGTGTTCAGCTGTGTTGCTTTTACGCCAAACATAACGTTTTGCATTGTTGCCAAAAAATTCAATTTTGGTTTCATCTGACCAGAGCACCTTCTTCCACATGTTTGGTGTGTCTCCCAGGTGGCTTGTGGCAAACTTTAAACGACACTTTTTATGGATATCTTTAAGAAATGGCTTTCTTCTTGCCACTCTTCCATAAAGGACAGATTTGTGCAATATACAACTGATTGTTGTCCTATGGACAGAGTCTCCCACCTCAGCTGTAGATCTCTGCAGTTCATCCAGAGTGATCATGGGCCTCTTGGCTGCATCTCTGATCAGTCTTCTCCTTGTATGAGCTGAAAGTTTAGAGGGACGGCCAGGTCTTGGTAGATTTGCAGTGGTCTGATACTCCTTCCATTTCAATATTATCGCTTGCACAGTGCTCTTTGGGATGTTTAAAGCTTGGGAAATCTTTTTGTATCCAAATCCGGCTTTAAACTTCTTCACAACAGTATCTCGGACCTGCCTGGTGTGTTCCTTGTTCTTCATGATGCTCTCTGCGCTTTTAACGGACCTCTGAGACTATCACAGTGCAGGTGCATTTATACGGAGACTTGATTACACACAGGTGGATTGTATTTATCATCATTAGTCATTTAGGTCAACATTGGATCATTCAGAGATCCTCACTGAACTTCTGGAGAGAGTTTGCTGCACTGAAAGTAAAGGGGCTGAATAATTTTGCACGCCCAATTTTTCAGTTTTTGATTTGTTAAAAAAGTTTGAAATATCCAATAAATGTCATTCCACTTCATGATTGTTGTTGATTCTTCACAAAAAAATACAGTTTTATATCTTTATGTTTGAAGCCTGAAATGTGGCAAAAGGTCGCAAAGTTCTAGGGGGCCGAATACTTTCGCAAGGCACTGTATACATGGATGGAAGCTTCTCCCTCTCTGTCACGGATGCCATGGTTGCTCTTAGTTTGAAGATGTAATCCGGAGACAGGTGTTTTATACAACAGCCTTCTGTGTGTTCACTTTTCGACTCCGTCTAAATGTTTGCATTCAAAAAGCCAGAGTTGTCTCCATCTCCTTAGCTATCATACTCTAATTCCACTGATTTCAGAACTCGGTCCTCCGAGTGATACCTTTCGAAAGGATTACCTACACATAGAAAGGATTGTTAGAAAGGATTCCCTACACATACTAACCAGATCATGTTATAGACAGAAGCGTGCTACATGGCAGACCAATCCGAAACTCATCTCTTGGCATGTCCAACCCATTCATTATCTCAGCCAATCATGGCTAGTGGGAAGGTTGCTCACTTTTTCCGTGTCTAAAACAACTCGTAATTTAAAAATGTTATTCATATTTACAGATGGCGGGCAAGTTTGTTATTAAGGCACATGAAAGTTCACATGTTCCAGGAGTAGGCATTTCTGCCAAAAAACACATTTTGATTAAAAAAACAAAAGTTTACATTCAAATGGCTCTCCTGTGAAGTAGTGACGCGCGTCATAAAGTGACCTAGTTTCCTGAAACAAGTCACATATAAAAACGGAGCTAACTCCCATTGTACAGTAAAGTAGCTCTTTCCTGGAATAGTACTATCTACAACAGTGGTGTAGTGGTGCCTGGAGAAGTGGGCATACTCTAATTTGCCCAAAATTTCCCAAATGGCCCACGAAGGAAAGGCACCCTGTGTAAAAAGTTTTATGACAAACAGTGACATGTACTCTGAATGACCTAAAGTTATAAATCACATATTGATCTTTCACGGGGGAGAATTCCCATGCTACATACAGCTATATCGGTCTCCTAATACAGGACTAGTAAAGGCTCAGTGCACTGCTTTTGTGAATATATTTAGTAAAATAAATAGTTTATTTAAAATATATATTTGATCTTTCATGGCGTGCTGCTATCAGAGATCAAGGTAAGACCCAGATGCAGATGGTCAAAGTAACAATGTTTAATGTTCCAACAGAGACAAGTTGTAGACCGGTCAAGGCAGGCAGAGGTCAGTAATCCAGAGGGAGGCAGAGGTACCGGTCGGCAGGCAGGTTTAGGGTCGTGGGCAGGCAGAGTGGTCAGGCAGGCGGGCTCAGACAGGATAGGCAAGAGTTAAGACCGGGATGAATAGCAAAAAGAGAATAGAAGCAGGAGTACGGGAAAATACGCTGGTTGACTTGAAAAACATACAAGATGAACTGGCAACAAACAGACAGAGAACACAGGTATAAATACACAGGAGATAATGGGGAAGAGGGGCGACACCTGGAGACAAGCACAAGGACAGGTGAAACAGATCAGGGCGTGACAGCTGCAGCACCTTCAGCACCCTTACTTCCCGTGTCTATGCTAGCACTGTTGTTTGGTTAGCAGTGTTTTTTATATTTTTTAGATTTTTATTTCACCTTTATTTAACCAGGTAGGCTAGTTGAGAATAAGTTCTCATTTGCAACTGCGAACTGGCCAAGATAAAGCAAAGCGGTGTGACACAGACAACAACACAGAGTTACACATGGAGTAAACAATAAACAAGCCAATAACACAATAAACAAATCAATGACACAGTAGAAAAAATAAAGTCTATATACAGTGTGTGCAAAAGGCATGAGGAGGTAGGCAATAAATAGGCCATAGAAGTGAATAGTTACAATTAAGCAGATGAACACTGGAGTGATAAATGAGCAGATGATGATGTGCAAGTAGAGATACTGGTGTGCAAAAGAGCAGAAAAGTAAATGAAATAAAAACAGTATGGGGACGAGGTAGATAGTTTGGGTGGGCTATTTACAGATGGACTATGTACAGCTGCAGCGATCGGTTAGCTGCTCAGATAGTTGATGTTTAAAGTTGGTGAGGGAAGTAAAAAAGTCTCCAACTTCAGCAATTTTTGCAATTCTTTCCAGTCACTGGCAGCAGAGAACTGGAAGGAAAGGCGGCCAAATGAGGTGTTGGCTTTGGGGATGATCAGTGAGATATACCTGCTGGAACGTGTGGGTGTTGTTATCGTGACCAGTGAACTGAGATAAGACTTTTAGATGACCTGGAGTCAGTGGGTCTGGCGACGAATATGTAGTGAGGGCCAGCCGACTAGAGCATACAGGTCGCAGTGGTGGGTGGTATAGGGTGATTTGGTAACAAAACGGATGGCACTGTGATAGACTGCATACAGTTTGCTGAGTAGAGTGTTGGAAGCTATTTTGTAGATGACTATCCTACCGAGGATCGGTAGGATAGTCAGTTTTACTAGGGCAAGTTTGGCGGCGTGAGTGGCTTTGTTGTGAAATGGAAAGCCAATTCTAGATTTGATTTTTGATTGAAGATGTTTAATATTAGTTTGGAAGGAGAGTTTACAGTCTAGCCAAACACCTAGGTATTTATAGTTGTCCACATATTCTAGGTCGGAACCGTCCAAGGTGGTGATGTTAGTCGGGCGGCCGGGTGCGGGCAGCGAACAGTTGAAGAGCATGCATTTGGTTTTACTAGCGTTTAAGAGCAGTTGGAGGCCACGGAAGGAGTGTTGTATGGCATTGAATCTCATGTGGAGGTTAGTTAGCACAGTGTCCAAGGAAGGGCCAGAAGTATACAGAATGGTGTCGTCTGCGTAGAGGTGGATCAGGGAATCGCCCGCAGCAAGAGCGACATCATTGATATATACAGAGAAAAGAGTCGGTCTGAGAATTGAACCCTGTGGTACCCCCTATATAGGTCCGGACAACATGCCCTCTGATTTGACACACTGAACTCTGTCTGCAAAGTAGTTGGTGAACCAGGCGAGGCAGTCATTAGAAAAACCAAGGCTATTGAGTCTGCCGATAAGAATGTGGTGATTGACAGAGTCGAAAGCCTTGGCCAGGACAATCAAGACGGCTGTACAGTACTGCCTTTTATCGATGGCGGTTATGATATCGTTTAGCACCTTGAACGTGGCTGAGGTGCACCCGTGACCGGCTCAGAAGCCAGATTGCACAGCGGAGAAGGTACGGTGGGATTCGAAATGGTCAGTGATCTGTTTATTAACTTGGCTTTGGAAGTCTTTAGATGGGCAGGATGGATATAGCTCTGTAACAGTTTGGGTCTAGGGTGTCATCCCCTTTGAAGAGGGGGATGACCGTGGCAGCTTTCCAATCTTTAGGGATCTCGGACAATACGAAAGGGAGGTTGAACAGGCTGGTAATAGGGGTTGCAAAAATGGCGGCGGATAGTTTTAGAAAGAGAGGGTCCAGCCCAGCTGATTTGTACAGGTCCAGGTTTTGCAGCTCTTTCGGAATATCTGCTGTCTAGATTTGGGTGAAGGAGAAGCTGGGGAGGCTTGGGCGAGTAGCTGCGGGGGGGCGGAGTTGTTGGCCGGGGTTGGAGTAGCCAGGAGGAAGACATGGCCAGCCGTTGAGAAATGCTTATTGAAATGTCCGATTATCATGGATTTATCAGTGGTGACCGTGTTACCTAGCCTCAGTGCAGTGGGCAGCTGGGAGGAGGTGCTCTTGTTCTCCATTGGCTTTACAGTGTCCCAAAACTTTTTGGAGTTTGTGCTACAGGATGCGAATTTCTGCTTGAAAAAGCTAGCCTTTGCTTTCCTGACTGACTGCGTGTATTGGTTCCTGACTTCCCTGAACAGTTGGATATCGTGAGGACTATTCGATGCTATTGCAGTCCGCCACAGGATGTTTTTGTGCTGGTCAAGGGCTGTCGGGTCTGGAGTGAACCAAGGGCTATATCTGTTCTTAGTTCTGAATCTTTTGAACGGGGCATGCTTATCTAAGATGGTGAGGAAATTACTTTTAAAGAATAACCAGGCATCCTCGACTGACGGGATGAAGTCAATGTCCTTCCAGGATACCCGGGCCAGGTCGATTAGAAAGGCCTGCTCGCAGAAGTGTTTTAGGGAGCGTTTGACAGTGATGAGGGGTGGTCGTTTGACCACGGACCCATAGCGGATACAGGCAATGAGGCAGTGATCGCTGAGATCCTGATTGAAAACAGCGGAGGTGTATTTGGAGGGCAAGTTGGTCAGGATGATATCAATGAGGGTGCCCATGTTATCAGATTTAGGGTTGTACCTGATGGGTTCCTTGATGATTTGTGTGAGATTGAGGGCATCTAGCTTAGATTGTAGGACTGCCGGGGTGTTAAGCATATCCCAGTTTAGGTCACTTAACAGAACAAACTCCAAAGCTAGATGGAGGGCGATCAATTCACAAATGGTGTCCAGGGCACAGCTGGGAGCGGAGGGGGGTCGATAGCAGGCAGCAACAGTGAGAGACTTATTTCTGGAGAGGTACATTTTTTTAATTAGAAGTTCAAACTGTTTGGGTATCGACCTGGAACATATGACAGAACTTTGCAGGCTATCTCTGCAGTAGATTGCAACTCCTCCCCCTTTGGCAGTTCTAGCTTGACGGAAAATGTTGTAGCTGGGTATGGAAATCTCAGAATTGTTGGTGGCCTTCCTATGCCAGGATTCAGACACGGCAAGGACATCAGGGTTGGCGGAGTGTGCTAAAGCAGTGAGTAAAACAAATTCATGTAGCACACATGAAATGGAGTTTACATAACAAATGGCTACTGGATTGATGCAAATAATCATGATATAATTCTGCCAGGTAGGAAGACTACTTTGTAGCTAGTTAACATTTAATTGCGAAACGTTTTTGGGAAAGCCTTTCCATACCAGAGGAGGATTAGGCCTATCATTAGCACAACTATATTTTTCCTGTTCCTTAATTGTTTGAAATCTGGACGTTTTACTTCATATTATGAGGAATTTCTTACCTTGCATCATAGTAGTAAAGTCATAATCTGACCATTGAAATGTTGATGGAAATATATTTTATCATCACTTGTTTTTCTTTTCAACTTTCTTTCATTGTCTAGCAACCATGATAGTTGTTGCATCTTTAGATCTCCACCCTTTTAAAAAAATTCTAATGGACATTTCCATCTCTGTCCATGAAACCGCTCACATGTATGGTTTGGAACATCCCACTGGCCCAGATTGGCCCGAACAGGAGTCTTCTCTTCTGACCCTCCAGCTGTGACCCATATTTCCCAGTGTATCTGTTGGTCAACAGACCCATCCCATCTGGGCCCCCGAGCTCACTAACTCAGGATGCAAATAACCCCACTATAATACACATGCAGCGGCTCAGCATTAATATATGAAATCATTTGTCGTGTGAATCCAGAGCTCTATAATCTCTGTGGTTGGTCTAGTGGAATGAACAGAGCTCCTGCTGCTGTTTTCAGGGGCAAAGAGTGCTACTGTTAAGACAGAGAGGCTAAACGGCGCTACCTTCCCCCTACCCCCTCAGCCGTCACACACGTATGTATGCGTACACATGCACATACGCACATACACACTTACATAAATATGAAGTAAGAGCACAAGTGCAAGGCACTAGGATAATGTGGTGTAATGACAGACACTGCACTGTAATTGTGTGTGTGTGTACTCGTGGGCAAAAAAGGCAACCAGTGTGCGCCTGTGTGTCCTTTTTAGTCTGTGTAAATGGTGAATGGCATGCCTGTGACGCGGCCATCCAGACAGGAAATGGTCAGGTCTGGGCAGCGGCTCTGGCCCAACGTGACAGAGCACAGCACGGTAACTTCCTGCGTCTGCCTATCGTACGGACATCATCACCGCCCGCCAAGCTCGCCGCATAATCACATCAGCAGCTGTAATAGGGGGAAGAGAGAGTGACAAATCTCGTTACAGATGCAGACTCAGTCTGTTTTTATGTAGCTGGCCTCTTATTTATTTCCCTCAATGAAGATTCATGTTTTGCTGTGGGAGAAGTAATGTGATAAGCGGCCGGGGGCTGTGCTGACGCTGGCTCGAGGGACAGAACACAGTTGTTGTCCAGCTTGTTCATTCAGAATGCCGCAGAGGATGACGTCACCTCTCGCTCTTTGTCTCTTTGTCATACGTCTTAGTCAGTGTACGGTGTCAGTGTGTGCGGGCTTTCTGACCAATGCCTCCTTCATGGTGAGTGTTGAAGAGGCTGAAATGAAGGATAATAGCTCCCTTTACACACTAACAATTTGGTTAGTTTCAAAACTTTGGAAAGTACATAGTCGTAGAAGTAGTGCTGGACTCATCGCTGGATTTGCAATCCTACAGGGAAACAGAGTCAGGTACAATAAATATACAGTGGGGCAAGAAAGTATTTGGTCAGCCACCAATTGTGCAAGCTCTCCCACTTAAAAAGATGGGAGAGGCCTGTAATTTTCATCATAGGTACACTTCAACTATGACAGACAAAATGGAGAAAAAAATTCAGAAAATCACATTGTAGGATTTTTTATGAATTTATTTGCAAATTATGGTGGAAAATAAGTATTTGGTCAATAACAAAAGTTTATCTCAATACTTTGTTATATACCCTTTGTTGGCAATGACAGAGGTCAAACGCTTTCTGTAAGTCTTCACAAGGTTTTCACACACTGTTGCTGGTATTTTGGCCTATTCCTCCATGCAGATCTCCTCTAGAGCAGTGATGTTTTGGGGCTGTTGCTGGGCAACACAGACTTTCAACTCCATCCAAAGATGTTCTATGGGGTTGAGATCTGGAGACTGGCTAGGCCACTCCAGGACCCTGAAATGCTTCTTACGAAGCCACTCCTTCGTTGCCCGGGCAGTGTGTTTGGGATCATTGTCATGCTGAAAGACCCAGCCACGTTTCATCTTCAATGCCCTTGCTGATGGAAGGAGGTTTTCACTCAAAATCTCACGATACATGGCCCCATTCATTCTTTCCTTTGCACGGATCAGTTGTCCTGGTCCCTTTGCAGAAAAACAGCCCCAAAGCATGATGTTTCCACCCCATGCTTCACAGTAGGTATTGTGTTCTTTGGATTCTTTGTCCTCCAAACACGACAAGTTGAGTTTTTACCAAAAAGTTATATTTTTGTTTCATCTGACCATATGACATTCTCCCAATCTTCTTCTGAATCATCCAAATGCTCTCTAGCAAACTTCAGACGGGCCTGGACATGTACTGGCTTAAGCAGGGGGACACGACTGGCACTGCAGGATTTGAGTCCCTGGCGGCGTAGTGTGTTACTGATGGTAGGCTTTGTTACTTTGGTCCCAGCTCTCTGCAGGTCATTCACTAGGTCCCCCGTGTGGTTCTGGGATTTTTGCTCACCGTTCTTGTGATCATTTTGACCCCACGGGGTGAGATCTTGCGTGGAGCCACAGATCGAGGGAGATTATCAGTGGTCTTGTATGTCTTCCATTTCCTAATAATCGCTCCCACAGTTGATTTCTTCAAACCAAGCTGCTTACCTATTGCAGATTCAGTCTCCCCAGCCTGGTGCAGGTCTACAATTTTGTTTCTGGTGTCCTTTGACAGCTCTTTGGTCTTGGCCATAGTGGAGTTTGGAGTGTGACTGTTTGAGGTTGTGGACAGGTGTATTTTATACTGATAACAAGTTCACAAACAGGTGCCATTAATACAGGTAACGAGTGGAGGACAGAGGATCCTCTTAAAGAAGAAGTTACAGGTCTGTGAGAGCCAGAAATCTTGCTTGTTTGTAGGTGACCAAATACTTATTTCGTTTGTAAATAAATTCATTAAAAATCCTAAAATGTGATTTTCTGGATTTTTTTTCTCATTTTGTCTGTCATAGATGAAGTGTACCTATGATGAAAATTACAGGCCTCTCTCATCTTTTTAAGTGGGAGAACTTGCAAAACTGGTGGCTGACTAAATACTTTTTTGCCCCACTGTATGCCGAACAAAAATATACACAACATGTAAAGTGTTTGTCCCATGTTTCATGAGCTGAAATAAAAGATCCCCAAAATGTTCCATACATACAAAAAGCATATTTCTTTCATATTGTCACGGCTAGCTGAAGGACTGGACCAAGGTGCAGCATGGTAAGCGTACATTTTCTCTTTATTAAAAAATGACGCTGACAAAACGAAGAACAAAACGACAACGATAGACAGCTGCCTCTGACTGAGAACCACACCCGGCCAAACACATAGAAATAGAAAATCATAGAACATAGAACATAAACTGCCCACCCAAATCACACCCTGACCAAACCAAAATAGAGACATAAAACGCTCTCTACGGTCAGGGCGTGACACATTTTGTGCACAAATTTGTTTACATCCCTGTTGAGCGTTTCTTCTTTGCCAAGATAATCCATCCACCTGACAGGTGTGGCATATTAAGAAGCTGATTAAACAGCATGATCATTACACAGGTGCAGCTTGTGCTGGGGACAATAAAAGGTCACTCTAAAATGTGCCGTTTTGCCATACAACACAATGCCACAGTTTTGAGGGAGCATTGTCCACCAGAGCTGTTACCAGATAATGTAATGTTCATTTCGCTAGCATAAGCCACCTCTAATGTTGTTTCAGAGAATTTGGCAGTACGTCCAAACAGCCTCACAACCGCAGACCACATGTAACCACGCCAGCCCAGGACCTCCACATTCAGTTTCTTCACTTTGGGATCGTCTGAGACCAGTCACCTGAACAGCTGCTGAAACTGTGGGTTTCCACAACCGAAGGATTGTTAGAGCTGTTAGAAACCGTCTCAGGGAAACTCACTTACGTGCTCATCGTCCTTACTAAGGTCTTAACCTGACGGGTTGTGGCATGGGCAGGCATAAGCTATGGACAACAAACACGGTCTGCATACTCACCAGACATTTCACCCATTGAGCATGTTTGGGATGCTCTGGATTGACGTGTACGACAGCGTGTTCCAGTTCCTGCCAATATCCAGCAACTTCGCACAGCCATTGAAGAGGAGTGGGACAAGATTCCACAGTCAACAGCCTGATCAACAGCCTGATCAACAGCCTGATCAACAGCCTGATCAACAGCCTGATCAACAGCCTGATCAACAGCCTGATCAACAGCCTGATCAGCTCTATGTGAAGGAGATGTGTCGCGCTACATGAAGCAAGTGATGGTCACACCATATATTGACTGGTTTTCTGATCCATCCTTTTTTTCAAGGTATCTGTGACCAACAGATGCATATCTGTATTCCCATTCATGTGAAATCCATAGATTAGGGCCTAATTCATTTATTTTAGTTGACTGTGTTCCTTCCATGAACTGCAACTCACTCAAATCTTTTTGAAATTGTTGCATGTTGTGCTTCTATTTTTGTTCGGTGCAATACAACACTCTATCCTACGTCTTACACATGCCGTATTAATGCAAAGATTGCCATAGTTGTCATCTAAACTTGAATGAGTTGTTGTAAAAATAAAAAAAACGGATGAATTGTGTTGAGCCTGTGGACAGACAGCCATCATGCTAAGCCACCCAGCCAGCCAGTCAAACCAATCTCATTTTGGAGGTAAATTAAACGGTGTCGTGAGGAGCATGTACAATGGTATGATTACAGCAGGTACAACGGTATGATTATTTGAGTGGCAGACCAACATGTGAGAAACAGGTTGCATCCAATTAAATGTACATCACCATGCTACAGATAGCTCCATTAGTGCTGGCATTTCTTGTACATAATTACCCAAGTGTTTATGCTTATGAGGTCCAAGCGAGGAAAAGCAGCACCCCTCTGTGGAACATTGAGGCTGCTTAGAAAGAGCTTCTCTATGTCATTTACATAATGAGGATTCAGACCAGCGGTAGGTAGGAGAGAGGTTCGATTATTTGCTCGTGGCATTTAGAAAAAGAGAACACTATTTTATAGCCATTGGTCTAGATGACATTTTTTTCCCCAGGAAGAGACCGATTTCAGCAGCATTTCACAAAAACACTGGGGTTGCCTTACTCTTCTATTTCCTTACCCTTTACATGGTGTTCACAAAAAAAGCCAATGGCTTTGATACTAGAACAGAAATAAGCTCCATCTGATATTGTAGCGGGTGCTGTAGCTTAGCTTGCCTCATCGGAGGTGAGGAGTGCACAGTGTATCTTTATGGTAGCCGTCTTCACCCTCTCCTCTCCTCCCTCCTCTCACCTACAGTGATGGGATTGCCTTGCCTTGGTGTGTTCTTGTGCTCATCGATCTGTGTTGCCATTACAACAGCGGGACACCCACAGATCCTTTCAGATCCCTTCGTGGGAAGTCAATATAGAACACAAACACAAACGGTGAAGTCAATATAGGACAAGCACGTATACCCGCAAGCTCATACACATACATAAACCCCCCCTCACCCCCTACACACACACACACCAGAGGAGGCTGGTGGGAGGAGCTATAGGAGGACGGGCTCATTGTAATGGCTGGAATGAAATCAATGGAAAGGAGTCAAAAACTTTGTTTCCTTGTGTTTGGTACCATTCCATTCCAACCTTTACAATTAGCCTATAGCTCCTCCCACCAGCCTCCCCTGACACACGTAACAGTATAACTTTATACCGTCCCCTCGCCCATACCCGGGTGCGAACCAGGGACCCTCTGCACACATCAACAACAGTCACCCATGAAGCATCGTTACCCATCGCTCTACAAAGGCCGCGGCCCTTGCAGAGCAAGGTAACTACTACTTCAGGGTCTCAGAGCAAGTGACGTCACCGATTGAAGCGCTATTTAGCGCGCACCCCACCGCTAACTAAGCTAGCTGTTTCACATCCGTTACACACACACACACACACACAGTACCAACACCACCGCACACACACACACACACACCAATAAACGTCTTTAAGCAGGTGTATTAACTTTGAGCCTCCTTTTTCAAGCCACTTAGTTTCTGGACTTCAGAAGGGCAAACAAAGCACACACACAGCGCAGAAGGCTACGGTGTGTGTCTGTTTAGCGTCAGAGAGACAACAGAGAGTTGCAGGGATGGAGCTGGAGAGATCGAGGCATGACAGCTTGAAGTGGTCTGGGCATCAGGATACCGCACTTGATCGGGTTAAATTTCCTTCTGATGTCCTAACATCAGTGAGCCATAGAGAGGGGGAGTGGGCATGCAGAGAGTGCGTGTGTGTGTGTGTGTCCATGCTAAGGCATAATAAAATAAACAAACCTTATGATTGTGGTGTTATGTCCATAAGAATATGTTTATTGGTCTGCTGTCGAAACCTGGTCTGAGTTACATAATGAAAGCCCTGCAGTTACAGTGCAACAACTGAAACTACTAATCTTAGCATCACAGTCTGCTCAGACTATACAGTAAGCATCCAAGTGGTGGGAACTAAAAACTATTCTCACAAGCTTTACAAATGATCTGCTCATTATGTTGCCTGATACAAGCTTTTTAGGCAAAACGCTGTGCTTCTTTGATCATTTAGGATTATCTTACAAATCAAACTTCCATTTTCCTCCAATAATAGCTGAATGTTTTCTATATCCAGTTTTCTGCTTTATTTTGTGCATCTTGGATTGTGAGGCAGCGGTAGAATACTACATATTTTGCTCTTGACAAATGAGCATCTATTTGGGGTGTCCAGTTAATTTGAATTAGCCACTCCCCACAGTACAATGTCATTTCTTTGGGCCTCAGGTGAGCATAATAGCCATTTTGTCTAGCTTTTTGGATCTGAGATTGATATGCATCGAAACTGCCTCACTGTCTTCACATTCAACTTTTTAGAGGTGACTTCAACAAAGTCTTCAGGTAACTGTTAAAAATGTCATTACAAAAATGGGATGCATGTAGCCACACACACACACACATACTATTTGAATACCAGATTTAATTTCCGTTGGAAACCCTCTAAAGCTGCCCTCAGAGCAGCCTGCTTAAAACCAAAACTGCAGAATTTGCCAACTCGTACAAATTTTGGTATGTATTCACACACTGTTCCATATTTAATGGCGAGGTGGGGGAGAAAGAAAGTTCAACCAAAGTTTGAGAACAATATTTTTCATTTGCACGCCTCCAGAAAGGACCCCAAGGAGGACACCAATTGGATGGCATGAATATTCACTTTGAATTTGCAAGTGCTTAGCTTCTCATCTGCATTTGGCCCGCACACCTTTTGTGATGCATTAATCTTTCAGCGTTCCGTCCCTCTCTGAGCATATGTCATCAATCTGAAGCTACATCCTGTTTGTCTGATGCTTAATTTGCTTTGAATGTAATCAATTATATAAATATCTCTGTCGCAGGAAATTGAACAGCAGCGCAGACTCGGGTTTGGGAGAGGAAGGGAGATGTTGACACTCCCTCTTATCGTGCAGTGTACATAAAGAGCTCTTCAAGTAGCTGTCGATGTTCGGATGCCGTGGACTAATGTCAACATAGCGTGCATTATGACTCATCAATTAAGTACTTTATGATTGACAGGTAGGTCAAAAGTAGGCCTGTGTGTTCTGGGGGGGGGGGGGGGGGGGGTAGCTCAAACATTATAGTGCTGTTTGGAGTGCTGCATCAAATATTTGAAGCATTAAATGCACAATGAAACTCCAATACAGCAGACATTATTTTTGTCTTGTTGATAACAAAATGTCTCAACTGTCACAGTGAACATCATGTGCATCATAGGTGATACGGAATACAGCAGAAGTTCTTGTTTTACACTACAGTGAAAAGCCTTTTCTCACCAAAATTGGTTTGAGATTTGAGGTTTGAGAGTGCAGTGGATAATTCACAGGTAGTCTACTGCAGATATCGTGGATCCATACTCGCAATTGCATCAGAGAAGATCTACATGCCCAAGAACAAAATGGTAGCAATAGTAATCTAAAGTTGACGGACATTTTCCAAGGTGTCTGAAAAAAATGTTCAATCTGAAAGTGTTCACACCCTTTGACATTTTCCAAATGTTGTTGTGTTACAGCTTGAATTTAAAATGGATTCAATTGAGATGTTGTTCACTGGTCTACACTCAATACCCTATAATGTCAAAGTGGAATAATGTTTTTTGACATTTTTACAAATGTACTAAAAATTAAATCTGAAATGTTTTGAGTCAAGTTTCAGCTTTGACTCAAGACAGTTGAGCTTTTCATTTTTAGCTGATTTGTAAACATTTCGAAAAACATAATTCCACTTTGACATTATAGGTTATTGTGTGCAAGCCTAAATAAGTTCAGCAGTAAACATTTGCATAACAATTCACTTAAGTGAACTCACTCTGTGCAATAATAGTGTTTAACTTGATTTTTCAATGACTACCTCGTCTCTGTACCCTGCACATACAATTATCTGTAAAGTCCCTCAGTTGAGCAGTGAATTTCAAACACAGATTCAACAACAAAGACCTATTGGTAGATGGGTAAAAAAATATATTTAAAAAAAGCAAACATTGAATATCCCTTTGAGCATGGAGACGTTATTAATCACACATTGGATGGTGTATCAATACACCCAGTCACTAAGAAGATACAGGCGTCCTTCCTAACTCAGTTGCCGGAGAGGAAGGAAACCGCTCATGGATTTCACAATGACGCCAACGGTGAATTTAAAACATTTAGAGTTTAATGGCTGTGATAGAAGAAAACTGAGGATAGATCAACAAGATTGTAGTTACTCCACAATACTAAACTAGTTGATAGAGGGAAAAGAAAGAAGCCTGTATAGAATACAAATATTCCAAAACATGCATCCTTTTTGAAACAAGGCACTAAAGTAATATTACGAAAAATGTGGCAAAGCAATTCACTTTTTGTCATGAATACAAATTTGTGTCCTGAAATCCAATACAACACATCACTGAGTACCACTCTCCATATTTTCAGGATAACAAAGAAACTAAATGGAGCTAAGCACAGTGAAAAATCCTATGTTCCTATGTTTACAGTTTTGACTTAAATCTTCTTGAAAACCTGTGGCAAGACCTGAAAATGGTTGTCTAGCGATGATCATCAACCAGTCTGACAGAGCTGTTGTACGATCCAGGTGTGGAACGCTCTTAGAGACTTACGCAGGAAGACTCAAAGCTGTAATCACTGCTAAAGGTGCTTCTACAAAGTATTGACTCAGGGGTGGGAATACTTATGAAAATTTGATTTATGCATTTCATTTTCAATAAAATTCCTAGAAACATGTTTTTCACTTTGTAATTATGGGGTATTGTGTGTAGATGGGTGAGAGAAAAATATTTAATCCATTTGGAATTCAGGCTGTAACACAACAAAATGTGGAATAAGTCAAGAGGTATGAATACTTTCTGAAGGCACTGTATGCTGACAGCTATCAACCCTGATCTACCTCTGGAAGCTTTAAGAGTGCTTTGAGGGGGAAATAGCTGCTATCGGATACTTCTGCAAAGAAAAGTTTCTGCAAAGAAAAGATTCTGATAAGAAAACCTTGCGTCAGTTTTATCCACTGTCGTCTATTGATAAAAGATTGGTTTGAAATTGGGCTGGGCAAAGACTATTCTTTTGCCGGTGATGGCCATTATATTCATAATCAGTTTGGGAGAGCCAATCTTACCTCCAATTCTAAGACTTCATCATCCAGCATCAATGTGTAAACAAAGGTGGTGAAAAGATTTGACCTAGGTCAGACCTCTCTCCCTCTCTCCCTTCCCTCATTTACGTACAGAGGTTTTTCATCCCACAGCAGGTGTTATCTGCCAAGCTATTTGGAGCAGCTATGGGACTTTCCACTTTGATTTAAAGTGACTTGAAGTGTATGTTTTTGGGGGGTCTGGGGAGATTGTTATACCGTACAGTAAGTGCATGGTGGCAGGCTTATGTGACTGAGTAAGGGAAACAAAATATCGCATTTTGTGTCCCGCTTTATATTACGTGGTGCTACAGTAAAAATGGGTAAGGTTGTTACGTTGGCACATATTGTAACTACAGTGTAGGGCAGGCAGGCACACACACTAATACTGTCACGTTCTGACCTTAGTTCCTTTGTGATGTCTTTGTTTTAGTACGGTCAGGGCGTGAGTTGGGTGGGCAGTCTATGTTATTTTTTCTATGATTTGGTATTTCTGTGTTTGGCCTGGTATGGTTCTCAATCAGAGGCAGCTAGCTGTCAATCGTTGACCCTGATTGAGAACCATACTTAGGCAGCCTGTTTTCACCCTTGAGTTGTGGGTGATTATTTCCTGTTTAGTGTGTTTTGCACCTGACGGAGCTGTTTCGGTTGTGCTTTTTGTGTCTTTGTTTGATAGTGTTCAGTTGAAATAAATAACATGAACAAGTACCACGCTGCGCTTTGGTCCTCACCTTCTTCCACCGACGACCGTTACAAATACATTACAGTTATATAATATACACTGAGCAAAAATATAATTGACATGGCCTATTGACTAAGGAGACACCTTAAAGCATTAGCATTATATATATATTTTTTTGTTTTGTCGCAATGAGCCACTAGGCAATAAATAGGAGCTAATTGCAATGGTCAGGTCACTCTGAGGAAGACCTCAGCTTGATGTCGAAACATCAGTCACCTGTCCACATCCTGTACAATGGAGTGAGCAATAAGAAATCAACCTCTGACTTTTTTTTAGTGAGTGTTCCAACTTCTTTTTTTACCTCAAATGAATCCTTTTGGAAGTTTTCTTGGTTAACTCTTCTCATGATTTTTGCCATTGTTGTTGAGTACCCCTCCTTTCCTTGATTTGCTGAAGCCCAAAGGCGCACCTGAATGATGCCACAGATGTCTCAAGTTTTGAGGGAGCATGCAATTGGCATGCTGATGGCAGTAATATCCACCAGAACTGTTGCCAGAGAATTTAAGGATCATTTCTCTAACATAAACTCCCTCCAACATCCTTTTAGAGAATTCGTCCAACCGGCCTCGCAACCGCAGACCACAGGTATGGTGTGGGCGAGAGGTTTGCTGAAGTCAACACTGTGAATATATGTCCCATGGTGGCGGTGGGATTATGGTATGGTAAACTACGGACCACAAACACAATTGCATTTTATCTATGGCAATCAATGGCTCCATGTCGCAAGGATCTGTTTGAAGAGTGAGACAACATTCCACAGGCCACAATCAATAGCCTGATCAACTCTATGCGAAGGAGATATGTCGCTCTGCATGAGGTAAACACCAGATACTGACTGGTTTTATGATCCACGCCATTACCTTTTTTTTAAGGTATCTGTGATGCCAATCTGCATTCCCAGTCATGTGAAATCCACAGATTAGGGCCTACTGAATTTTATTTAAATTAACTGGTTTCCTTAAATAAACTTTAACTCAGTAAAATCTTTGAAATTGGTGCATGTTGCATTTATTTTTGTTCAGTATAGATTCTGTGGTCAAGTAACCATTTTTTTGTGGATTTTGATGTGTGCTTGGGATCCACGAAAAATGTATCAACCCCTACAAAAAATGCCCATTAATTATAAATGACATAGCAATTCACATTTCCTGTTGCAGGATTATATTCTGCTGTGTAAAGCTGGCTCAAATTAAGATACTTCATCTCAGTGGCGATTTTAGCATGTGCATTTAGTTTTTTTTAGATGTGTAATGGGAATTGTAATGTTTGTGCTTTTCGTACAACTAATATCAGTGTTCTATTCATATGCTGTTCTATAAACCAATTTCTGCGTTCATGCAAGTGGCTGACTGAACAAATCCTCACTATCAGTAGCTGCAATTTGGCAGTACGCCCAGATCTCAGTTTCATGATCTCAGCTTAGAGAGAGGAAGCCTCGTGAGGTATTGGTCTGTCACATGTTATGAACCAGTATTGGTTGGTCACATCGATGAAACAAAACGGTAATGATTAATGAATTATTCTAAATCATGCAAATATAACTTGTCTGTGTATAGCCGAATATAAGACAACTGCGCGCTGACAAATAAACAATGATTTATTTAAGATTGACTTTGAGTGTCCCCGTGTAAGAATTTCCACGACAATTTGGCAAACTGGATGATTTATTCTGATTTAAAACCTGTGGCGCATTTTTTGAAGCATGAGGGAAATTCCCGTCTGACTAAAAGACGACGAGACCCACCCAGAACAGACCCTTACTGTGAGCTTCCCAGGAGTAGAAACATCATCTGCGAACAATTGAGGGACGGACACTGATTTCAGTAAGTCAATTTAAATACATTTGTATAAAAATAAAATACAAATTATAAAACCAATCAAATGTAACATAAAAATGTAGAGGAGGGTACCACTAGCCTACAAAATAACACAAGGTGTTTTTGAATTTATACGGTGTGATATTTCAAACAGTGTGTTGTTATTCTGAAACTAAACTGTTGTTCTGGTCTGTCGTCTCTCAAAGTTATGGTGAAAGGGGCCACATATGGTATCTAGATGCATGGAAGATAATTCATCCAAAAACAGTATGAACCTCAACACCCCCTCTTACCGGCTGAAAATGGCAAAAATGGCTTTTCTACCGTGAGACCTGAGTCCGCACCAGCAACCAGTACACAGCATCCAGTCGAAGCGATCAGCTGCCTTTTCTCTTCTGCTTTTTCTCTCAGGAGTGTGACATGGGTTCATGTGGAGTGAGCATGGAGGGAGATCCAGTCCAAACTTCTCTAATGCGGCAGGTGTACTGGTAGGAAAATGGACAAGGACATAATGGACTGTAAGGTGAGAGACATTATCAAAGGCCATCCACTTTGAACATGTGCCCTTAAAAAGGACAAACTGAAACACTATCTGAAGAAGAACATGAAGAAATGCCAGGAAATGAAGGATGAGTACTGGGGATGGAGGGGGGTGGTCAACTGTGCCTGTAATTGATTTAGACTTATCCAAAATTGTTTATTTGGGGTATCAGGTTGATTGTGGAGGTCTGCACAATGCTAAATGTATAGTAATTTAGACTAAGAATGCATTGCAATTCCAATCTGTCATTACCACTAGTGATGAGAAAAGTGAGGCTCTTAAATTAAAGTGATAGAACCAACGTGAAGCACTAAGGACTGTCATTCTAAATTTGGGTTGGATAATTTATTAATAATTAGCTGTGCCCTAAAAAATTAGGAGAGCCACTAGATTGTAGCTTGGGCTAACCTTGTGGTCTTAGTATTTTGTGTTTTCTTTATTATTTTGGTCAGGCCAGGGTGTGACATGGGTTATTTATGTGGTGTGTTTTGTCTTGGGGTTTTTGTAGGTTATGGGATTGTGGTATAGTAGAGTTGTCTAGGTAAGTCTATGGTTGCCTAGAGTGGTTCTCAATCAGAGGCAGGTGTTTATCGTTGTCTCTGATTGGGAACCATATTTAGGTAGCCATATTCTTTGAGTGTTTCATGGGTGATTGTTCCTGTCTCTGTGTTTGTTTGCACCAGATAGGGCTGTTTCGGTTTTTCACATTACGTTTTTTTTGGTTTTTGTATTGTTTGTTATCATCTTTATTAAAGATGTTGTATAATAACCACGCTGCATTTTGGTCCTCCTCTCCTTCACCGGAAGGAAACCTTAACAGAATCACCCACCACAACAGGACCAAGCGGCGTGGTGACAGGCAGCGGCAGCAGGAGCAGAGCAAGGAGGAATGGACATGGGAGGACGTTTTGGACGGCAAGGGTTGTTACACTTGGGAGGAGATCCTGGCTGGAAGAGACCGCCTCCCATGGGAACAGGTGGAGGCACTTAGGAGAGCAGAGGCAGCCGGAGAGAGGAGCCGGCGATACGAGGAAACACGGTTGGCAAGGAAGCCCGAGAGTCACACAGGGAGTATGGGGGGGAACACAGGGAGTATGGCGAAGCCAGGTAGGAGACCTGCGCCAACTTCCTGTGCTTACCGGGGGGCTAGAGAGACCGGGCAGGCACCGTGTTATGCTGTGGAGCGCACGGTGTCTCCAGTGCGGGTGCATAGCCCGGTGCGGTACATACCAGCTCCTCGTATCGGCCGGGCTAGAGTGGGCATCGAGCCAAGGGTCATGAAGCCGGCTCTACGCATCTGGTCTCCAGTGCGTCTCCTTGGGCCGGCTTACATGGCACAAGCCTTGCGCACGGTGTCCCCGGTTCGCCTGCATAGCCCAGTGCGGGCTATTCCACCTGGCCGCACTGGCAGGGCGACCGGGAGTATTCAACCAGGTAAGGTTGGGCAGGCTCGGTGCTCAAGAGCTCCAGTGCGCCTGCACGGTCCAGTCTATCCAGTACCACCTCCACGCACCAGCCCTCCGGTGGCAGCTCCCCGCACCAGTACCACCAGTGCCAGCACCACGCACCAGGCCTTCAGTGCGCTTTGCCTGTCCAGCGCTGCCAGAGCTGCCAGTCTGCAAGGAGAAGCCAGAGCTGCCAGTCTGAAAGGAGCAGCCAGAGTTGCCAGTCTGCAAGGAGCAGCCAGAGCTGCCAGTCTGCAAGAAGCAGCCAGAGCTGCCAGTCTGCAAGGAGCCGCCAGAGCAGCCAGTCTGCAAGGAGCCGCCAGAGCTGCCAGTCTGCAAGGAGCAGCCAGAGCTGCCAGTCTGCAAGGAGCAGCCAGAGTTGCCAGTCTGCAAGGAGCAGCCAGAGCTGCCAGTCTGCAAGGAGCAGCCAGAGCTGCCAGTCTGCAAGGAGCAGCTAGTCTGCAAGGAGCAGCCAGAGTTGCCAGTCTGCAAGGAGCCGCCAGAGCTGCCAGTCTACAAGGAGCCGCCAGAGCTGCCAGTCTGCAAGGAGCCGCCAGAGCTGCCAGTCTGCAAGGAGCCGCCAGAGCTGCCAGTTTGCAAGGAGCCGCCAGAGCTGCCAGTCTGCAAGGAGCCGCCAGAGCTGCCAGTCTGCAAGGAGCCGCCAGAGCTGCCAGTCTGCAAGGAGCCGCCAGAGCTGCCAGTCTGCAAGGAGCCGCCAGAGCCGCCAGTCTGCATGGAGCAGCCAGAGCCGCCAGTCTGCAAGGAGCAGCCAGAGCCGCCAGTCTGCATGGAGCAGCCAGAGCCGCCAGTCTGCATGGAGCCGCCAGTCTGCATGGAGCCGCCAGTCTGCATGGAGCCGCCAGTCTGCATGGAGCCGCCAGTCTGCATGGAGCCGCCAGTCTGCATGGAGCAGCCAGAGCCGCCAGTCTGCATGGAGCAGCCAGAGCCGCCACTCTGCATGGAGCAGCCAGAGCCGCCAGTCTGCCAGGATCCGCCAGTCAGCCAGGATCTTCCAGATCCGCCAGTCAGCCAGGATCTGCCAGAACCGCCAGCCAGCCAGGATCTGCCAGAGCCATCAACCTGCCTGAGCTTCCTCTCAGTCCCGAGCTTCATCTCAGTCCCGAGCTTTCTCTCAGTCCCGAGCTACCCCTCAGTCCCGAGCTGTCCCTCAGTCCCGTGCTGCCCCTCAGTCCAGTGGGGCCCTGTGTTAGGGTTACTAGGCCAAGGTCGGCAGCAAGGGTCGCCAATCTAAGGACGCGATGCAAGCGGACTAAGACTATGTTGGAGTGGGGTCCACGTCCTGCGCCAGAGCCGCCACCGTGGACAGACGCCCACCCGGACCCTCCCCTATGGGTTTAGGTATGCAGCCGGGAGTCCGCACCTTGGGGGGGGGGGGGGGTTTCTGTCACGCCCTGGTCTTAGTATTTTAAGTTTTCTTTATTATTTTGGTCAGGCCAGGGTGTGACATGGGTTATTTATGTGGTGTGTTTTGTCTTGGGGGTTTTGTAGGTTATGGGATTGTGGTATAGTAGAGTTGTCTAGGTAAGTCTATGGTTGCCTAGAATGGTTCTCAATCAGAGGCAGGTGTTTATCGTTGTCTCTGATTGGGAACCATATTTAGGTAGCCATATTCTTTGAGTGTTTCATGGGTGATTGTTCCTGTCTCTGTGTTTGTTTGCACCAGATAGGGCTGTTTCGGTTTTTCACGTTACGTTTTTTTGTTTTTGTATTGTTTGTTATCATCTTTATTAAAGATGTTGTATAATAACCACGCTGCATTTTGGTCCTCCTCTCCTTCACCGGAAGGAAACCTTAACACCTTGCCCCAATCTCATTCTTAGTAAGGTTGGTGTGAAACTGTTATAACGTGTTCTCTCTCTCTTCCTTGTGAAATGTTATTAACATGTTGTAAGGCGATCTGCGCCTCTCTGGCTGGTAAGATTTCAGCAGCTATCATGTTTTCTGCTCCTCCAGAGGATGGTGAAACTAGGGTTGCACATTTTGGGGAATATTCAGATGTGGAAACATTCGTGGGAATTAATGGGAATATATGGGCATTAACAGGAATATATGGGAATTTATGGAAATATATGCAAATTATTATTAATAGCATTTAAATGTCATGTTTTTTGCATTGGATATATTTACCATATCATATGGAGACAAAATTGCAAATGATTAAATCCTTCCAATAGAAATGTTCAACCATTAAGTTACGAATTTAACTTTAATTAAATTAGTTGACTCTTCACATGGGATGATTTCACTGAACAACAAAAGAAAGGGAATATTGAATGATCCATCGCATCTCCCAAAAACGTTTTCAAAATACATCTGTAAAATGATAGTCTAGAAACTAAATCTTTGGTTGTCTTCCTCTCAGGCTTCCATGTCTTCTCCCTGGACCTCCTCAATGTCCACTTCTTGAACATCAGACTCTGAGGCCTCATCTTCACGGTCACTTTCCAATCTTGTTGAGGGTGGCTCATTGTCAGGCTCAAAAAGCCTCAGATTTGCCCGGATGTCCACCAATTTTTCAACCCTTGTATTGGTCACTCTGTTGCATGCTTAGGTGTGTGTTCCCAAACAAGGACCAGTTGCGCTCTGAGGCGGCTGATGTTGGTGGGATTTGGAGGATGATGGAGGCAACAGGGGAAAGAGCCTCAGATCCACAAAGTCCCTTCCACCAGGTGGCTGATGAGATATGTTGGCACGACTGCCATATTGCATCTCTATCCCAAAGTCCTTGCTTGGAAGTGTACTTCGCCAGACTGCCAAGAACCTTGCCCTCATCCAGGCCAAGGTGGCGAGACACGGTAGTGATGACACCATAGGCCTTGTTCATCTCTACACCAGACAGGATGCTCTTGCCAGCACACTTGGGGTATAGATATATATTTTTTTAATTTAACTAGGCAAGTCAGTTAAGAACAAATTCTTATTTACAATGATGGCCTACCGGGGAACAGATTCAATGCATGAGCTGCACAGTCAATGGGTGTGATGTGAGGGTAGGACTCCTGCACATTAGACCAAGCAGCCTTCAGGTTCACAGCATTGTCTGTCACCAGTGAAAATACCTTCTGTGGTCCAAGGTCATTGATGACTGCCTTCAGCTCATCTGCAATGTAGAGGCCAGTGTGTCTGTTGTCCCTTGTCTGTGCTCTTGTGGAATACTGGTTGAGGGGTGGAGATGATGTAGTTAATTATTCTTGCCCACGAACATTCGACCACCCATCAGAGATGATTGCAATACAGTCTGCTTTCTCTATTATTTGCTTGACCTTCACTTGAACTCTGTGGAACTCTGCATCCAGCTAGTGAGTAAATAAAGCATGTCTGTTTGGAGGGTAGTATGCTGTACGAAGAACATTCAGAAATCTCTTCCAATACACATTGCCCTTGAGCATCAGAGGTGATCAGTTGCATACACAGCTTGAGCAAGACATTGATCAGCATTTCTCTGACTATGTTCCTCCATTGAGTCAAAAAAACTTCTGATTCCAGGCGGACTGTTGCAATCGATGAGGTGTCTGATTCATCATTTTCACCTCGAATATAAATAGAGAGACTTTTGTCAGAGGTTGCTTGTTGTCAGCACTGAGGGACCTTTATGCACTTGACCAGATCATTCTGCATCTTTGTTGCATTCTTCACATATGATTTGGCCCAGTATTTGCAAATGTACACAGCTTTACATTAGCTTCTACATTAGCTGCAGTGAAACGTCTCCACAAAGGAATTGTCTCCAATTCTTTTTTAAACGAAACATGTATGGAAACAGGTGAATTAACACTCCTCAGTTAGCAGGCTCAAGCAAGCTAAAATCCACATGGTAGCAAAAACTAACTAGCAGAAATTGTTAACAAGTTAGAAATTATTTAAACACACTTTGGAATATTGAACTTTGCCACAAGACCTATAATTGCCTTATGTATATCCCACAAAAAAGGTTCACTGTTATAAGCTAACTTTTTGGATGAATTTAAGCAAAATTCCCGGGCTTAACTTCCCATGGAAAATTTCTGGAAATTTACCGGAAAGTGTCTGACTTTTACAACCCTAGGTGAAACTAATGAGCTGCCAACTCTGGATGAGCCCCCATTTCCCCCTGTAGATACAGGCGATGAGTAATGATTGAAGGTTGTTTTCTTTGAACAAGTTGAGGGTAAGGTCATCTAAACCCTTAACCGGTTTACATTGTGTGGAACACTGAGCTGATGAGCAACCATCAACCTTTTGAAGGTCTTAGCAGAATTGTTAAACAACTGGGTTTTATATTTTGACTAAGTTGATGTGACAGTTAGTGAAAAACACAAGTCAATGCAACCTGATTGTGGTAAAAGATATGGAAACAATGGTTAACATTGAGAGATGTATTCACCTCTGAATCTACAGATCCCATGTGTATGTGTTGATACTCACTCCCATTAATAGAAGTATAACCAGTGTCCAAAATTTACTTTTTGGCTCACCTGCCAAAGGGACGGGTAGATGAAAAAAATCCACCAGCCAAGCACATTTTTTACCGGCCAAAATAATAAATAGCCTTTTTGTGTCACATATATATTCATTTCAGTACATTTCATTGAGATAATAAGGTATTATGTTGAATACAAACTTAAAGAAGAGGCCAGAGCAAAATTTGAAACAAAAATGATTTAATATATTGATCAACGGTTAATCAAATCAAGTTTATTTGTAGAGCACATTTGAAAACAACTGCAGTTGGCCAAAAGTGCTGTACAGAGCACAAAAAAATGCCAAACAGTGGGCACACAATGAAATAAACGAAACATATTAGATACAATGAATAAGAGTACATAGAAGTCAAAACAGGGCAACAACAATGGTAAGATACAATTATGAGAAGTGCATTGGACATAGAACTGGTGCTCTCCTGTTACAAATGGGAAACAGGGGAAGCAGGTCTACAAATCCTTTACTTTGAGTAGAAATACCCTGATAAAATACAGGTAAAATAGAGACTTGTCAGATGCTGATTCATTTTGGCTGTGGCTAGATTTCATTTCCCAGCCTGAATACAACTGAAGAAGTCTTGAACTCAAAATGCTAAAGAAGTATTTGCTATTAAATGTACTTAAGGACAAACATAAAAGTACATTTGAAGGTTTTGTAAACCTATCAGATGCTTAATCATTTCAATCAACTTAAACCTCCTCATCAGACTCCTCACTCTCTACCGCAATCAGCCTCTTTGCACAGTTCATGAAGTCTGGCTTCCTGCTCCTGACAGAGTCCTGGAGCCACAGAATCACAGCTTTTATCAGATCATACTCAATGGTCTCTGGAGAGGACAGCTTGACCATAAGGAGATCTGACAGCGTATCATAAGACTTTAGGTTGGACCGCCAATCGGTTTTCACCTGTTTCATGGTATTAAAACCTCTTTCACATTCAGCTGTGGAGACAGGGAAGGACAGGACCAGGTCAACCAGTGCCAGCAAATCAGGGCAGGAATACTGATGGCTCATGTTGACACGGAACCAGGACATCTTCTGCAGGGACTGTTGATACATCAGCACCTTCAGGACAGTTCACTGGTCAGGGATCCTTTCAACATGGATGCCAGAGGTCTCCAGGACAGGCTTGAAGTGGTTCACCAGGGTTTCCAGTTCAGTGTCACCAAAATCTAGAATAATTGTATACATTTCATTACAACAAGCATCATGCAGTTTTAATTCTCAAACTATAAAAATATTATCATGAACCTGAATCTAACCTGACTGTCCTGTAATACAACATATAAAGTAACCTTCTACTTCATCTCCTGACTCTGGCCAGTTGGTGAAGCTGACCAGCTTGGTGACACACAGAACCCCTACACTGGCGTCCTGGAACCTGTCAGTCATACTCTCAACTAGCCTGTCAAGCATTTTGTCCTGTGAGGTGACGAGGGTCTTGCTGTCACCTCTTGTCAGCGGAATTCCCTCATATCTGTTGGGCATTGTGGCCTTCATCATGGGCCCTTCACTGATGAGAAAAGGGCTCACTTTACCATCCTTTCAGAATTACAACACACTCTCACTTACACTCTCTCTCCCTCTCTTATTGACGTAATCCTTTCTCTTAATTCTCTTAAGGTAAGTATTTCTTATTGCAACTTAAATAAACATACCTGGTTTTGTACTTCTTAAGTACTACCTGTGTTGAGCACAAGGAGCTGTGGGCTTCTGTTATGGTGATGGTGGACCTCTGCAGACAGGCAGACAGGTTGCTCAGGTGTGTTAGTGTGTCATGAAGGAAGCCCCAGAAGTGGATGACAACAGCCTCCCTCACAGTAATGCAGTATTTCCTGGCCTTGGCCTGCTGGACACCTCAGACATTTTGGCCATCAGCAGATTGAATCTGAAATACATAAAGAACAAAAGACATAGAAATAGACTATTAATTGCTGTCCAAAAATAAACTATATCATATATGACACATTTTATCAGTGCATAAAGCATTGAAACATGATGTTACCAACTGTAACCATGTTTGTTGTTATTTACTGGACATTACATATTGATGATGACTTCTGGAGTACTTAGCATGGCAATCTAGAGCCACTACCTGTTTCAGGTACTGGACACGCACCTGGTAACCTCGCAGGAAGTGGTCCAGTGCACGCAGTAGGTGTCCTACCCATCGGGTCCCGCCAATTCTGGTGGGCACCAGTGGTGTGTGCCTTAGAGCCTGGAAGCTGTTTGCCAGGTTTGCCCTGTTCAGTGGACTGGTGTGGTAGAAGGTGTAGAGCCCACTGAGGAGGTCTTCTACTTTCTGAAACATCACGTTGGACTGGACGGCATCAGAAAAGGTCAGTTCAAGGCGGTTTGCCATACAGTGGATGCCGATGATGTAGGCCCTGTTCCCCTTCAGCCGGATGACCACACCATTCTTGGCTCACAGCAGCTCCATCTGTTCCCAGAGCGACCAACTTGCTCCCCTACTCATCACGCACTCCCTCCATGATGGCAGTGATGGCGTTGCTTATGTGTGCCGCGTTGGCCTTCTCCACCGACTTGATGCCAACAAACTTCGACTCAATCTTGCCCTTTTGACAGAATCTGACATAAACTAACTCCTCCTCTTTCACAGAACTGTCTGTGGAGCCATCTGACATGATGGAGAGAAATGTGGTGTTTTTCAGATTCTCTCTGATGTTGATTCACTCCACCTCTGCAATATGGCGCATAAACTCTTTGGCCTACTTCTCATTTCTATATGTTGAGGCCACAGAAATTATTATTTTTTCATCCGAAATGCAAAAATCAAACATCAAATTTATTCCATAATAATTAAATACACAATCATGTAATCTAATATAGCTGGCAGTTGATTGGGCCTTCTACCCGTTGTTTACTTAAGGATCAACACTATAAGGCTGGTAAAGTCAATTGTGTCACAATGCTTTAAAATGTAAACAGAATCTGGAGACAAACATTAAAATAGAATGTTACAGAGCCATAGGAAGCATGGATATCCATGTCAGCATCAGTAGGCCTATAATTTTATGGTATTTATACACTATTTTGAGGAGAGCCAAAGCTTATCAAAAGCTAAGAAATATCCTACAATACCGGACCACATGTGCTAAATACACTTGGAAAAAACAAGCTACAAAAGTACTAGTCTCGCTACAAGAGACAACATTTCCACTTACTCTCACATACACTCGAAGTCAGAAAGTGGTCTCGCCTTCTTGCCAGTGGCATGTACAGTCCTAAACAATATCTTCATCTTCGTGCTGGTCTGCTCTGACACTGCCATTAGCGCCGTCACAGAGGGTGTCAAAGAGGAGAGGCTCCAATTGAGCTCGGGACACAGACACGCAGGCAATGGGACACTTGCTGTGTTCATGGTCACGAATGTTCTCCAGCTTCATCGTTTTTATTTCTGATGACAAATGAGTTGTTTCTGCTTTTATCTTTAGCATACTGGCGACACACAGAACAGCTCATCACCTCGGCCTCAGCCTCAAACTGTAGCCAGCCTCTTGAAACGTATTTTTTTATGTGATTTGTCATCCTTTTCAATCGGTGGGTTTTCGTTTCAAAGGTTGGCTTACTCTAGGTAAATGTCACCACATAACAGCTATTTAATGAACGGTAGCTAGCAGCAGACCTGTGGCAAGTGTCGAGTAGTTGATGTCCTGTACGGTAAACAGTGGCGCAAAACTAGGAGCACTAGAGACGATCTTTGGCTGGCAAACATGAGTCATTTCCTCCGAGCCATCATGCCAGATATTTTATTACATTACTATCTTGGTACAAACATTTACCTGCCAGTATGGCCAAACTGAAAATATACTCGCATTTGGCGCTTGGCAGGTGTTAATTTCAGACCCTGAGTATAACCGTTATTATGATTATAGTATTACCGTACTAATTGGATTGTATAACCCAGAATGAAGGGTTTGAAATTATGAAGTGTCTGTTTTTTTTTTGTGTTGATTTCCCTTACTTTAATAGGAGTATATAATATTTTGATATAGAAGCTAAAATCTAAATGCTTACATTAAAATGTAATGATTATTATCACAAGTGATAGGAGGATGGAATGTAATGAGAATTTTAATGTTTGTGCTTTTCTTATAACTAATTTCTGTGTTCTATTCATGTGCTGTTGTATAAACCAATTTATGTGTTCATGCAAGTGGCTGACTGAACGAATCCTCACTGTCAGTAGCTGCAATTTGGCAGTACGCCCAAACCTTGTGTTTATGAACGAAAGACATCTCAGTTTAGGGAGAAGAAGCCTCGTGAGGTATTGGTCTGTCACATGTTATGAACCAGTATTGGTCGGTCACATCGATGAAACAAAACGGTAATGATGAATTAATTATGCTAAATCATGCAAATATAACTTGTCTGTGTACAGAAGTACATAAGACAACTACTGGTGCTGCCCAATCAGTGCTCCTGATGTGTACTATGGTGCATTGAGTTGGTTGGAACCTCCCCAGTGTGCTGACAAATAAACATTGATTCATTGAAAGGTTGACTTTGAGTGCCCCTGTGTAAGAATTTCCACAACAGATGCATGCCAGCAAAGCCATACACAACACCAAACAATACATTAATTGCACTATAATGGTGACAAACGGTGCCCACAAACTGCTAGGGCCTACATAAAGCTGTCCCAACAGCAGAGTTTTCTTTTCAGCACCATGGAGTGAATCCTTACCACCGCTACACCTGGCAATAAGTGGAGCCTTGTCTGGCAGGGAAACAGTTCATTCAGCCTCATTTACTGCCTTTAAAAAAAAACATAGATGATATGTCTGACATGCTCTTGGCGCACCGATTCCTTTAGCGGGATCATTTTCGTCAACATCAGAACGCCAAATTCAAATTAAATTACTAAAAATATTTCATTTTCATGAAATCACAAGTGCAATATACCAAAACACAGCTTACCTTGTTGTTAATCCACCTGGCGTGTCAGATTTCGAAAAAGCTTTATGGGGAAAGCAAACCATGCAATTATGTGAGGACAGCTTTCAGCAGACAAAACATTACAAACAGCTAGCAGCCAAGAAGATTGGTCACGAAAGTCAGAAAAGCAATAAAATTAATCGCTTACCTTTGATGATCTTCGTATGTTTGCACTCACAAGACTCCCAGTTACACAATAAATGTTTGTTTTGTTCCATAAAGATTCTCTTTATATCCAAAAACCTCCATTTGGTTGGTATGTTTTGTTTAGTAATCCACAGGCTCGTGCAGGTCACAACGGGCAGACAAATTCCAAATAGTATCCGTAAAGTTCGTAGAAACATGTCAAACGTTTTTTATAATCAATCCTCAGGTTGTTTTTACAATAAATAATCAATAATATTTCAACCGGACTGTAAACTTTTCAATACAAGAGAGAAAGAAAAGGTCTCGCTCCAGTGGCGCGCGCATGAACAAATCTAAGGACATCTGGCTATCCACTGACGCGATATGATAATTCTCGCTCATTTTTCAGAATAAAAGCCTGAAACTATGCCTAAAGACTGTTCACACCCTGTGGAAGCCATAGGGAAAGGAATCTGGTTGATATCCCTTTAAATGGAGGATAGGCTTGCAATGGAACAGTGTAGTTTCAGAAAAACAGCACTTCCTGGTGGGATTTTCCTCAGGTTTTCGCCTGTAATATCAGTTATGTTATACTCACAAACAATATCTTGACAGTTTTGGAGACTTTAGAGTGTTTTGTATCCTAATCTGCCAATTATATGCATATTCTAGCTTCTGGGCCTGAGAAATAGACAGTTTACTTTGGGAATGTTTTTTATCCAAACATCAAAATACTGCCCCCTTGCTTCAAGAGGTTATTAAACAAATGTGGTTTCTACTGCGAATTGATACAAACTATGGCATAAGGGAATGATGAGCGAATAAGAGGCAATCCGTTATTGCGATTAAGACATTATTGAGCGAGCTAAAACGTAATCAATATAAATATTTGTTTAGCAGTTTTGAAAATGTACAGCGACAGAATTTAGAACATGGGCCGTCCTTACAGTATTCTACCTGCACACCAAGTCAGAACCGTAGGATGAATAAACGGGGCATATACAGTGTTTTCGTTAAGTATTCAGATCCCTTGACTTTTTCCACACTTTGTTACGTTACAATCATATTCTAAAATCGATTATATACAGTACCAGTCAAGATTTGGAACACACCTACTCAATCCAGGGTTTCTTTACTTTTACTATGTTTTTATGTTGTAGAATAATAGTGGAGACATCAAAACTTCGAAATAACACATATGGAATCATGTAGATTCTTCAAAGTAGCCACCCTTTGCCTTGATGACAGCTTTGCACACTCTTGGCATTCTCTCAACCAGCTTCATGAGGTAGTCACCTGGAATGCAATTCCATTAACAGGTGTGCCTTTAGTTAATTTGTGGAATTTCTTTCCTTAATGTGTTTGAGCCAATCGGTTGTGTTGTGACAACGTAGGGGTGATATACAAAAGATGGACATATTTGGTCAAATACGAAGTCCATATTATGGCAAGAACAGCTCAAATAAGCAAAGAAAAACGACAGTCTATCATTACTTTAAGACATGAAGATCAGTCAATGTGGAAAATTTCAAGAACTTTGAAGTTTCTTCAAGTGCAGTCGCAAAAACCATCAACCACTATGATGAAACCGCCACAGGAAAGGAAGACCCAGAGTTACCTCTGCTGCAGAGGATAGGTTCATTAGAGTTACAAGCCTCAGATTGCAGCCCAAATAAATGCTTCACAGAGTTCAAGTAACAGACACATCTTAACATCAACTGTACAGAGGAGACTGCGTGAATCAGGCCTTCATGGTCAAATTTTTGTATTTGTATTTATTATGGATCCCCATTAGCTGCTGCCAAAGCAGCAACTACTCTTCCAGGGGTCCAGCAAAATTAAGGCAGTTTATACAATTTTAAAACATTACAATACATTCACAGATTTCACAACACACTGTGTGCCCTCAGACTCTTACTCCACCACTACCACATATCTACAGTACTAAATCTATGTGTGTGTGGTGTGTGTGTGTGTGTGTGTGTGTGTGTGTGTGTGTGTGTGTGTGTGTGTGTGTGTGTGTGTGTGTGTGTGTGTGTGTGTGTGTGTGTGTGTGTGTGTGCATGTGTCAAATTGCTACAAAGAAACCACTACTAAAGGACACCAATAATAAGAAGAGACTTGCTTGGGCCAAGAAACATGAGCAATGGACATTAGACTGGTGAAAATCTGTCCTTTGGTCTGATGAGTCCAAATTTGAGATTTTTGGTTCCAACCACCGTGTCTTTTGTGAGACACAGAGTAGGTGAACGGATGAGCTCTGCATGTGTGGTTCCCACTGTGAAGCATGGAGGAGGAGACGTGATGGTGTGGTGGTGCTTTGCTGTTGACACTATCTGTGGTTTATTTAGAATTCAAGGCACACTTAACCAGCATGGCCACCACAGCATTCTGCGGCGATACACCATCCCATCTGGTTTGCGCTTAGTGGTACTATATTTTGTTTTTCAACAGGACAATGAACCAACACACCTCCATTCTGTGTAAGGGCTATTTGACCAAGAAGGAGAGTGATGGAGTGCTGTATGAGATGACCTGGCCTCCACAATCACCCGACCTCAACCCAATTGAGATAGTTTGGGATGAGTTGGACTGCAGAGTGGAGGAAAAGCAGTCAACAAGTGCTCAGCATTCCAGGTAAAGCTGGTTGAGAGAATGCCAAGCTGTCAACAAGGCAAAGGGTGGATACCTTGAAGAACCTAAAATATATTTTGATTTGTTTAACACATTTTTGGTTATTACTTGATTCCATTTGTTATTTCATAGTTATGATATCTTCACAAAAAATGTTTACAATGTAGTAAATAGTAAAAATAAAGAAAAACCTTTGAATGAGTAGGTGTGCCCAAACTTTTGACTGGTACTGTGCTCATTAATCTACACACAGTACCCCACAGTCCCCTTTCAGCAAAGCTAAAAGATTTAGACATTTTAGCCAAAAAATAAATAAATATAATAATGAAATAGCAGATTTACATATGTATTCAGACCAAAGCTTCGGTAGATATAACTTGATTTGACATTTTATCTGTAGCCAATGATCTTGAGCCTTCTTGGATGGGCACTTCTAATATAAATCTATGGCAGCACCCAAGGGGGCTTGAACATTCTAGCTCTCCCTGTAGATTTTGAGGTGACGTAGTGTCTCCATGAGTGACAGTACACTCATCTTCATCAAGGGTGCCAATATTTTGGACCTGATTGTAGGTACTGTATGCTGTACTGTATGCTTTGAGGTTAGTAGGGTATAATGAAGACACTCATAGGAGTGATGTTTCTGTTGTTTTGCTATCAGGAAGGTATGGGTTAAATGATCTATAATGTAATTACTGTCATTGGTCAACTTGGCCTTGGAGGTAATCATGTATGACCAAGTCTAGAATGTTTTAAGAATACATTATCTCAAGTTCAGTCCACACATACACATACTTCTGCGACCAAGGAAATGTGTCTTTCATGATAAATTCTCATTGGCGTGTCCAGAGACATCCAGCCCATGACGACAAATCAACACATTTTTCAATCTCTCGCTCTCCCTCCCTTTCTTTCTCTTATATTCCCTGCAATTGATTTTTCTTGCCCTTCTTTCTCCCTTCCTATCCCTGCCCTGGAAACAAATGGCACGTTCCCTCTAAAATGTGGTGTCAAAGTCTGCAAGGCTCAGCATCATTAAGAAGAAAACTAGCGGTTAGTATGTTACATACTGCAGGCCACATACTATAACAGTGCCAACAAAGTTGACCTGCTCTTCAATGTTAAAGTTCACACTTTATTTTCCTATTCAGACACCTGTACACATGTATTTATTTTTTGCAATAATGATTGCGCAGTAAATTCCTTTTTGGCAAAGTATAAACATCAACACTATAACATCAACTGAAACCCAATCTGCAATCTTTCATCATGTTATAGCTGTCAACGTCTGAATGGACTGAGAGAGGAGAGAGAGATGCTTTAATTTCGGACACAGTGGAAATGTCAGACCTCTGTCATTGATAACCAGTGAAATCTAATAAGGAGGAAGGAAGAGGGGCACCGTTTTTTCCATCCCCCTGCCCCTCTGAAGTCAGTTCCAAAAATTGGAAACAGCGGCAGGCCCTAATCTTTCATAACATGCACGGAGAGTCATCGCGACGATAAACGTCCCCAGATATACGTCCCCAGATATACACCCACATGTAAATAACAAAGGGCCAGTCAGGAAAACAGACATTTCACATAGTCCCGAGGCTAACTGCCTTGCCTGTCTGTAGAGCATGATTTATAAACAGACATTTCACATAGTCCCGAGACTGCCTTGCCTGTCTGTAGAGCATATGATTTATAAAAAGACATTTCACATAGTCCCGAGACTGCCTTGCCTGTCTGTAGAGCATTATTTATAAACAGACATTTCACATAGTCTCGAGACTAACTGCCTTGCCTGTCTGTAGAGCATTATTTATAAACAGACATTTCACATAGTCCCGAGACTAACTGCCTTGCCTGTCTGTAGAGCATTATTTATAAACAGACATTTCACATAGTCCCGAGACTAACTGCCTTGCCTGTCTGTAGAGCATGATTTATAAACAGACATTTCACATAGTCCCGAGACTGCCTTGCCTGTCTGTAGAGCATATGATTTATAAAAAGACCTTTCACATAGTCCCGAGACTGCCTTGCCTGTCTGTAGAGCATTATTTATAAACAGACATTTCACATAGTCCCGAGACTAACTGCCTTGCCTGTCTGTATAGCATTATTTATAAACAGACATTTCACATAGCCCCGAGACTAACTGCCTTGCCTGTCTGTAGAGCATTATTTATAAACAGACATTTCACATAGTCCCGAGACTAACTGCCTTGCCTGTCTGTAGAGCATTATTTATAAACAGACATTTCACATAGTCCCGAGACTAACTGCCTTGCCTGTCTGTAGAGCATTATTTATAAACAGACATTTCACATAGTCCCGAGACTAACTGCCTTGCCTGTCTGTAGAGCATTATTTATAAACAGACATTTCACATAGTCCCGAGACTAACTGCCTTGCCTGTCTGTAGAGCATTATTTATAAACAGACATTTCACATAGTCCCGAGACTAACTGCCTTGCCTGTCTGTAGAGCATTATTTATAAACAGACATTGGTAACTTTATTGATATTTATGGAAATTGGGGGTGGGGGGAATAAGACCCCATGGTTACGGGATATTGGAGAGGATTTAACTTCCCCCGGACCCGGCATGCTCAGAAATTAGGTCTGGTCGGACGGAGAATCTCAGAATGTGTCCGTGCAGATCACACCACTCTTCCTGATTACTTAGTCATGGCTCTTATCTGCAAACTGCCACATGGATACTACTTCGGTAACTCCATCCCTTCTTCTTCTTCTTCTTTAAGGGCTCCGTAGTCTTCTTGTCTCTGACCTATATCCTCCTGTGCTGATCAGATCAAAGACCAACCTTTGGCCAGAGGACCGCTACTAAAGTTACAACAGAGATGGAATGCATTATTAGAAATGTGTGACAAATATGTCAAGCCTAATTGTGTTACTGGTGTGGAAAAGTAGACAACCCACAGTACAAAACTAACTGTGTCCCGAATCCCCCGATGTGCCACCAACAGGAACAACGACCTTGAGGGACATTTCAGCTGTGGAGCCCGCTGCTAATTAGAACAGGAAGTACTCATTAGCCAATGAGTGTCACCCTCCCATGGGTTGTCCCATCTCCCATGATGCTCCCCTGGACCAGCATGAGCTGTTCTTCAAACTTGGCTAGCTTAGAATGTACTAGGCCTATTACTGTGCTGATGATTTGTTTCACAAGGATTATTGGCTAATTTGCACGAAGTAAGAAATGAATAGTAAATATTGCAATACATCATAACATACTGTAGTAGTCTAGTAATAACAATGATGGCTATAAAAACAAATCTGGCCAGCGAAACCATTACCTACCATCTGATTCCATTAGAAACTGGCTCTAAGATTAATGGTCATTGGTTTATCATCACACAGTGTTAGGAGCGTGTATTGGAGGCGAAGTCATGTGCAGGAGTGCAGAGTGTAGTGAACAGGCGCACTTTTTATTCCGGTCCAAAATGACAGCACAAAGTAACATAAATGTTATGTAATGTTATGTTCCGTGCCCAAACACGGAACATAGACAAAATGTAATGCGCGTAACAATATCCACAATTCCAAAATACACGTAACACAAACAATCTTACACAAAGACATGATGGGGAACAGGGGAATATGGATTGATTGGGGAATGAAAACCAGGTGTGCAGGGAACAAGACAAAACAAATGGATACATGAAAAATGGAGCGGCGATAGCTAGAAAGCCAGTGACGTCGACCGCCGAAAGCCGCCCGAACAAGGAGAGGAGCCGACTTTGGCAGAAGTCGTGACACACAGGGGAATGGCCATTCTCTAAACACCAGTCAGACTAAAGTATTAGACGATGGTGGCGGCGGTGGCGGCTCATCAGTGTCCGTTTAAACGACTTGTCTGTATTTATTGTCGCCAGTCGCTCTGTGTGCAGGCAGTGTCTCTTAGCGAGCCATATTAACGCCTCTCAACTGACACAATTTCCAGGGCTGAGGTTTGGGAATAACACATTGAGTTGTACAATACAACATGGACTCATAGCCCTCCTCTCTCAGCCTCCCCTGCGCCATGTTCACCCCCCCCCCCCCCCCCCCCCCCCCCCACAGAGGTTGTCAAGAGATTACCGGAACATTACAAAACAGGTTTTCCCGTGTCAAATTAAAACCTCTCCCCCTCTTAACAGCATCTTAAACCATCTTTTTTATCCTCGCTTTCCTTTTCCGCTTGGATGACTGGGAAAATAACCAGGGAACAAAAAAGGTCAAGTGACTGCCTCTGTGTTGACTCTGTTTTTTTTAATATAAAGAGCAAAGGGAATAGAAAATGTTCTGAGGTAGCCCAGCATGAAATTATTGCATGGTAATGAGTCTTTGAGCCAAGGATGGGGATGGGGGGGACTGACATCTAGTTAGGCTCACACTCTACCTCTGTTTGAGTGTGTGTCTGTTGATGTTCATGTTATATGCCTTGAGACATTGCAAGTGAATAGAGGGGATTTGCTGGTTGCGTTTCAGTGGTGGAAGTGTGGTTTGGGGTTGGTGTCTGTGCTGGCTGACTTATACTGGACAAGTTCATCAGGTCTGGAGGTCTGGCTTGCCCTCCTGCTGAGGGGATCTGTCTGTGGGTGATAATCTTTGTGCTGAGAAGGGTGTGTGTGGAGGAGGGTTGGTGTGAGTGCACGCATGTGTGTGTGATATGGGGAAAGGATGTGGGTGTGTGGTGGACTTATTACATTTATTACAGTGCAGTTTTATGTCTGGCAGGCCATGCTTAGGGGGAAAATTAGGTGTGATGACTTTCTGTTTCATTAGGTCATTAGTTAGAAAAGTGGCTACATAAATAGCAGAAGCTGTTATTATATCAAAGTCGTGACAAATAGAAAGAAAAAAAACTTTTTCCATGCAATTCTGTAGATTTATGTTTGTTATGGCAGCCTATGCATTGCAAATCCCTTATCGGTCCACACTGTTACATTTTCACTTTTTAAGTCATTTATATGCTTATTAATACAAGCATTTTGACACAGACCAAGCTTTGTAATTGTGCAGGCATTAAATAACTATGACAAAATAACATGCTAAATCACAAAACTGTCTCAGATCCAAATCGGAGTATTTTATGTCTGTGTACTTTAAAAGCTTGGATGAAAGGCTTTCCTTGTTCTGTGTCTTTTTGTGTTACCAGGTTTAAAAAAAAACTCTTTGTACCAATACTATTGAACTGGCGCCTGGCGGGGGTTTGCTCTCCAATAACACTGCAGAGGATTACACCAAAAAAATGAAAAGGTTTAGAAATCCACATCATAGATCAGCCTTTAGTTGTCATGCAGCTTTATGGATTTTAAATTGTAAGATACTACTCGATTCACCTCAGCAGTTTGATCAGTCTGCTACATTTTTGCTGTTGACTAAGACCAATAAACTGTTTTGCCTCCTCGGCTGAAAAGATAACATGATCAATTTGGCCCACACATGTCAATTACAATAGGTTGAAATTATTTGCAGCATCAGTTTTTCTTTGTACAGGATGGGAAACGTTGAAACTGTATCGAATTTCTTTTGGACTCTCCCTTTGTCAATCATTACTCCAAAATTACAGTACATATATATATATAGTATATAGTGTTGAACAATGATTCAATTGATTCATTAATTCAATTAGTCAACATTTCTAGACATTTAATGTCGCATTAACATCGCTTCCTTCCCTCCATTCTCTAGACATAATTAATCTTCATTTAATCTAAATGCACATAATCCAATCATTAAAATAAAGATATTCTTGAATAAATATTCTTAAATGCACCTATCACACATGGAAAGCGGAGGCTTCCACCCACCAAGTCAATGCTGCCGTTACTTTAGTTCGATTAAAGGCGAGGTGATATATAATATATATATATTTTTTCAATCACAAAGCGGTGATGATTCGAATAGCGAAAACACCTGGCGTTGCGATTCATTTCCCCAGCGCTTTGATAGGCGACCTTCCTGTACCCTCGTTTCGAAATCTTCCATCATTGCACTTGCATGATGTCAATCTGATGCACAACACCCTCCCCCGAGATAGCGAATAAACCGCGTAGTGAGTGAAGCTCGCACTAGCCCGGACGGCTCTAGCTTCGCTCTGCTGTGTGTGTGTTACGCGCAAGCCCGGAGAGAGATGACAAGAGCTTCGCGAGGCTGGACATTCAAACATGGAGCTTTTTAAAACGCAAATATCGGTACTTTGGATATTATTGCTGAATGGAAACAAGGGTTGTCACACTGAAGAAGGTATGTGGAAGCTATTGTATACGTTTTTTGTGTGTGTTTTTATCCCGGACTGCTCGTAGCAGGTGGATGAATGAACGTCCAACACTCCAGCCTAGCCGAATCGCCAGTCTGGTTGCAGGTGCACGCACGGTGATGCGGAAGTTCAGAGATGTCGACAAAACGTATATTTGTACAAATAGGTCTATATTAAGTAAATCATGTCCGTAGCTTTTTTTTCTCCAACATTTTAAAAGGGGGAAAACGCGCCAGAGTTCGGAAAAAACCGCTCCAAATCAATTTGGTGTTAAAGCCGCCTTCGTTGTGTTTCACACAGCTGGCAGCTTTACGCGTCTCTTTTCAGTAGCTAAGTGACAGTTGAACATGTGGACAAAATATCAAAAAAATGGCGTGATATGTAAGTAAAAAGTAAAAGCGAGGTGTTAAGTTTACCGACTTCGACAAGGATTCACACAAACGTATCTTGTTGCGAATGTATAGCCTAGTCCTACAATCGTATTGTTACAAAATGCGTCCCTTTATCACTTTGACATTGAACGGAAACCGTTAAACCTGGACAGTTGTAGTCTTGCAGCAACGTTGTAATGATGTTCTAGTTTGTATGAATGAGCGTATTACAAATTGCCCACTGTTTGTCAAAAAGTCTGAAACGCAACAAAAAGCATTGCCTAAATGTCAGAAAGGGTTAGGCTACTATCAACGAAAAATGTATTCCAGCACTAGGCTACGTCCCAGCATTTACTTAGTTAACCAGACTGAATAGGAAACATTGTTGCTCTCAGACACTTGCATAGCCAGAATAGATTCTCTAATAGACTCTAAGCTTGCTTACATCTGCACTGGGATCGGACTTCCCAAATCATCATATTGTTACCCATGGATATTCTGTCTGTAAGAAGTTGCCCTAAAAAAAGACGCGACTCTCTCTTCAAACCAGAATGTTGAATAAAATAATATTTATGCTTACTTTACCGGTTGTCTGTGCTATTGGCACTTTTGACAGTAGGAAGTGGAGATATAATAGCCACACGAAAGTATTGTTTGTATGACTTTTTACGGCCGGTAGGTTAGATTACTTGTTTTTTCAATTTCCTGAGTCATTGTAAATTATGCAAAATGTGTAAACAGCATTGTAACCGAACATTGTCTACCTTTCCGTCTGTGGTTCGGTTAAAGGACATTTTTTAAATCTTCATATTCATCAACTCTAGCACCCACCCCAACATATGTGAAAATGGCACGTTTGTATGTTTTATATAAAAAAAGAGAGACGATAAATGTTTCCATTGACATCGGTGTGCATCATGTGATTTTTAACCAATTATGTGTAGGATGTCAATGGAAACACATCTTCCATCTTTTTTACTACAAAACATAGACGCGTGCCATTTTCACATACTGTATGTTGGGGTGGTGCTGGCGATGAATGATTAAAAATAATATATATATATTTTCATTAATTAAGCTTGGCCATTGTTTACATATTGTGTTTGTCACAAATACAAAATGGGAAACACAAACCGAAAAAAAATACCAGTTTACTGAAAGTTGGCTTATTAACACTTGCCTGTGGATATTATGTCTCAGACTACCTCCATAAGGACAAAATCAGTAGACGGGTAAAGTAAGTTGAAATTAAGTTTATTCAAAATTCTAACTTGTAGTGGGACTGTTAGGGAATGCTGAGCCTGCATGTTTAAAACGAGAGTATAAATCATCCACTCTCAGATTATAAAAGGCTTGGTTGGGATTAAAGGGCAATTCCACTGCTTTTCAATCTAATTTTCATTATCTCCTGCACATTAAGCGTCTTCATATGTGAAAACATTGTATTTCTATGATTTGTAGAAAATAAATATAAAGTTCAAAAGTTGAAACCAATGACATAAAATGTTAAAACATAAAAAGCCCTTGCAGAGCAAGGGGAACTACTACTTCAATGTCTCAGAGCAAGTGACGTCGCCGATTGAAACGCTATTTAGCGCGTACCACCGCTAACTAAGCTAGCCGTTTCACATCCGTTACATGGGGAACAAGAAAATACCCTCCCTCTGGCTAGAATCTCATTGCAGTATCTGGAAATCGGAGAAGCATTTTTTTAGCCCCTTATCTTTTAAACCACAGATCATAGAAACAAAATGTTTTCACATGTGACTGACCCCCTTGATTCGGTCTTGTGTTTTTTTTACATTGGATAAAAGTAGAGACTCAGAGCTACACAATGGTATATCATACACTGCAGTTGAAGAACAATGGAAAAGTTATTCTGCTTTGAAATTTGATCAACTTGTAAACTGACTTTTGAGAAAATGGACCTTGAATGTTTTGGTGCATCTACTGAAGAGCTCTTCTTTGTCTACACCTATTTAACATCGTTCACACCCGCCTTAGCCCCAGCCATTTCATTAAGGATTCACATAGTGAGTAAGGTAGTGTAGTAAACAACCAAAGATTTCAAGACTAAAGTGGTGAAAGTAGTAGCCTACAATAAGGAAAACACCAGGTAAAAATACACTTTATCTAGTCCTTGGCCTATATCCTAATCTGACTTTGGTGGAGGTCATGTTCCTCACATTACCGTCTCTGGTAAACACACACTATATCAAATAAAATCTACGTTTATTTTTCACAGGATACAGAAGGTGTAAACAGTACAGTGAAAGGGTTATTTGCATAGTAGCAATATCAAAAATAGAAAGTGTCCAGATAAATATTTCATAATTATTTGATGATGCTAACCCAGACACACTTGTTTAAATAGATGGGTCATGTGAAAGAAATGCTATAACCCCCAGCTACATCTAGCTAAGTGGATGGGTCACTAATGTGTAGACGTACACATGTTCATGAAATACAATAGATGGCCGTAATCAAGACACACCAGGCTAACTTGATGGGTCATGTAACAAGCGTTACATGACCCATCAAGTTAGCTAGCTAAACAATTAACCATAATTCCAACCCATACAGTACAAATGGATTGTCATAGCTAGCCACCATGCACGAAATGCTGTATTATAAATCTGCAGGTAGCTTAAGATAACCAACTAGGTTCAATGTTAGCTAGATAGCTAACATTAGGCTATACCTATCAATGCAAATGGATTTCTGAGAAACAAGTAATATTACTACACAGATCATACACATAACGTTAGCCAGCCAGCCACCAAGCTAACGTTTGCTAGCTAGCTATCAGTACACTGTAACTTGCAATTACACTTTCTCACAAAATTAGAAAGTATAATATCTGAAAATGAAGCTAGACTCTTGCCCATATACATGGATGAACGCTTCATGGCAGCCTGGAACCCTTTAACTAAGACGTCCTGTGTCGTTTCCGTTTTGTTTGTAGCTGCAGCTTGTTTGGCCCGTTGTGTCAAGTCACTCCAGTTCACACTGACCGTGTGCAGAAAGTAGTCCATCACAACTTTTCCCCACTGATCTTTGTCGATAGCGCCTGTTAAATTCAGGGCAGCAATGTTGTTGAGAGCAGTATCACCACTTTTGCAGTTCTCCATGGCTAACATTCTAGCTTTTTAAAAAGCCACAGTAGCAATGTTATAGACAGAAGCATGCTACATGATAGACCAATCCGAGCTCCTCTCTCGGCATGTCCAGCCCATCCATTATCCTAGCCAATAATGGCTAGCAAGAAGGTTCCTGTCTGTTTCTGTGGCTAAACCAACTAGGCTTGTAATTTATCAATTTTATTTTACACTGTGGAGCCCGGTGCAAGTATGGCTTGGAAAACGTACCTCAATCCAGGGACGCAAAATGCGTTGTACTCAAATTGTACCATTATTCCAACTTTTACACTGAGAACTTTGAACGCCTGCCAGTTTTTTAGCAGTTGTTCAATCTTCTCAGTGTAACAGTTGGGATAATGGGACATTTCGGAGTACAACGCATTTCTCATCCCTGGATTAAGGTAGGTTTTCTGAGCCATATCCTACACCAGCTCCGCAGTATCTTTATCTAAACAGGAAGCCTGTCTGATCCCAGTGCAGTTGTAAACAAACATTGGGTCGGAATCTATTCTGGCTGACACTTGCATAGAGCAAATGGTTTCCTTTGTCTCATTCCCACAATCGCTCATGCTTCAAAACCGAGAGCAGAATGTGAAAGTTGGCTTGTTGATGCCCCCTCTCTACCCTCTCTTTCTGCCCTGTAAAGTAGTCTGGCCAGTGGGCTATCTCTTGCTGGTTGTGAGGTATTGAGCGTGGCTCTGATGCAGGAAGGGCTGGGGCTGCGTGTCACTGTTAGGCTCAGGTGAGGCCAGTAAAGCGTCCTAATCAGTGCTTGGATTCAGAGAAGGAAGAGCACATAATCACATGCTTTCCCCAGGCGAGGGTTAGTTCCAGCAGTGTCTAAGCACAGCTGAGCCAAGCTGTGCAAACACACATTGCATGTACAAACACAAACATGCAAACGAGCACACACACACACACACACACACATTCGGCTCATACGCACACATAGCTTTGTTCCTTACACACAGACACGCACACAATCTCACTTAAACACAGCAATCTCTCTTAAACACAGATGCACGTCATTATTACTTACACACACACACACACATTCTCTCATATACACGCTGCACACACCCACATAACATGGCATGCCGACAACACGTACGCACACACACATACAAGCTTTCTTACTGTACACCCACATGAACACAGAATTGCATTACATTATACATTATCCACACAGACATAGTGTTTAGGTATAGAGTATTATACCATGGCATTGTTGAATACTCGTTTCTGATTGGCTTGAAGGTCATTCTAGAGCGTGGAATATTTTGCAAAAATTTAGAATAATTTTCATAGCATCAAGTTAGGATTGGCGGTTTGACTAGCTAAACTAGCTAGCAAGTCTGTGGTTACCAAGGCAACTACTGTAGCTATCTAGTAAACGTATAGCTTCTTCAGTGGATCTTGAAAGAACACATTTCTACCTGCAAATGGTATAAAAGGGATAATCAACTCAGGGCTCTATTCCTTCTGTGGAAAATAACGCAACTCTGTGGAAGGTCAGTTCCACTCCGCTGGTACATCGTGGAACACTTACGTCGTTCATTATTTTCCATAGAACGCATAACCCCTCGTTGATAATTCCTTCCCTATAATACTATAGAGCACTTTTACACCCACAGCTCGGTGTTGCCAGCTTGAGTCGTTTCCCTGGAATGCTGGCCAGTCGGATTGGACGCTCTGTTCTAATTGATGTTGTGACAACGATTAATTGCTGTGAAAGCAATGTGTTTCTGAAGGCTGGGGTTGGCAGCCATGTCATTGGAGCTCGCAACAGTAGGGGGATTTGCCTCTGTCTGTTGTTCAAATCCCTCTCTCTATACTATCTGTATTATTAGAGATGCAGTGCATTCGGAAGGTATTCAGACCCCTTGACTTTTTCCACATTTTGTTATGTCATAGCTTTATTCTAAAATGGATTACATAGATTTTTTTCCCTCAATCTACACACAATACCCCATAATGACAAAGCGAAAACAGGTTTTTAGAAATGTTTGCAAATAAAAAAAAATAAAAAACAACAACATATAAATAATTTAAGTATTCAGACCCTTTGGTATGAGACTCAAAATTGAGCTCCGGTGCATCCTGTTTCCATTCATCGTCCTTGAGATTTTCCTACAACTTGATTGGAGCCACCTGTTGATTGGGCATGATTTGGAAAGGCATACACCCATCTATATAAGGTCCCATAGTTTGACAGTGCATGTCAGAGAAAAAACCAAGCTATGAGGTCGGTGGAATTGTCCAAGACAACGAGCTCCAAGACAGGATTGTGTTGAGGCACAGATCTGGGGAAGGGTACCAAAAAATATCTGCAGTATAGAAGGTCCCCAAGAACACAGTGGCCTCCATCAATTTTAAATGGGAGAAGTTTGGAACCACCGAGACTCTTCCTAGAGCTGGCCGTCCGGCCAAACTGAGCAATCGGGGGAGAAGGGCCTTGGTCAGGGAGGTGACCAAGAACCCAATGGTCACTCTGACAGAGCCTGGCACTGTGAAGCATGGTGGTGGCAGCATCATGCTGTGGGGATGTTTTTCAGCGGCAGGGACTGGGAGATTTAGTTAGGATCGGGGGAAAGATGAACAGAGCAAAGTACAGAGAGATCCTTGATGATAATCTTTGTGTAGATTGAGGGGGAAAAAAACAATTGAATCAATTTTAGAATAAGGCTATAAAAAGAAAGTCAAAGGGTCTGAATACTTTCCCAATGCACTGTAATTCACCACTTTCATACACGTACCTGTCCAATGAGAATGAATTGAACCATACACACTTGTGTTTTTTATTAACCTAAAGGGTAACTGAAAGGTAAGCCACTTGCACAGGCAGCACAATTCTGATCCTTTGCCCAATTATCTGATCTTACTGGTCAATCATTGGGCAAAAGATCAGAATTGCATAAATGCAGCCATTGTGTGGGCTGTCACACACAGCTTCTCACAAAGGACACTGTGTATGTCCGTGTGTATTCCTGGTTCTGAGTGCCTTTTCATGGATCTTCATAATGTGTCTTCATACAGTACCAGTCAAAAGTTGGGACACACCTACTCATTCCAGGGTTTTTCTTTTTACTATTTTCTACATTGTAGAATAATAGTGAAGACATCAAAATTAGGAAATTACACATGGAATCATGTAGTAACCAAAAATGCGTTCAACAAATCCAAATATATTTGAGATTCTTCAAAGTAGCCACCCTTTGCCTTGAGGACAGCTTTGCACACTCTTGTCATTATCTCAACCAGCTTCGAGGTAGTCACCTGGAATGTCTTAAGTTAATTTGTGGAATTTATGTCCTCAATGCGTTTGAGCCAATCAGTTGTGTTGTGACAAGGTATGGGTGGTATACAGAAGATAGCCCTATTTGGTCAAAGACCAAGTCCATATTATGGCAAGAACAGCTCAAATAAGCAAAGAGAAACGACAGTCCATTACTTTAAGACATGAAGGTCAGTCAATACGGAACATTTCAAGAACTTTGAAAGTGCAGTCACAAAAACCATCAAGCGCTATGATAGAACTGGCTCTCATGAGGACCGCCACAGGACGGGAAGATCCAGAGTTACCTCTGCTGCAGAGGGTAAGTTCATTAGAGTTACCAGCCTCAGAAATTGCTGCCCAAATAAATGCTTCAGAGTTCAAGTAACAGACACATCTCAACAACTGTTCAGAGGAGACTGCGTGAATGAAGCCTTCATGGTCTAATTGCTGCAAAGAAACCCCTACTAAAGGACACCAATAAAAAGAAGACTTGCTTGGGCCAAGAAACACGACCAATTGACATTAGACCGGTGGAAATCTGTCCTTGTGGTCGGAGTCCAAATTTGAGATATTTGGTTCCAACCGCTGTGTCTTTGTGACGCAGAGTATGATCACCGCATGTGTGGTTCCCACCATGAGTCATGGAGGAGGAGTTGTGGGGGTGCTTTGCTGGTGACACTGTCTGTGACATTTAGAATTCAAGGCACACTTAACCAGCATGGCTACCACAGCATTCGGCAGATACGGCATCCCAGCTGGTTTGTGCTTAGTGGGACTATCATTTGTTTTTCAACAGGACAATGACCCAACACACCTCCAGGCTGTGTAAGGGCTATTTGACCAAGGGTAGTGATGGAGTGCTTCATCAGATGACCTGGCCTCTACAATCACCTGACCTCAACCCAATTGAGATGGTTTGGGATGAGTTGGACCACAAAGTGAAGGAAAAGCAGCCAACAAGTGCTCAGCATATGTGGGAACTCCTTTGACTGTTGGAAAGGCATTCCAGGTGAAGCTGGTTGAGCGAATGCCAAGAGTGTGCAAAGCTGTCATCAAGGAAAAGGGTGGCTAATATATAAAATTGGATTTGTTTAACACTTTTACTACATGACTCAATGTGTTATTTCATAGTTTTGATGTCTTCACTATTATTATACAATTTAGAAAATAGTTAAAGAAAAACCCTTGAATCAGTAGCTGTGTCCAAACTTTTGACTGATACTGTAGGTATGCCTGGTAGTGAATGTCTTTCTGGTCTCTGTCTGTCCTTGTTTCTGTGTTTGTCTCACTAGGTCTCTCTGTCTATTTGCGTTTCTTGTTGTTTCTCAGATTTCTGAGTGCACCAAGGTGTGTGTGTGTGTGTGTGTGTGTGTGTGTGTGTGAGCAAGGCCTGTATATGTGTGTGTGAGCAAGGCCTGTATATGTGTGTGTGAGCAAGGCCTGTATATGTGTGCGTGACCCCCCCCCCCCCCCCCCCCCCCCCCCCCACATTACCATGCGTCTCACATCTCAGGCTGGATTAAGGAGCGCTAATACTGCTGTTGCCCTGTAGGCAGTGTGGGGTGTCTTCCCCTCCTTGCACAGTCAATCTAGCTCTCGCAGCCGCTCTCTCATTCCCTACGCCTCAATGCTAACACACCTTGGCATCTCATCGGGATCTCATTTACTTCCCTCTCTCCCCTCCTCCCCTCCGTATCCACCCATTGTGCAGCTGGAAGAAGGGGAGATTCAGCATGGGCTAAAACTGAAGCGTAGCCTCTGGGTTCATTATGTTTGTGCCGGCAATTCTTTGTAGCACTGTGTGTTATAGGCTAATGGCCAATCCTCAAGAAGGGGGTTAGTTTTTTAGATGCCTCTACCCATGGTAGAACAAAACACAACTGTTTTTTTCACATCTCTAATTTCTGAACTCGATGGTTGTGAAGAAATGATTAAATTGATAGATATTGTCAGGAATCTTGTTCTTGATGCAGCTCTGCAGAGTGGTCACTAGCTGGCACAGCCACTAAGTCATAAAATAAGATTTTAAACCTAAACTTAACCCTATTGCCTAACCCTAACCTTAATTTAAGACCAAAAAACTACTAAGAAAATGTTTGCAATTTTACAATATAGCAAATTAAGACTCATGACAATGACCATCAACCTGACTTTATTTACCTGCAGGTGGGGCTTAAACCAGCTGAAAGCAGTCGCCCCATGAAAAACAGTCAACTCATTTTGATTCTATGCTTCATTGTGCTATCCTGAACTCTCTGAAATGAGTTGTGATACATGCTTTGAAAGCAGATTACTTGACGTAGTCACTTCCCTTATGATTGATGCAAACCACTTTTGTGAGTGCCAACCCGTGGGCTCAGATCCCTGGTCCCCTTCTCTCTTGGCTGAGGCAGAGGGGTTCTGGAGCTGATAGTGGCGACCTCGCTGTGTGCGAAAGGTCAAAGTGATTTGTGAAGTTGGAAGCCGTGTCCGTGACATTGTCCCCCTGGGCTTTTTGGGCGATGTCATTTTGATGGCAGAGACCGAGGGAGGAGAGGAAAGTGCCAGGTACATGGTGAGCGAAAGATGGAAGAAACGGAAGGGGAGGTGAGGGAGACTGGGATGAGGGAGGAGTGAAAAAGGGAGCTTCCTAACCAGTCACCTTTCCTTTGGTGCATAGCTCTCCAACAAAGGATATGTAGCCTAATTACAGTCCAACAATCCCCAAAATGACTCTGCACTCTAAAGCATTTGCTTACTTACCAAATGCTAACGTTGACTTTGATGGTTTGATTGATTTTATATGTGTCTTTAAAGCTTCCTAGAGGGTCACCTGATTTTCCTTTGTTCCCTGTAAGGACGGACGCTATTCTGCTGTATCTGCAGTAACGCTCTGTGCGTGCGTGTTTGTGCCGATGTAGATGTTATAGGTAAGATGTAGATGTTATAGGTAAGATGGATGTCTTCTTTTTAGCTGATTCTTTAGACTTATTGGATAGTGAGGAATGATTAGGGGACTTTATACTGGTGCTAGTGAGGAATGGGGATATTTGGGATAGATGGAGGGCAAGACACTACAGAGGGTAGTGAGTACTAGAGGTTGACCGATTAATCGGAATGGCCGATTTTATTAAGGCCGATTTTCAAGTTTTCATAACAACCGGTAATCGGCATTTTGGACACTGATCATGGCCGATTACATTGCACTCCATGAGGAGACTACGTGGCAGGCTGACTACCTGTTATGCGAGTGCAGCAAGGAGCAAAGGTAAGGTGCTAGCTAGCATTAAACTTATCTTATAAAAAACAATCAATCTTAACATAATCACTAGTTAACTACACATGGTTGATGATATTACTAGTTTATCTAGCTTGTCCTGCGTTGCATATAATCGATGCCGTGCCTGTTAATTTACCATTGAATCACAGCCTACTTCGCCAAACGGGGGATTTAACAAGCGCATTCGTGAAAAAAAAGAAGATGTTGCACCAATGTGTACCTAACCATAAACAAAAACACCTTTCTTAAAATCAATACACAAGTGTATATATTAACCTGCATATTTAGATAATATTGCCTGCTAACATGAATTTATTTTAACTAGGGAAATTGTGTCACTTCTCTTGCGTTCTGCACAACAGAGTCGGGGTATATGCAGCAGTTTGGGCCGCCGGGCTCGTTGTGAACTGTGTGAACCATTTCTTCCTAACAAAGACAGCCAACTTCGCCAAACGAGGGATGATTTAACAAAAGCGCATTTACTTTCTTCAAACCAAATTGAACATGTTTCATTATTTATTTGAGACTAAATTGATTTTATTGCTGTAATTGTTATAAATATATATAATAATTGGCCGATTAATCAGGAGGGTAGCCTAGTGGGGCGGCAGGGTAGCCTAGTGGTTAGAGCGTTGGACTAGTAACCGGAAGGTTGCAAGTTCAAATCCCCGAGCTGACAAATCTGTCGTTCTGCTCCTGAACAGGCAGTTAACCCACTGTTCCTAGGCCGTCATTGAAAATAAGAATTTGTTCTTAACTGACTTGCCTAGTTAAATAAAGGTAAAAAAAAAATAAAAATCTGCTTTTTTTGGTCCTCCAATAATCTGTATCGGTGTTGAAAAGTCATAATCGGTCGACCTCTAGGGCATACGGCCCAGTACATCACCGGGGCCAAACTTCCTGCCATCCAGGACCTCTATACCAGGTGGTGTCAGAAGAATGCCCTAAAAATTGTCAGACTCCAGCCACCATAGTCATAAACTTCTCTGTAAGGCAAGCGGTACCGTAGCACCAAGTCTAGGTCGGAACAGCTTCTACCCCCAATCTATAAGACTCCTGAACAGCTAATCAAATGGCTAACCAGACTATTTGCATTGCCCCACCCCCTGTTCTACGCTGCTGCTACACTCTGTTATTGTCTATGCATAGTCGCTTTAAAACTCTACCTACATGTACATATTACCTCGACACCGGTGCCCCCGCACATTGACTCTGTACCTGTATCCCCTGTATATAGCCCCGCTATTGTTACTTACTGCTGCTCTTTAATTATTTGTTATTCTTATCTCTTACTTAAAAAAATAGTATTTTCTTAACTGCATTGTTGGTTAAGTAAGCATTTCACTAAGGTGAAACACCTGTTGTATTCGGCGCATGTGATAAATACAATTTGATTTGAATGGCAGATTCTGATTTAGGAAGAATAGTGTGTGTCTTTATGCACGCGTATCTGTAATTTTTAGCATCTGCAGGCATGGGTAATATAAATATTGCAGAGTATGAGAAGCCTTGACATTATCCTCCAGTCTGCTCTATAGGTTTCCATCCTCCACCACCAAAGCTGTTAACACGAGCAAAAGCCAAGGTTAATACTGAACATGCTAGCTCACTCCCCACCTCAGTCAATATTCATAAAGCTGGCAAACTCAAAGTGGAGAGGAACATGGAGAGTGGGACTCTGGGGAGCGCATCAATACAGTAGCAGGGATTGGGGAGAAGTTAAAAAAATAAAACAATTAACACCCAATAGGTGTGCCCCTCCATGTGCAAAACACTCATACACGTTACACATGTTAAAACACACACGGACATTAAAACACCTCACATGAACACACACGCACATACATTAAACACACACTCCAGACCATAACCATTCCCTTACAAGACATGTTGTTTTGTAAAGGTTCCTTAAAGGTTGAGTATGAAAGGCCTCATTAATATAGAAAACACTTGCCTTAAGGGGGACTGCTGCTGTTATCTTTGCCTTTGTTTTACAATGTTGCCTTTTAAGAATGCATTTTCTCCTCTGTATATACTGTACAGTGATGATAATAGAATGGTTGTCTGGCAGACCATATCAGCCAAAGGGACTTAGTTCCTCAACATATTCAATACAGTATATTATGTAGTCCAAGTGGGAAATGGACTGACAACTCTGATGCTTAGAAACCGGCCTTGGAAGTACAAAACGTTTATGCTTTTGGCATACACGATGAGTGGCAAAGGAAAAGTCAGTATGACCTATAGTACCTGGTCTGAGTACCAGTCTCTTTAGCTAACATTCCACTCCTTGTCATCGCCAAAGAGACTACTCCTCTAGCTCATTAATGATAGAATGTTCATATTTGAAGATGATCCATGACATGGAGTACAGGGAGTGGGTTAGCCAGCTGTTGGCTTAGAGACTATCAGCCTGAATCTAGCCTGGTTTAGACTGCAGCATTAGCTGCTGTATCACAGGTCAGGGTAACGGCATAGAGGAACACACACACAATGATACTCCTCGTCGGTGTCTTCATTACCTGCTGTATCACAGGTCAGGGTAACGGCATAGAGGAACACACACAATGAATACTCCTCGTCGGTGTCTTCATTACCTGCTGTATCACAGGTCAGGGTAACGGCATAGAGGAACACACACACATTGATACTCCTCGTCGGTGTCTTCATTACCTGCTGTATCACAGGTCAGGGTAACGGCATAGAGGAACACACACACAATGAATACTCCTCGTCGGTGTCTTCATTACCTGCTGTATCACAGGTCAGGGTAACGGCATAGAGGAACACACACACAATGATACTCCTCGTCGGTGTCTTCATTACCTGCTGTATCACAGGTCAGGGTAACGGCATAGAGGAACACACACACAATGATACTCCTCGTCGGTGTCTTCATTACCTGCTGTATCACAGGTCAGGGTAACGGCATAGAGGAACACACACACAATGATACTCCTCGTCGGTGTCTTCATTACCTGCTGTATCACAGGTCAGGGTAACGGCATAGAGGAACACACACACAATGATACTCCTCGTCGGTGTCTTCATTACCTGCTGTATCACAGGTCAGGGTAACGGCATAGAGGAACACACACACAATGATACTCCTCGTCGGTGTCTTCATTACCTGCTGTATCACAGGTCAGGGTAACGGCATAGAGGAACACACACACAATGATGCTCCTCGTCGGTGTCTTCATTACTTTTGATGTAGTTTTTTTTTGTATCCTAACATGGAATTACTGTATCTGCCTACCACTCTTGAGCCATCCAATGGTCATGTAAACCACTGTGAGCCAGAAGGTTTGATTTCTTTAGCGGCTTGTAGAACATGACATGAGGTCCGTGCCATGTGCCCATCTATCCAGGGATTCTATGTTGGACAGGACACGAGATGTGAAACAGAATGTCATGTCCACCCCTGCTAATGTCTGTTCCCCTCCCATGAGCCTCCCCTCTATGCTGTGCTGTCAGTGCTCGCCTTGCCGGGAATGGCTGTGAGGGCTGTTCGTCAGCCTGAATACCTTATTTCAAAAATACCATCAGTATGATTTTCCAATACCATCAATATACATTTGAATACTAGTACTTTTTAAGTAAATACCTATAGTCAACTTGTGCACTAGATGAAGCAGATTACATTCAACATAATTTTTTATTATGAAGCTTACCGGTACAGGTTTGTACAATGTCCCTGTGCAGTTTATTTTTAATAGAGGAAAGAGTGCCTCCTACTGGCCCTCCAAAACCACTTCCAGCAGCATCAGGTCTCCCATCCAGGGACCATCCAGGACCAACCCTGCTTAGCTTCAGTGGCAAGCCAGCACTGGGATGCAGGCTGGTATGCTGCTGGCTATAAGATGTGCAAAATAAATTCTATCCAGCTGGGTTTTGCTAACGTGCTAACGTTAGCTTGCAAGATGAAACTTCTTGGTAACAGACAATCCCCTCCTGGATTAAGATCCCTTCTTTCTAATAATTGTCTGTGCTGCAAACTGCGTTTTTTGCGAGGATTGTGTAACTTTATGAGCTGGGTTGTCTGTCTTTAGTCGGTCTTCACATGCGCTTGTTAGCATTGACCTAGCATCCGCTGTGAGGATTACTTAGTACTTGTTAGCATTGACCTAGCATCCGCTGTGAGGATTCCTTAGTACTTGTTAGCATTTACCTAGCATCCGCTGTGAGGATTCCTTAGTAGTTGTTAGAATTCTGGTGATGTTCTTTTGGCTTTTTTATGTTGTTAGGGGGAAAAAAACGGCCCTTGTGCACTGCCGGTAACTCCTTATATCCCGGGATGGCACAGGCATGGTAAGAAGGTATGGACATCTGGAAACTGTTCAACTCTTGCTCCTAATGTCTTTTTATGTCCTCCCTCTAGTCCTATGCTGCTGCATCGTCCGAACGGCACATGTTAGGGGATTTAGACTGTGGGGCTTTTGACCCACAGCCAAAAGCCAAAGATGTGTTTGGGATGGACTCTACCTTTCTTAAAAACTACAAAGAGTCACTCATTGGCCCCATTACTAAGGTCACCAACACATCTATTGGTCTCGGTGTGTTTCCAAGGGTATGGAAGTCGGCCATAATAACGGCCATCTTTAAATCAGGCGACCCTGCTGACGTGAGTAACTACAGGCCCATTAGTATACTACCTGTGGTGTCAAAGGTTGTTGAAAAGTGTGTAGCAGAACAACTGATTGCCCACCTCAACAACAGCCCCTTCACATTACACTCCATGCAGTTTGGCTTCAGAGCGAAACACTCCACAGAAACGGCCAACTGCTTTCTTCTGGAAAATGTGAAGTCCAAGATGGACAAAGGGGGTGTTGTGGGGGCTGTGTTTCTGGATCTAAGGAAGGCTTTTGATACTGTTAACCATGAGATTCTCATCACAAAATTGTCCAAGTTCAACTTTTCCCCTGATGCCTTGAGATGGATGAAATCATACCTTGAAGGCAGAACTCAGTGTGTCAGAGTGAGCAATGAGCTGTCGCCCACTCGTAGCTATGATGTGGGCGTGCCCCAAGGGTCAATACTGGGGCCCCTCCTGTTCAGCCTGTACATTAATGATCTGCCTTCTGTCTGTACTGGGTCTGAAGTTCAAATGTATGCAGATGATACAGTGATATATGTGCATGCAAAGAGCAAACAACAAGCTGCACAAGAACTCACTACTGTAATGGTCCAGGTTACAAAGTGGCTCAGTGACTCGTGTTTGCATCTCAATGTGAAAAAAACTGTTTGCATGTTCTTCACAAAGAGGGCAACAGATGCTACTGAGCCAGATGTCTATGTGTCAGGGGAGAAGCTCCAGGTGGTATCCGATTTTAAGTACCTTGGCATCATACTTGATTCCAACCTCTCTTTTAAAAAGCATGTGAAAAAAGTAATTCAAATAACCAAATTCAACCTAGCTAATTTCCGATTTATACGAAATTGTTTGACTACAGAGGTAGCAAAACTGTACTTCGAAACTATGATACTCCCCCACTTAACATACTGCTTGACTAGTTGGGCCCAAGCTTGCTGTACAACATTAAAACCTATTCAGTCTGTCTACAAACAGGCTCTCAAAGTGCTTGATAGGAAGCCCAATAGCCATCATCATTGTCACATTCTTAGAAAGCATGAGCTCTTGAGTTGGGAAAATCTTGTGCAATACACCGACGCATGTCTTGTATTCAAGATCCTTAATGGCCTGGCTCCCCCTCCACTCAACATTTTTGTTAAACAGAAAACCCAGACATATGGCAGCAGATCCACAAGGTCTGCCATGAGAGGTGACTGTATAGTTCCCTTAAGGAAAAGCACCTTTAGTAAATCTGCATTCTCTGTGAGAGCTTCCCATGTCTGGAATACACTGCCATCAGACACACATAACTGCACCACATATCACACTTTCACAAAATGCTTGAAGACATGGCTAAAGGTCAATCAGATTTGTGAACATGGTCCCTAGCTGTGTGTTGCCGCTTTCCATGTTGTCTGTTGTCTGTAGCTTGTGAGGTGTGGAAACACTTTGTTGCTTTTATGAATTTTGTCTTGCTGCTTTTTGTTTTATGTTGCTCTGTCTGTATGCTACGTCTTGCTTGTCCTATGTTGCTCTGTATGCTATGTCTTGCTTGTCCTATGTTGCTATGTCTTGCTTGTTCTATGCTGCTATTGTCTATATTGTAATTGTTTTTAATAACCTGCCCAGGGACTGCGGTTGAAAATTAGCCGGCTGGCTAAAACCGGCACTTTTACTGAAACGTTGATTAATGTGCACTGTCCCTGTAAAAATAAAAATAAACTCAATAAACTCAAACCTCACACATGCAATACCAATCAGAAATTCCTATGCACCTACTGTACAATAATGGTGTCTTCTAACATTTTAATTTGTCACTTCGCGAGGCCTGTTGACAGGCCTGTAGGCTGCTCTCTGTGTGCAGGGCTACTTCTGTAATGTTTCCAATCTCACTCAAATCCCTGCGTCATCATATTCATGCCATCATGTTCTTCCTCCTCCTCAACATCTGTGCTGCAAATATGATGTGTACAATGTGTCATAGCGGACGTCTCTGTAATGCATGATATCACTGTTTGCAATAGGAGTTCACACACTTTACATATGAGGGACTGCATTTTTCAAGCAGATGGGCTGGACTTTAAAGCAACTAATACATGTTTGATTGGAAGCCCCCCTGAGTTGAATTGACACCATTTTTTATATATATATTTATTAACCAGGTAGGCCAGTCGAGAACAAGTTAAATGAACATACAGTCCAAAATACAATAGAAACATCTGTGTCCAGTGTGTGCAAAGGGAGGTAATGCAATAAATAGGTCATAGTGGCAAAGTAATTACAGTTGTGCAATTAACACTAGCGTGATAGATGTGCAGATGAGGATGTGCAAGTAGAAATACTGGTGTGCAAAACAAGGTTCTTGTGTTTTGAAAGGCACTTGTGTAAAGAGATTGATCCCACTTGATGCAAACATAACAGGAGTCCCATCCAGTGACAAAGCAAAGGATTTGTGCAATCAGAGGAAATATGTAATGTCGCGCCTAATCACGCGCTTATCAGCGCTGTCAACTCCTCAGTTAAACAGCGTGCTTACTGATTAGGCATTTAGACAAGTACCACTGGCTTAATTTAAATGCACTGTGTACTGTATGCATACACCCACAAATGGTTCATTCACTCACACACATACACACCAACGCATCCTCGTCTTTGTGTGCAATCTTGCCCCCCTTACCCCACCTCCCATCTGGTAATGTTGGTCAAGTAGGAAATTCAGCTGGCTGGGGCTCATAAAGCATCCCCCCCCCCACCCATGCCCATAACACCCCATTAATCTTTTGGAGAGGCATTTGACCTTTCAAACTCAGACCTGTGGAACTTGCTCACACACACATGCGCACACAGTGCAAACCCACTCAGAGAGTACATGCACGTCTACACACACACACACACACCCTTACTCACTCCCTCACACACACAGGTGCATATTGAGCCACGGCTCACTCCCTCCGTTACAATAGGAAGGCCGTCTCCCCTCTCCTCCTTGGCAGTGTGGGTTTGACCAGTGACTTGGAAAATTGCCCGACCTTTTAATGCACGGTTTCCTCTGCGATGAATAAATACATAAATCGCACGGCTGTGGCTCGATCGCTTTTACGACCTGCCCATCTCACCAACACCCCCCGGAGACGGCTGTTCATAATGAAAGGGTCTTAGCCGTAGGGTCCTTGACGAGAGCAGTGTAGGTGGTGGAAGCCTGTAATGGGCTGAGTGGCAGGGGCACTGTAACCTGCCAGCATGGGCCCCTTAGTATTCAGTTGTTCAACAGAAGTACTGGAGAGGGAGGAGAGGGGGATAAAGAGAAGAGATTAAAGGGGGAGACGGGTAAGAGCGGGAGGGGGGATTAGAGGTGGGTGACTTGTCAAGGACCACACACACACACACACACACACACACACACACACACCGTATGATTGAGCTGAAAGGCAAAGAAGGTCATTGTGTGTTACATTGCTGCTAGTGTGGAACCAGACATGTGTCATAGGGTGGCAAGAAAGCAATGACACTATGTTACAGATGCCTCTGAGTTTCTTAATATGCTACCGTGCCCCCGAGCACGCAAATTTGAGCAGCGACCGGTCGGCATAGGCGAAACGGAGCATGGAGGGCAGTTTTCAGATGCCTACTTCGTTTGTACACATTTCGATGCATCAACGCAAGCTGCAACTGAATTTTTCCCAGGATTGTTGACGCAATATTACGCAACCGCGTAAAAAAACAACAACGGTTGGCTGGTTTTGCACTGAAGCAGGAGAATATTAACTCTGACTTCAGAATCAAAAGTTACCCACTCACATCTCATGTTATAATGACAATATTTTATGTTGATATGTTAATAAATACATGGTGTTCATTTTGTCATGTTTAACTGCCTAAAATATCCACTGTAGTGTGCGTAGATCTCTGGCTAGCTGAAATTGTTTTGCTACCTTGTATATCAACATTGCATGTAAAACTAGCTGACTAGCTAAATTATTACGATTCACATGAAGCTAACTGCTAATTTGTGTTTGCTTTATGTACAGTTGAAGATGGAAGTTTACATACACCTTAGCCAAATACAGTTAACTCAGTTTTTCACAATTCCTGACATTTAATCCTAGTAAAAATTCCCTGTTTTAGGTCAGTTAGTATCACCACATTATTTTAAGAATATTTTCAGAAAAATGTATTTATTTAATCTCATTCCCAGTGGGTCAGAAGTTAACAAACACTCAATTAGTATTTGCTAGCATTGCCTTTAAATTGTTTAACTTGGGTCAAAAGTTTTGGGTAGCCTTCCACAAGCTTCCCACAATAAGTTGGGTGAATTTTGGCCCATTCCTCCAGACAGAGCTGGTGTAACTGAGTCAGGTTTGTAGGCCTCCTTGCTCGCACATGCTTTTTCAGTTCTGCCCACACATTTTCTATAGGATTGAGGTCAGGGCTTTGTGATGGCCACTCCAATACCTTGACTTTGTTGATGGTGTTCTTCAGCTTGCAAGCCGCCCCCTTTTTCCTCCATACATAACGATGGTCATTATGGCCAAACAGTTATATTTATGTTTCATCAGACCAGAGGACATTTCTCAAAAAAGTATGATCTTTGTCCCTATGTGCAGTTGCAAACTGTAGTCTGGCTTTTTTATGGTGGTTTTGGAGCAGTGGATTCTTCCTTGCTGAGTGACCTTTCAGGTTGTCGATATAGGACTCGTTTTACTTTTGTACCGGTTTCCTCCAGCATCTTCACAAGGTCCTTTGCTGATGTTCTGGGATTGATTTGCACTTTTCACACCAAAGTACATTAATCTCTAGGAGACAGAACGCGTCTCCTCCCTGAGCGGTATGACTGCTGCTTGGTCCCATGGTGTTTGTACTTGCGTTCTATTGTTTGTACAGATGAACGTGGCACCTTCAGGCGTTTGGAAATTGCTCCCAAGGATGAACCAGACTTTTTGTCTGAGGTCTTGGCTGATTTCTTTTGATTTTCCAATGATGTCAAGCAAAGAGGCACTGAGTTTGAAGGTAGGCCTTGAAATACATCCACAGGTACACCTCCAATTGACTCAAACAATGTCAATTAGCCTATCAGAAGCTTCTAAAGCCATGACATCATTTTCTGGAATTTTCCAAGCTGTTTAAAGGCACAGTCAACTTACTGAATGTAAACTTCTGACCCACTGGAATTGTGCTGCAGTGAATTATAAGTGAAATAATCTGTCTGTAACAATGGTTGGAAAAATTGCTTGTGTCATGCACAAAGTAGATGTCCTGATTGACTTGCCAAAACTAAAGTTTGTTAACAAGAAATTTGTGGAGTGGTTGAAAAACGAGTTTTAATGACTCCAACTTAAGTGTATGTAAACTTCCGACTTCAACTGTAGTTATCTTGTTTCTTCTGTATTGGTCGACGTAGTACAGCGTGCGAGTGCTTCTCAAATGTAACATTTTATGCTTTCCACATTCTCGTCCTCACAAGAACGTACTCAAGAAAACGTCCTCGGAAAACGAACTTGGAGCATGAATGTGTGGAGCACGGTAGTATGCATATTGAGAAACACCCAGTGTCTTCACCACCACAATAATCTTTGAAAGTGTGTTTTTTTTGCCCGTTGGTCTGTGTTTGCACACATCTAGCAGTGGGTTTATGGATTTGCTAATTGTGTGTGTGTGTGTGTGTGTGTGTGGACTAGCTGGTAGACTAGCTGGTAGTGATTGCAATCAATGCAGCAGCAGTAGATCAGGCTGTTTCAGATGGAACCGCTTTATTTCCAGTCAGTCAGCTGGATGACTCTCCCCAAAACAATTCACTAGCAGACCCACATCTATATGGTTTCTGTTTGGCTTGCTTTCAGCTTGGTTTACTCGCTGGCTTGCTTTCAGCTTGGTTTACTCGCTGGCTTGCTTTCAGCTTGGTTTACTCGCTGGCTTGCTTTCAGCTTGGTTTACTCGCTGGCTTGCTTTCAGCTTGGTTTACTCGCTCGCTGGCTTGCTTTAAGCTTGGTTTACTCGCTCGCTGGCTTGCTTTCAGCTTGGTTTACTCGCTCGCTGGCTTGCTTTCAGCTTGGTTTACTCGCTGGCTGGCTTGCTTTCAGCTTGGTTTACTCGCTGGCTGGCTTGCTTTCAGCTTGGTTTACTCGCTGGCTGGCTTGCTTTCAGCTTGGTTTTACTCTGTATATTAGGGCTGTGTTGCCCAATGTTGACCCAGTGATGCCAACAAAAATAATTGATCACTTGCACTGGCAAACCCAGCGTGATTGTAGAAGAGCGGAGGAGAGGAAAAACAAGAGGGGGACTTCCGCCTAATTCCTATGCACAGTTGATTCATTGGCGTCTTCCTGAACGGCACACACACGTGACACACACACAGAACTCCCTAAACCAGAGAACTAGCAGTGATTCCCAATGGCTGAAATGAGATTCATCCCAAAACGTGGGATAGTCTTGTGTATTCTACAAAGTAGGTGAAATGCATGGCCCTCAACTCACCCATCTGTCATTAACTCAACATACTATACTTTACTGTAGAAACACGCTGTGTGTATATTTCCAATTACATGCTGTTAGGTTCTTATTTTTCAGAGTAAATAACCCACGGACACTAGAGAAGCTTTTTAATGAAGTTTATTCTTCCCAAAGGTTCTGTACAGCTGAAAACAGACCGTGAAACATCGGACATCACAGTTTATATACATCCCTCTTAAGACACTCCCCTTTCTCTCCAATCCTTACATTTTATGGCTCTACAGGAAGCTAATAAAGAGGGTAACAGGATTCCAAACATTTATTACTCTCAAGAGATTCTGTCCTCGCCTCCTGACCTCAACCCCTCCTTCACCTAATCCACAGATGTCCATCTGTCTCCCCTGTATCAACACTTCACACATCACTCTCCTCTCCTCCATCAAACAAAACACATTCCGAAGCCGCCTTCTTTCTTCTGAGAACCATTAACTTCTAACATAACCCAGTCTCTTTCATTTCCTATCATTCATTTAATATCTCAATGTTCAAAGTTTAGCCGATTCCAACAATGCATATAAAGGATGCGCTTGAGGCTCATAAGGCACACACACACACACACCTCTCTCTCCTCTCTCCTCTCTCTCTCTCTCTCTCTCTCTCTCTCACACGTCACACTCGCTCTCACACACACACACGACTCTCTCTCTCTCTCTCTCTCACACGTCACACTCGCTCTCACACACACACGACACTCGCTCTCTCTCTCTCACACAGACTTCTTGTGGTAATCTAACATTGAAAGTAAGAAATATGTTTTAAATGTCAAATATTTAAATGTTATGTCCTCCCTAATTCTCTTCATTATATGTCTGTCCACCAGCCTCCCTCTAGCCTTAAGCAGAAACACAGCACTGTAGCCATGGTTATTAGATGCCAAAGATGCATGAAGGGAGAATTTGTGTGTGTTTACGCTAAAGTTGCATGAGGGGAGAATTATTCCGCCGCTGGAGCAGCAAGAGCAAGGCATGTCTCTGTAGTTATTGACTCTCCCTGTGTGTATTGTGTTGTCTTACCGTGTCAGTGTTTTCTCTGGTTTTCATGCTGTTTGCAGGGTCTTGGTGTGTGTGTGTGTGTGTGTGTGTGTGTATGTGTGTGTTTGGCCAGTCTCACGTGGAAAAATTGGTCTTGCAACGGCAGGATTGTGAGTTCGATTCCCAGGACCACTCATACAAAAAAATGGATGCACCCATGGTTTGGAAGTGGCTTTGGACAGAAGTGTCTGCCAAATGATAGATATTATTATGGCTATTTATGATGTTAGTGAGGGCTCTTGTAGGAGATGGTGGTGGCATATTCAGTGAGTCTAGGTGTGTCTTTGAGTATGTGGTTGCACTTGTGTTTACGTTCGATATTCTGTGGAGCTACTGTAGATCGTATGTGTGTGTGTGTGTGTGTGTGTGTGTGTGGTGCACTGAGGGGTAGGGATGTAATGTGTGGTCAGATGGTCAGAGGGTGAGGTGGCTGCTCGTCTCTCCTGGGCAGATGGGGCCAACGCAGGAAGTGCCAGCTCCTCTCCTCCCTTCAGTCACCAATACTACTGCCATGACCATCCCAGCCAGGATGGGAGAGGACTCGCACACCCACACTCTCCCTGTACACAAAATGCGCATGCGGAATTGTGCAAAGACATGACAACACACAGTAGTTCTACAGGCACACTTCCTCTGAGTTCTCTCCGTCTCTGAATCTCTCGTCCCCCACCTGTGTGTGTGGCATACTCGCCCTCTCTCTGTCTGTCTTTTAAAGGGATACTTTGAGATTTTTGTCAGTAAGACCCTTTATCAACTTACCCTAGTTGGATGAACTCATGGACACCATGCTAACGGTTACCATAGCCTTCCAGTCCTTGTGCTAACGCTAGTTAGCAACTTCCTTCAAAGACATAAAAATGGTATCCACGAGATCATCTGACTGGGATGTTTTATAAAGGGCTTCATTGCTAAAATCCCAAAGTATCCTTTAAAACTCACGCAGACCTCTTCTGCCTAGTGAATTATTTTCTCCCCGTTGGAGTTATTTTGTCTCAAGTTGGAGTCTCCTTGAGTTGACCTTCAGAGCCACAGCCCATTAGCCCGCCACAAAGGCAGTGGAGTGGTAATTCAACATTAACTAAGCCCACTCCTCCACCCCATACACAATGACAGACAACACACTCTGAGAGGAGCCATTGACATTCTGCCAGGTTGGCAGGCATCAGAGTGGAGAGAGACACAAAACATCAACTATATATTCAGGCAAACGGCAAAAGAAGCACAATTGAAATTGATAAAAAAACAAAGGCAGCAAATGACAACTGGTTTGATGCAGATTGTAAAATTATAAGGAATAAACTTAGAACACTATCCAACCAAATGCACAGACCCAAATAATGTTGAATTACGCCTTCATTACTGTGAGACTTTAAAACTATATAAACATAACACTCAGAACCAAAAAAACACAGTACAACAGCAAGCAGCTGACACTAATTGAGGAGTCCATAAACACACAACTTCTGGCAAAATTGGAAATAAAAAAAATAAAAAAATCTAAACGAGGAATTAGCGATACAAAATGGTGACATATGGACGACCCATTTTAAAACACTCTACAACACCGTTCAAATTGACAAACGCAGAACAACGGCAAATTCATGAAGTTGAATGGATTAGAACAAGCTATGAAGGACAATCAAAATCCACTGACCAGGAGCTCTATAAGGAACTTCAGGCTCTCAAATGTAAAAAGGCATGCGGGCCTGATGACCTCCTAAATTTAAATTGGCAATATAAAAACTGTATAATTTGATCCTGAGTGTAGGTTATTTCCCTGACATCTGGAATCAAGGACTCATAACCCCAATCTTTAAGAATGGAGACCAATTTTTACCCTAACAATTAGAGGCATTTGCGTGAACAGTAACCTGGGGAAGGTTTTCTGTAGTATTATAAATGTAAGAGTTGTAAACTTCCTTAATAAGCACAATGTCTTGAGTAAAAGCCAAATTGGATTTATACCAAAACGTCGCACAACTGATCATATTTACACCCAACACACCCTGATAGATAAACATGTCCACCAAAATAATACCAAAATATACGCTTGCTTTATCGACTTCCAAAAAGCATTTGATTCTATTTGGTATACAGGACTGTTCTACAAAAGTTATTGAAAGTGGTGTAGGGGGTAAAAAATATGACATAATTAAATCAATGTATACTGGCAATACGTGTAGCATTAAAATTGGTAAGAAAATAACAGAATTCTTTAACCAGGGTTGCAGGGTTGAGCCCTGCGCTCTTCAATATTTACATCAACGAATTGGCCACTATTCTAGGAAATTCCTCAGCCCCTGGTGTTAGTCTCCACAATTCAGAAGTTAAATGCCTACTCTTCGCAGATGACCTATGCCTGCTGTCACCCACAGCACATGGCCTACAGCAGAGCCTGGACCTGCAAGAGCAGTACTGCCAGACCTGGGCCCTGGCAGTAAACCCCAAAAATACTAGAATAATGATTTTCCAGAGAAGATCCAGATCTCAGGGAATTAGACCAAAGTTCTCAATTGGTACAAAATATATAGAGTACTGTACACCCTACAATTACTTAGGTTTAAAAATAAGCTCAACTGGACACCTTAATGAGGCAGTGAATGAGCTGAGAGAGAACACACGCAGGGCATTCTATGCCATTAAGAAGCTAATTCAAATTGAAATACCTATTTAAAATTTGGCTAAAACTAATTGAATATGTCCTTTAACCAATTGCAATTTATGGCAACGGGGTGTGGGGTCCACTTGCAAAACAAGATTTCATCAAATGGGACAAACACCCCATTGAAACCCTGCATGCAGAGTTCTGTAAGATTCTCCTACATGTCCAGAGGAAAACTACAAAGAATGCATGCAGGGCAGAATTAGGCCAATATCCACTAATAATAAAAACTCAAAAAAGAACAATTCAGTTTTGGAAACATCGCCAACATCTCATATCATTACCAAGCCCTGCAATGCCAAGAGCTGAGCAAAGAAAAGAGTCCCCTCATCCAGCTGGTCCTGGGGCTGAGTTCACAAACTTGTTCTACTAACCCACTGAAGCCTCAGGACCAGAACATCTAATCAATCAGGATAAACCAAATTACAAAACAAAACTATATTGCTTATTGGGAAACACAAACACAAGCACAAAGCAAAATGCAGTGCTATCTGGCCCTAAATCGACAGTACACCATGGCTAAATATAAGGGTAGACACAGGAAATCCTGGCTCCCTGTAGAGGAAAGGCTGTGCAACCACTGCACAACAGCAGAACCTGAGACAGAGCTGCATTTCCTGACAAAATGTCAAAAATATAAAACAATTAGTGTCGTTTCCCAAATTTCAAACCCTTATTCAATTTCAAAGACCTCTCTGATGAGGATAGGCTACCCGTCCTGTTGGGAGAGGATGCAGAGAGCTGTGGGTTGGCAGCGCACTACATTGCTGCCTGCCATAAGTTGAGGGACAGTGTCTGACAGACCAATCAACCTGCACATGTACTCTACTGTAATGCTTATTGTTGAATGTATGGTTATTTTGACCCTTGGTTACTGTTGTCCCGTTGACAATTTTGATTCTCATATTTATTTATTTATTTTTTATATTGTAAATATCCAAAATAAGCTTTGGCAATATGTGCATTGTTATGTCATGCCAATAAAGTGAATTGAATTGAGCGAGCGTATCTGTGTGTTTCAGAGAAAGTAACCTCAGAAAACCTGGGGCTACTGAACACATAACGATATGTTTGTATCCCCACTCTGTGGTAAATGCTCCAGAGTTGAAGACGTTCAGTAGCCCCAGGTTTTCTGATCCAGCAGCCTGTGATGCTAATGCAGCCGTGTTTGTGTGTGAATGAGCAGTGTTTAGTGTGGCTTCACGGGCCTGCAGAGGAGGACCACAACACACACACACACACCAGCACTCTGAGACTGAGTCACAGGACCAGTACCATCCACATCCATTAATTACCTCAGACCCCGACCCCCTGTCCCTTCTTCCACATTCTCTCTCTCCCTCTCTTTTGTTTATTTAACCTTTATTTAACTAGGCAAGTCAGTTAAGAACACATTCTTACAACGACGACCTAGGAACAGTGGGTTTAACTGCCTTGTTCGGGGCAAAACGACAGATTTTTTTTACCTTGTCAGCTCGGGGATTCGATCTAGCAACCTTTTGGTTACTGGCCCAACGTTCTAACCACTAGGCCTACCTGCCATTGTTACACTACAACTGCCAGCATAACGACAGTGGCTAAAAGTTGATAGTGAATATGTTAACAAGTCCATGTGTATCCACCTCTCCTCGTTGGTCAGAGCCCTGCGCTCTGAATGAATAATCTCTCGCTCTCTCTCTCACTCAGCCACAGAAGAGTGCCCCGTGCGCTCTGAAACGTGTCCTCCGCTGGGCTGAACACAGAACATGATTCCTCTTGTCAACACGCCCCACCACAAAACCCTACACCCTCTGCAGGAAACGCTTCAGCACAATAAGCAAACCGGGCCGTTCCGACCAACACAAGCTGAGACGAAGTGCTTAGTTAAAGTTCAGGCTGGGTTCCAGTTCTTCTCCCACTGCCCTCAACTATTGCCTTCTAACTTGAAGCATCCTGATCTTGCAGATCTGGGAGGAAGTTGTAGCAGCCAGGGGAGATTTGGATTGGAATCCAGCCTATAAGTCTACTGTACTCTCATCTGTCTACAGCAACCCCCGTCACATTTTTCTTGCTTTGCTTCATGTCAACCCTGTGTGTGAGGCAGCAAGCACACACCCTCACGTGCACACACACACTTCTCCACTTTACAACAACAAGGAAACCGGTACCGTTATCTGCAGGCTGAAATCTGTGGGAAAAAATTGAAGTGTTGTATTTGCATTTTAATTCTCTCTCAATCATGCGTGTGTTTGGTGTCGTCTGAAATTGCCTCCTGTTTTTCCCTCTTCTGTATTTATAGAGGTGCTCTGAGGCAAGCCTTGCATTCCAATCTGCCTATTTCGACAGTATGTGGAGATGCGCCCTCTCTTTCTCTCCTGGTCCCTTTCTCCAGCCCCCTCTCTTTCTCTCCTGGTCCCTCTCTCCAGCCCCCTCTCTTTCTCTCCTGGTCCCTCTCTCCAGCCCCCTCTCTTTCTCTCCTGGTCCCTTTCTCCAGCCCCCTCTCTTTCTCTCCTGGTCCCTCTCTCCAGACCCCTCTCTTTCTCTCCTGGTCCCTCTCTTCAGCCCCCTCTCTTTCTCTCCTGGTCCCTCTCTCCAGCCCCCTTTCTTTCTCGCTTGCTCTCTCCCCCTCTGTTTCCTCCTCATCCCCCCCTATCTCTCGATCTTTCCCTTTTATTTTTCGTGGCTGCCAGGGGAATTTAATATGCACATATTTCTTTAGTGATGCCATATTGCCACAGAATGAGCTCTGATGCCGCCGTAGTCACTGACCTTCCCTCCATTCTCTCTGATATACCCAGCAGATATACATGACCATAAGATCATTCTGGCAGATGAAGGGCCTTCAGGGCAAACCAACGTGTCATACATGTATGCCTGGGTTAGAGTGAAGCCGCCTCCCAATCCATCTTTATTGAATTTACCTTCTACGGTATCAATATCTATTGTACTATCACAGTAGATATCCATATGTAGGTTGAGGCGAAAACCGCTCTGCATGAAATGGATTTGTTTCGATGTGACAAATCGGTCGTGACGTTGGTTGATGCATTGCTTTTACACTTCTTTCGCGCATACATGTTCACATTTTATGCTCCGTCCCATCAAATTGGCTCCATTTCTTTGTATGGGTGGCCCCAGCTGGAAACAAACCCAGAACCCTTGGCTTTGTAAGTGCCATGCTCTACTGACTAAGCCACAGGACTTTGGGTCAGGCCTTTTTTAGAATCTACAACGTTCATTCCCAGCTCCATTCGTCTGCATCTGATAGAAAGATCTGAAAAGGAGCCAGGTTTTAGCCCGCTGTGATTGCACAAGAGCCCCTCCCTCCTCATTCAGACCACAACATCGGAGGGCTGTATTAAAGCCTAGAAATAGAATGTCGACTCATCCGTCCTCATTGTGGTCTCTCTCTCTCTCCCCTGGTAATTGGCTCTAAATGACATGGTTGACATTTTGAATGCGCCATTGACTGGCAATGTGTCTGATGCCAGACACACACACACACACACACACACACACACAGCCACCTAGCAGGCCTGGCCTGGTCTTAGTCACTCTCTCATATCCATGTATACTGTAATAGGTACCTACAATAGAGGCGTACTCAAATGACCCATTCACTCTATTTGGCTCAGGGATGGAGATTCGCGTAAGAGCCTTTAGGCAGAGGACCATAGCGTTCTCTGCTATGCTGAAAACAAGCTGGTGCATATGTTAATCAACGAGCTGCATTATATGCATTAGGCATTACCAGTGAGATGCAACATTGCATTACTAAAGCCCCTACATCCCTTTCAGGTGTTCTCATTTGCTTCCTATGTTTGTCGATTTTGGTCAACACAAACCCTGGGATCAACGGTAGAGCCCCTCGGTGGTGGTTGACCTCTGACCCCTGGATAACGACGGGTCAATAGGAGTTGTCAGGAGGGCATTGGAGGGCAGCCACACCTGACCCTTAACCCCTACGGGGCCAGGAAGTCAACCAGTGCCCTTGAAATTATCATGCTGTTGGGACTGACATGTGACCTATAGAGGAAGTTAATTTACATATAGTGGAGAGGTGATGTGGTAAAGAACACATAGGGGCCATATAAGAAGGTAAAATACTAGGGCCATTCTGTTTGTCTTATAGGAATATAACAACAGGTTTAATGTACAGTTCTATAGAAATATACCCCAATGTGGGGGTGGGAAATGGCTCCCTAGGCATAGCCAAGTACATAATACAAAATGTGACTGTCTGACTTGGCTCGTATATGTCGGACAGAATGGCAGCAATGATATTTCATGCCTCCGTTCCTCGTATGGAAATCTACTGTATAAGTGATCAGAAAACAAGCATGTCAACATGACTATAATTATCCAGGCCATCTGGAGTAGCTATGACAGTTTTGTACATGAATGTGATGGACTCTGAGGAAACAGAATCTACTCGTCGCTGTCATCTGAGCCGTTGTGTTAATGTGCGTCTCTAGGGTGCGCAGGCATTTCACAAGTGGCAAGTAGGTGTGTGTGTGTGAGAGTGACTTCGTGTGCCGCTGACTCCGTGGAAGGTGTTATTGTGGTCATTTGGCAGTTAATTTGATCTGAAGCCTCTTACTATGAGCACGGAGGCTAGTCAGTATAGTATTTGTGGCCTGTGTGGGAATAAAGCCCACAACCTTGGCATTACCAGCACTACACTCCAACCAACGGAGCTATTGGAACCTCTGTTGGAGCCTTCCCTTGAACCAGCCTGCTCCAGAACTTTGGCGAATACAAAGTATTTTCTTGAAACCTCCCGCTTTGGGGGCTGGACGTGTGTCGGCGTGTGGCTACATGTGTAATCTATGAGCAGAATGAGTGGATCACACGCACCGATAACCTGGTGCACTGGTCTGCACATTTTGTGCCGTATTAAGCCTTTTTCAGGGGAGGTGAGCGCTACTTTCAGAACTACTGGCTTAAAAAGTTGTACAAAAGTACTTGAGAATCAAATATTTCTGCAACTTAGCAGACACTTAGTAATGCAGGCATACATGTTGAGACCTTTGCATAAGTAGGAGAAATGAGCTATTTTGAGCAATATTACCGAAATGAATATCGTTCCATTATCTGGCCCCAGATAAGCAAATGAACAATTGACGGAGAAATGAAATGAGACTATCCGCACAACCAGGATTTGTGGGTGTTGACAGTCAATGGTGCGAAAACTTGGTGCCTCCCTGGGGATTATGTGTGTGTGTGTGTGTCGGCTTGTTTGCCTGGAGGGAGGCAGAGAGTCCTCAGTCGGTGGTAGAGTGCCTTATCTCTCATTAGACAAGCGCTTTGATTCCATTAATTACTGACGTGCTGTTTGAGGTTCCAACCCAACCGGAAATTGAATCACTCAAATTATTATTATTTTTTTGCCTCGACTCCCTTGTGTGTGTTGGTGTGTTTTCCGTTTAGTTGTTTGAGTGGTAGGCATCTACGGTTGG